>NC_138589.1:10107155-10152155 GCF_964289735.1 Phaethon aethereus | reverse complement strand
TTATTAAGCTAAACGGCCATGTAAAATGAGTATAGCATATTGGCACTGATTCCTGCTTTACTGAGGCTCCTTTGTGAAATTAGTTAATTAGTTTCCCCCCCCACCCCAATCTTCGCTTGAATAAATTTGTGGTTAGCACAAGTATGAAGAATTTTGCTTTTCTTGGCTAATTTTTTCTCTCTTCCCCCCTTTTCAAAGGAAACTTCACCCATCTATTGGGATAGCACTGTTCATTTTGGATAAAGATGACTGGCTAGAGAAGAAGCATTAACACAAATATATTTTGTGTAGCAAGAAAGCTGCCTGTACTTTCTCTGAAAGTAGCTGTCCATCACAGCGTAAGGTGAATAAATAGATTCTGCAGACTGGTACAAGCTTGTTAATTCTTTAATAAAGTAGCCATGAAAAAGTGTTAATTAACTAGTAAAAATGTTTAGGGATAAAAAAATTGTAAGCACCGGAAAAGTGTATACTTAGCAATACGTAAAAAATACAGGGTTTTAACTCAATTTCTGAGACTTTTACAACAAAGTGCAAAAAAAGGCAGATGAAATTATGTTCTGACTACATACACTGAATAAGCCCAATGGGAACCTCTGTATATAGTTATCAGTGGCACCGAAATCTGCTTAGGAAAGCAACAAGTCTTTTGTTCTGTTGACAACAGTTATTACGATTAATTCATTTTGTGATTGGTATTTGCACTGAGTGACAAGGTGTTATTTTACCTCCGTAAAAGTTAAAATGGTAATACCAACATGCGAAATAACAGAGTTTGCTATCACTCACTCAATAAAAGAAAAGCCTCCCTTCAGAAATGCCTGCTCAGCCACCACTCCTGCAAACCTGAAACATTAGCGTCAGTCTTCTCCCTCTCCTCTTTCCCCACATTTTTTTTTTCCTCTTCTAAAAGTTTCTCACAGGGGGGTGGGGGGAGAAAAACACTTGTCTGTTTTATGCTAAAAGACAGGGTAAACCAGAAGTGAACACAGCAACAGGCCTCCGAATGCTTAGGGGCATCTCGGGGCGAGGTCCCTGCTGTAGACACAGGCTGCCTGCCCAGGGGTGGCATTGCCCGGGCAGGACACGCGCCGGACTGCCGCAGGGCTGGCACAGGCAGGGAGCGGTGCCCGGGCCGGCGGGCCGGCAGCATCCCCCTTCGGGCGTAGGAGAGAGGCGAGCCCAACCACGCGCACGGTGCCAGGGCGCTCTCCGTGCCACGCCGCCGCGGGAGCGGTACGAAGGAGAGTCCTTCACGCTGTCGCCGCGGGGATGCCGTCCGCCCAGCCCCGGCGCGGCACGCAACGGCGGGACTCGCCGCGCTCCCACCGCTTGCGGGGCCGCAGGAGGCACCAAGCCCCGCGCGGCCCCGGGCAGGACGAGGAGGGTCTCCCGCCGCTGCAGGCAGGGCAAAGGTGCCAGGCAGATGCTGGCGCTGCGCCAGCCGTGGAGCTCAAAGCTACGGCTACGAGTTACCGGGCTTTGGGGCTACCTCACACGCTGCTGAGACCTGCCCGTCTCCCATGCCACGAAGACAGACCTGTGCGGAGGCCGAGAGGCCCCGACACCCGTGGAGCTGCACTGTGCCACCGGGGAAGCCGAGAGCAGCCACAACTTCCAACGTCGGACCCAGCGCGGCCAGAGCCGCGCGCGGCCGCTCTCTACGCAACAGCGCTCCAGCTCTGCGTGCGCGGAGGGCCCCTCAGCCAGCCAGCAGACCTCGCCTGCCCGGTTTTAGCAAAAGAAAGACAAAACAAGGGGCGAGGAGCGTTAGATGGTATAAATTTTACCTTTCGTAGCAGGACCCGGCAAAGCAAGGAAAGTTTGCGGCGCTAGCAAATGGCAAATAACCCATTAGCTATGGATAGTTCAGCACTTCTCTACTTTTATTATAAGTTAGCCTCACTAAACCATTGACTTAACAGGAATCATTATAAATCCCCATTTTGAATTTTTTTATTAGCAGTATTTATCACCTTCTCAAAATCAATCCTATATTTTTAAATTAAAACAAATGACTACTTGTACTGCAATCAATATTAGTACATTTCCCTTTTTTAAAAGGAGAAAAAATGGAATACAAAGAAATGTCCTCCTTTGGCTGCATCAATCCAATTTCAATATAATTCAATATTTAATAAATATAATCCTCCGTGTCTGTGCAGGGAAACATCATAAAAAATGCAAAAGGTTTCCTGGTCTCCAATAACTTTCATGAAACAAAGTGTTTCCTTATTCCTTCCATAAATACTGCAGTCTTACGCTACTGGTTTTTTCTTCCTGTGTATTAGAAGAAGTTTGCTCTGATTATGTATAAGAGAGGAGGTTTACGTATTTCGTGATTAAAAATCCAAAACGCTACCTAGCACCTCCAAAAAATCACCATCTTCATCTCTTTGTACTTCTTTGGCTTGTTGTTTTTGAAAGGGCAAAAAAGAAAAACCTTATATAATACCTAATTTGTACATCTGTGGTTTCCCTCTGACTTGTGTAGGCACCATATGTTTTTAATTATCATAATAGCCTTAAAGAACCTGTTCAGTGGGAAACACATATGATCCTTTTATTACGGGTTTGTAATTTAAACAGCTTTAACAGAAAAGGTCTGGCTATAAGGGACCGAGAGGCACAAAGGTCTAAAAACCCTGTTATTGACCTCTGAAAGCACGAGTTCAGATCCCACCCACCGAGGTGGGACCCGGCTCTCCCGCCTCTGACAGAGGTAATCGGTCGCATGTGAAACGGCTCTTCGGGACCTTAAAAGACATAATCTCCAATCTCAAATGACTCGACGTCTCAGTCAGCGGCTGACACAATGAAACCGGGGTCTATAAACATTATCGTGCACCCGATCTGCGCTTTCTTCTCGCCGGCGAAAGCGCGCGGAGCGATGGTGCCGTAGGAGAAGCCCTATGAACGCCAGAAGCCCAGAATTTCAGCAATTCTCATTAGTTGTTGCCCTTTCAAATTCCCGGTTTTGTCCTTTATGCAAATGTGAGACTGGTGAGCACGCCAGTCTCCCAGCCACGGGAAACAGTCAGATATTCGGAGGTAGGAATTAAATTTAACAAGTTCAATTCACTCCTGATTCTGGACATCTAAACACATAATCAGTCCGATAATGTTATTAATTATCATTCAAGCGACAACCTTTGACACTGGCATGCTCCCACAACCTCCCTACTCCAATAACTCAAACAGAAAATCATTGGCATGAAAACCCACAGTCTTATGAACAGAAATTGCAAATAAGCAGGCGCTGAACATACAACTGGGAGTGAGCAAAATCCCCCTTTTCAGAGAGAAAGCAGAGGCTCACACAATAGCTCAGTCACTTGACCCAAAATGAAATTCTGCTCAACTTCGTCCCAAAACAGATAATTTACACCCCAAACAAAGAGCTGCGGGGAGAAGAGGGTGGGGAAGGGAGCCTAGCTAAAATTACACTGAGGCTGGAAGTCGTTACGGCTCCATCTCGGGAGATGGATGGTGTCCTCATTAGAACGAAGCTTTATTTAGACGGACGGACAGAATCCTTATTAGAACATTAGGCTGAAAAGTTTAAATGTCAGGAAATACAAAATTAAGATTTTGCAAATAAATGCTGACTTGGAGGAAAAAACTTAAGAGCTCCCTGTACAGATTCTACTGGAAACACTCAGGAAAAAAGAAATGACTCGGGAACGGCAATCCCCCACGCCAATCTAACCCTTCAAGGATGTTCTTGGAAAACTCCATTTCGCAAAAGCCAGAGGGGATCCCTTTTCTTGGGCAAAGCGGTTTCCACTCGTGACCCGATGCTATCAGCGCCGTCCCTGGCAGCACACTGAGCCCAGAGGGAAGGGAGAACTCGGGAGCTGCCTCCTCCCACCACCCATTTTGGGGGGAGCCCACACAGAGGAGGACATGCTGACGTCGGAAACCCATTTCCAGCTGCGCATCCTTGCTTCTGGAATGAGTGCGTGAGGAGCAGTACCTCACACAGGGAACCTCAAGGGAGAGAGGGAGGCGACGTCCTGAAGGCTGTGAGTGAGCCCTTCCCTGCCCTTCCCTGTCTCACTCCCCGTCCCCAGGCCCTCTGCTTTCTCCAGGGAAACTCAGGTATTTTGCAGTGATGGAAAGACAGCTTAATTATCTTGCATATAAAAAAGACGGTCATTGTTTTCCATTTTACCTGAAAGCTAATGGATCTTGGGATACCAGATGCGGATGCTCAAATTCCCCTCTGGAGCCTTTCTGGTGATTTGTCGTCTCTTGGTTGTCTTTGGTGCACACCGGTCTCTGCCGAGGTAATTTGTGAGCTATTCCACACTAAAAGCAGATTTTTGAGAGAGAAAGTGCGCGCACACACACACATACACCCACACCCACCCAGGCACCCTCCACCCCCTTGGCCTGCACCTTGCTTGCAGGCCCTGCTCCAAAGAGCAGCGACCTGAGGGAAAACTTCTCATCCCACAGGCTTCAGTGGTTCGGGCAGAAAAGGCAAGGCAGGATTTGCTCCTGAGAGAGGCACAGCACTGCAGAGCTCTGCACGGCACAGTCCTTGTCCTCTCACCCCGGGTCACGGCTGCTGCCGTGCCCCGTGCTTTGCTGAACCAGATGCGGGCAGCCGGTGGGACGGACGTGCCGATGGCGGCAGCCATCTCCACCAGCCTCACCAGAGCTCCCTATTCTTCCTGGATGCAGCGATTCTCATGCGGCACAGGGTCACCCGCGGGCACGTCCCAGGCTCGTCCCCTTCACCAGGCTCTAGGCCTCCGCACTGAACTTTCTACCTGGGCCAGAAGGAGTTGCTTATGGAAATAGTTCCTGCTGGGATTAAACAAATTACAAAAAAAAATTCTTGCATTTGATCTTCAAAAGAAATAAAGATTTTTCTCTTTAAGTTTTGGGGTTTTTTTCAGTATGAATGATTCAGTATGAATCCAGTGAAAATCTAGTTTTCCTTTCCCACAGCTCCACCCACAAAATCATCAGGAGGAAGCTGCCCGATGAAACAGAAGTGCTCAGACTTTAACTTGCAGCACGGGGAGGAGGGCAGGGACCACCGCGCTGCAGCCGCACCGCCAGGGCACGGTAACTCGGCCGGCACACGTGTTGGTGCACCTCTCGCACCACCTTCGACACAACCGACTCTGCCAGCCACCACCGACGGAGGGAGCACCCACATGGCCCGCCAGAACCTAGCACCTCCTTGCCTTTGGAAAGACGCACAGGGTCCATCCGTCTGTCGAATTCATGTCCACCACCACCAAGTCAAGTCAGCCTAGGGACCCTTCATGCTAAAGGTCTCAAGCAAAGGGCTTCCACCTCGTCCTCTTTTTCTCCCAGGCATGTATGAGCACAATTCTACCTTAAGAGAAATGCCAGTTCTGGGCCTGAGAAAATTATTTCTTTTCCTATTTAAGGATCCTGCTTTCACGGTAAGAATCTTCCAAATTTCCAAAAAGTGGCTAACAACAATACCACTGTGATCCCATCTGTACACAGCAATGGCACTGTAATGCATAGAGCATAAAACACCAAATTCCCACAGACAGCATCTGTCTTACTACAAACAATGGACCATTATCTTGTAAATAATTCTGATTAAGCTGCAGCATTTTCCCCAAACAAACAGTAGGGGAGCAGAGGGTGAGGATTTTTCTAGTGGGAGTGCCGGTTTTCTCCTTCCCCAGCACTGACACTCAGTTTTTTATTCAACTGATTGGCCCCCTCCCCTCCCCATTCTGTCCCCCACGGCTTGGTTTTCATCTTCTGACCTTATCCAGATGTCAATCATTTTGGCAACTAAAGAGGGAGCTGTCATGTTAATGGGATTCCCACCTCTATCCTTTGGGAAAGCTTTTCTGGTTTGTTTTTTTTTTTTTTTTTCTTTTTCACCCTAACATACAGTTCTATAACGATTAGTGAATACAGCCCTAAAGTCTCCTGTTATTAAATAGTTTTTGCATTAGGAGATGGAAAAATCGGCCACACCGCTGGGTGTGTGTTGGTGCCTGTCAGAGTTTGGGGATGTCCGGTTGTGCCAGTGATGTGTCTTGATGTGTCTGGCATCTGGGCGAACGTGGCATGGGAGCAGACTTTGCTGGGCAAAAGCTGTCACCCTCTCCAAACTCTCAGCAGAGAGCAGAGCCCTCAGCTGCCCGCGGCGGGGAGCGGGGCTGGGGGCTCGCCAGCCCGTGCCAGCGGGGTACCCGCACCCGCGGGAGCAGCACACTGCGCTCCTCCGCGCTCCACCTGGCAGGCTAAACCAGCAACAGGTTTACCAGGAAGATTTGAAAGGATTTAAATGAAAACCAAGCGCACAGCCCAGAACAGGGTTAGCTGTGCAAAGGGACAAGTGAAACAAGACGCAATTAGGGCTAACGTGGTACTTTCTCCCGAGGCCCACAAACTGACCTATGTGGCAGCTGTAAACTGAGGAGAGCCCCTCAGCAATCCTGAATTTCATCTTTAACCTGTTCATTTCAATGCACAAACCTTTTCTTATATGTCTCTCTTGATAAATGTCACATCTCTATTTGGCTGAAGTGTTGGCTTTCCTTCCCTGCATCCTCTTAACTTGCCTTGTTATACACGTGAGCTGTTCGGGATCAAGCGTGCTTCCTGGCTTGAATAAAAAAAAAAATATATATATAAAGTAGAACAGCAAGGACTAATCTAAGACGGTAACGTTGAAAAGCAGGCAATAAAAACTTTAACTTACAAGGAGCGAATTGAAGTCACTGTCGTTCAGTTAAAAACCACACAACAGCCAGTTCAGCCACCAGACCAGCGAGCGCGAGCAGGAGTGCTGGGACCTGCGGAGCACTGCGGGGACCAAACCCTGAGCTGAAAAGGAGGGGACAAAGCATGGCAGACAGCGTGGCAGGTCTTTGGTCCAGACAGGCATAGGACAGGAGGACCCGCAGGCTGGCGGTGGGCTGGGGGCCAAGCAACCCACCGGCTACTTTGCTGAACCATCGCCTCGGGCACCGGTGCTGCACGGCTCCCCGGCAGGGCTGGGGCTGGCGTGCTGCGGCGATGGTCAAAAACCAGGGGCTCAACCCAGCTGGCACTCTGAAGAGCCCTAGGTCAAAATTCACGGATTTGGTGGAAAGACATTATGGCCAAAATATGGCAAAGGTGCAGAGAGCCCCTGAGCGCCGGCCGCTGGGCGCAGGTAGGGGCTGAGGCTGACGGCAGGTTCCAGCACCGGGTTCGCCGCACTGTGCTGCTCAGGAAGCCGAGTTCATGAACGCTGCTGGTATACACACCCAACGCATATTTTAAACTTGTGTTTATTTTCATCAATAAATTTTTATAGCTTACTGTAGTTAGAGCAGGAAGCATTTACACAGTGAGGACGTATGTAACGTTCTTCATCTTCAAAGTGCTTTACAAACATTAATTAATTCATTTATCCTCACAGCACTCCTACCAGGGAGATAAGTAGTATTATTTTCCATTTCACAATGGAGGATCCAAAGCAGAAAACTTATTTTTTTTCCACGGTCAGTGAGTGAATCACAGGTGGACCCGCAGGAGGAGCAAGGGCTGCCAGCTTCTGAACGCGAGCCCCCCTCCCCAAATCATATTTAAAAGACTCGTGTTCTGCCAGAGTCATGCCACATATCGGGATATGCCTTGGGTTTTTCCTTCAGTGAGAGATAATTAAGGAACAATTCCCTCTCTGATCCCCAGCATGGCACGCTATTTTCTACCCCACTGTTGCTCTGCGAGCTGAACAATGGCTGTTCTATGCAGGGAACGGCGCTACAGACGCCCCGGATCAGAGGAGATCGGCTTAAAGAAACTTGCCGGCCCGCGCCTCGCTCCAGGGACAATGCGGCGGGGTAGCGGCTGCGGGTGCAAAGCCCGACGCGGGGCGGCTTCAGGAACACCTGTTTGTAAATGGCGATGCTCGGGGCGGTCACTCGCATCCAGCATACCGATCGAGAAATGTCATGTCCTAGGACACTTCTTGTGGTTGGCGGTACTTGGTCTCAATCCTGAGTGTATTCCTTTTACGTTCGTGCGGGAGGGAAACATAGTGCTCCTAGTCCACCTCTGCGGTGCTGCTGTAAATAAACCTCTTTCCTCTCTGCTCCTTGCCAGCAAACGTGTGGCTGCTGCAAATAGCAATCACAGTCACCGTGAGCTTGAAAGGCTCAGTTTCAAGGCGCCTCCAAAAATTAAATTGTGACCGTGTCTTCTAAGGAGGTGTTCAGATCAGAGAACTTAAATCAACACCAGGGATGACAAACTGGGAAAAAACCCCTAATTTTATAATTTCTGAGGAAGATGAATTCACCTGTTATGATCCTTGTTAGCAAAGACCTTGCCCACCCTGTTTTTCTCCCCCATTAGCTTATGTTTTGACAATAATAAAAATGCACAGAAACCAAAACCTTCTAGGTATTTTCCTAGCTCAGAGAAGATACATTCATTAGCAAAATAAACTGCCAAGTTAAGCCACGGCATATTGCAGAAGACATGACCACGTCCTACGGGGGAAAGGCCCGCACCTAGACGTTGCTTCAGAACAACCAGAACAATTGTTTAGTGAGAAATATGACTCATCAACCCTTGAAAACAGGATTTCTTATATAATACAAGTGCTGACACAGCCTTTACTTGAGTGGTGTGACTGCAGCTGTATAATTACAACTTTAGATTTGATGTTACGGACCTTAGGTTACGCCATTCAGACAAATGCTCCATTGTATTACAGAGATATTTTTTCCTTAGTCATATTGCCCACAGGACAATAAGGACTATATTCACAGCTCAGTGCATAGAAGTTTAGGCATGTAACAGCCAGCGGTATTACACAAGATGAGATTATACCCTATGGGGGTTAAATGGATTCATAATTGCCACTTTTTCTTGTCTTTTTTTTCCTTTGCTCCTAGATGATACTTTTTTGGAAGCGCTCTCCAAATAAAAGGAAGAACAATCTCACAGTGAGTCTGGATAAATGTTACAATTGTCTCACAAATGCTGTATTATTTCTAGTCCTTCCAAAATAATATAATTGTCCTACTGCTGAACTACAGATTTTTCTCAGTATGACACAGAACACTAAAATGTCAGGTCCTGACTCATGGTGTTTTGGTGGAATAAATAAAAAGCACCAATATGCTATTCAAAACTGTCAGCATTAATGAAGATGTGACACCGGGAGCCCCAGTCATGTTTTCCTTTAGCTTCCATTGCGTACGCAGCGGTGCACCAAACAACAGGCCACCTCCGGTGGGTCCCATCCTGGAAACACTTACCATAGACCTGAGTGACACTATGGGGCCTGATGCAACCGGTTGCTTGTTACCCTACGCTGGCTTTATCTTGGGTGAATCGGATGCGGGTCTGAGGAGGAAGGCTAGTCTCGGGACGCTTATCGCACGTTCTCTCCACGGGAAACAAAAAGGAGAGTTCAGTGCTATCTGCAGTATCGAAGACTGTGACTTAAGGTAAGGCTCGGCAAGATTAACCAAGAAAGATCACTCTTTGGCCGTACGCTACTGGTGTGTCTCCACCGGGACAGACGTTGTATACCCATTCCTCGCTAAAGCTGTAATTCCAGTTGTAGGACTGGACCCAAATGTGTAGCTCACCCTGGCCAAGCACCCAGGCACTAATACTTACGCACTTACTCCATCCCACATTACTCATTTTTAACCCAGTGGCCTCCGTGAAAATTGCTGCTGGATTTTCCTAGCGTCACCGGGGGAGGCGTTCCCACATTCCCGAGATATTTCCTGTGACAGAGGAAACGAGTCTCATGTGCCCCCTTACATACCTACCTAACCATACACAGCATCGTTCTAACGACAAACCAGCCCTTCCTCAGAAGACGGCATTTTCAATTAATACCCTTTACAAGGCCAGCAAGTAGCTTTGCAGAGTTTGCCTCTCAAAGCACCACACAGCTGTGGATTGCTTGAGCGGTCTTTGGTCTACCAAAAGGTACAACAGCTTCTCAGAGAGTTTTCTTGAATGAATTAACAAAATGACTCAAAACTGCACTAATGGTTAACAGCTTTTTTTTTATTAGCAACACTGAGATAAGTTATTGAAGCATTTTAGTATTGTTTTACATTCCATTCAGAAGTGACCTAACTTGTAACTCCATATACATTTAAAGATATAGTTTGACACTTATTCAGAAAGCAACAATTATTAAAACTTACATACCTTCATTACCAGGAAACCTTAATATATTTTCTAATTACTTCCAACAATACTCTATTCCAAAGCACATGATAACCCACTAGAAGTTTACACATTTCACTTCAATCACAGGTTTTAAATTGTGGATGTCAGAGTGCTGTTCATTGAATTTTACTGTCTTTCTTGGTTAATATTGGAAAACCTGGCACAATATATTAAGCTAGAAATATTGCTTAAAGAATATGAAAAAAGATAACTACAGTATTTTTTCCTGCTAAAGCATTACAAAATACAGGACCATTAAAAACTCAAATAGAAATGACAATAAATAACCTTAAAAATGTTAAGAGAATTTTCACTCATACTAAAGTCCATTCCCTAAGCTTGCCAAACACATAAATAACAGAACATATTCAGGACCTCTATTTTTGTACTATTATGATGGTTTGTTATATATCGTGGATGTATTGTGTATACTTATATTAATGCTTACACTTAAGGTATATATTTTTTTCTTTGCTGAAACAATTAATAAGCCTCAGGTAATTATTAATCCCTGGCACTACGAGTATCTAGACAGGTGGGAGCAAACCTCAAAAATTCCAGATATGCAATACTGTGCATAACAAGATCATCTCCGCACAAAGATATTCTAAGTTCCTTAGATTACAAAGATGAATTTGGTTATTTATTTCTGAAAGCCTGTAACATAAAATTATAATTGCTGTCAAATTAATTGTTTAAAATTGGCCTCATAATAGGTATTAATCATACACTTAGTTTTGACTTACAAGGATGTCTAAATTGTTCATGTTTATGAGTAGTTATAGGAAATACTATACCTCAGACACAAGAATATATATATTCCTGAACCAAAACACAAACCAGAGCATTGTCTCACTTTGGAAAGACCTGGAAACATCTCTATGCCTCTGCCTAATCCTAAATTATAATTTAAATTTGACCTGGATATAACAAAACCAATAAGAATATATTGTTTGGGAGATGAAACTTAGAGTAAGATCATACAGCTCTAAGCTTACATCATTATTTTGTCTCTGCAAAGAAAAGAAAAGCCTTTCTGTGCTAGGGATTTGCCTTGGTGCGGCTGGCCACTGATGTCTGAAATCAAGGCACATACCACAGCCTCCTTTTGCAAACACAATCCCCCTTTCAGATCTGGTGCTAGGAGGGACTGAATGCCTCCAGTTTCACTGGGAATAGAAGGTACTCAGCACTTCGCTGTATCCAGTATTTTAGGGGTTAATTTCCAGAAACATATGGAATGGGAACGTTACACCGCAGTACGAAAAATGGTAAGAAATAAAAGTTTTCAACAGTAAACAAAACAGTGATACCGAACTTATCACCAGACCAGTTTCTGATACAATAAAATACAATCAAATTAAATTACATTAATATAGCAACGAAATTTAAAGTCAAATAAACGCAGGACCTGATTCTGCAATCCTTAGTCATGTAAGTAGTCCCACTCATCGAGCATGAGGGATGCAAGATTGGGTCCTTAGCTTCTGCTTAGGAAGTCAATGTTGATTCAGACAGTATCTTTTCTAGCCAAAAATATGCAGCAAAAGGAAAGTAACATAAACAAGGCTAAATGTCAACAGTGTTTGCAGACTTACAGACACCATCCATTTGTTTGTACTGAAATGACTAGCGAACCATTTGGCAAATACAATGCTACTCACAGACCGGCCCTTTTATCCAGCAACACAAACTTACTGGATCACTGGCATTCCCAGTTAATTAAAAAAAGGAAGCAAGCCATACGAGTTCGGTTTGATATTGCCATGCAAATGGCACCGCGACAGCCAGAAGTGCGGCTGGAACCCAGGCGTGGGGCCGAGGGGCTGATCTCCTGCTCAGCAGTTCTTACCCTGAAAGCAGGCCGGGGACCTCCTAACTGAAACTAAAGAAACCCCTTCAAAATCACCACAACGGGGTAAAGGAAAGTCAGCGGTGATACTTCCTTGTCATTTCCTTCTGCCTTGAAGGAAAAGAATATGCTGGTTACTCCCTTAACTGCAGATCAGGACGAAACGTCGGGTTACTGAAGTGCATTACAAGATACTGGAAATGGGCAGGAGTACTACGCTTTGCGGCAGCAGGATGACCTTCCGTTGCCTGCTAGCTGTCCTAGAGCTTGGCTATATCAGGCCTTCTGCATCTGTTTAATATGGATTTTATAATATAAAAACGCTGCAATAAGGATACAAGTGAAGCCACCACAAACAATTAAAAATCTTTTTCTGTATTTTATATGTTGGTGGTAGTTCTGAAGGGGTTAGCATTATAGTCTTTTTGGTTTTGACACCTGTGGCAATAAGCAATTTAAAGTGACTAAATTCTCTATTTAAACATTGGGGGAGAGCACTATAATTATGTGACAATAAAGCTGTAATAATCTGCCACAATCGATCTTCCCCTTGCCCAGCCCTCTTGTCTGTGCTGCAGTTCCACATCTGAGGTATTTCTGAAAGTTGCAATGCTGAACATTTTAATAATTCTGTGCACTGTTGAACGCTTTCTGCTCCAAAGGAGACTGAAAGCGCTCAGCCCGTTGCAGGATCAGAACTCCAAAGCTGCTACCACACACCAGAAGGGCCTTGCCTGGTTTTCATACAGTGAGAGAGTGATAATGGGGTGGAGCCCACGCAGGAAAAAACAGCACTAATTGCAGAGGAAAGCAGGCACGAATGGAAGCAAATTAGGTTTATAGAGACAACATGGAACTAATACTTTTGGACATCAATAAGAGTGGGTTCAATAGCACTAACCTATTAAGCAACCAGCTAATGCCCAGGACTATCTCTGGCCAATAGTTCTGCAGCCCACCAGCTCTTCTTTGAAAGCCTAAGTACTTCCCAAGCAGAAAATGCAAGTAGGGAAATTTTACCATCTTAGACACAAAGCAGAAAAATTTAAAGCAGGGGAGAGAGAAAAAGGAAAGGGTCTTGTCATAAATAGATGCTTTGCAAATCATGTGTAAAAATGACTTGGAACGGGAGGTAGAACATTATTGTGATACAACTACATGTATATGGGAAGACAAGCAGAGAAAGAGAAGAGCATAAATGGAAAGCAAAACAGACCTTCCAAAACTTAAATACAAAGTAGGTCTAGAGCATCCGAGCATAACATCTCGAATGAGCAAGAGATTGTGAAAGCAGAGTACATGGATGCTCAAGACAGCTACCAAGCCATGGAGCCATCACCCTGGGCTTCCCCTCCACGCTAGGCTACTGGCTGCCAAGCAGCAAGGAAAGGTTCTTAGAAACTGCATGGTAGCAAAGATTAACAGGATTGGCTCCTAGGTAGAGTCACTTGAGACTCCAAAGCCAAGTTCAGGTCAGGAGTAACTCTAAATTCATCAATGGTGTTTTTTTCTTTCTTGCTGTTCTTTCCTATTCTGCCATGTATGTAAAGGAGAAGTATGACAAAGATCTGTTTTTTTTTTTTCTCAGCAGCATGTTGACATGGAAATTCCTGTATTATGCAGTAATTATGGTTCTTTCCTAATTGTGTCTTTCATCCCTACAGCCTGAAGCATGATAGGAGCATAAATGAATTATGTGTACATCATCAGTCTTTCTCATTCTACATATAGGGAAACCGAGGACTGCTTCCGCCATGTGAGGTGACTTTCCAAAACAACAATGTGAGTTGGTGGCATTCTCCTCCAGAAATTAAACTCTTTTCGTGCCAAGATTCGTGCTTAAAAACTGACCCCTTATCTTAAGGTAAAATCTGCCAACTAAAAATGATCCACATGGATCACTGAAAATCCCAGCTTGTTTTTATGCAGCCAGAAATTTAACTCAATTAGCGTGGCCAATCAAAGATGCTATCTCAGCTAACTGAAGCTGAGATATTTTATTTCAATTTTATTTCCGCTGTATTCTGACTGCGGAAAGAGCACCACGCCTCGCTGTCTGGATTGTGTAAGGAGTGTATCAAGTGTATCAGTGTTCTCTCTTGGGATGTCAACAACCCACACATCATTGGCTGTAAAAAGAAAGGCAAAAGCATGAAGAGTCTCCCAAAATACAAAGGAACACGAGAATCATGCCCTGGATTTGGGTACCGGAGGTGGGTCTCAAGTTTTCTGATCTCATGGTCAGTAAGAGAGACAAAGGGAACAATGACTAAGGTCATCGGCTTTATGCAAGAGGGAAGGAAGGCTAATAAATGAACAGGGTGCTCCTGATGGCTAATCTGCAAGTGCAGAAGCATCAGGTGAGATTCCCCACACTAGCATGCACAGATGGAGTGTGATTTCACAGTACAAAACGTCACGGAGAAAATGAAAACTCCTCAAAATCACTACTTCCAAGTGGGCGGTGTCCAAGCCAGCCAAATAAAAAAGAACTACTGACATGGGGCTTGTTCGTACTCATTCACTTTTGCTGTAAGATACTGAGAAAAATGAAATAATATATTTAAATAGTTAACCTTAATACTTATATTCTGCAAACACTCAATAGAATGTCAGTAAAGAATTTTAAAAAGCTGTTTTTGGAGGGGGGAGAAAGGAGGACTCACACTGTATTTTCCATTTAAAAATGGCTTAAAAAGTAGAACAGACAAGCTTCTGTTGGTTTTTTTTTCCTTCATACTTCAAGTCAAATCCATTATCACTGGGCAGAGCTTGTGAAAGGCATATGGTCTTTAAAATCATATAAACTCAAGCCATCATAAAACGTCTGTTGAATTGATTGGAAGATGAAACAAAAAACTAATGGAAGTAACATGACCTCATTTCAATAATCATGTTAGAGGGTTTTCTTGTTGTTTTAAAAATATTGCGACTGGGATGAAGTATAAAGATATTTTGTACAAGGCAACTAATCTTAGTTTCACAATTTTTTACTTGTTTGTTTAGAGAGTCATTTCTCTGCTGTTTGGTTGGGGGTTTTTTTGTAACTGACTGACTGTACTCCACAAATAGAGAGAAAAGAAATCCAAGTAGGATTTTACCAGCTGCAAATAAATCAACTATCAACTGTTTTTAAAATATCAGTAACGTAACTGCTGATTTTGAAGAATCTGGAAATATTTCCAACTTTCTGAGTTGGTGCTTAGTGCACCGAGACACAGAAGTTTACAAGTAAGGCCACACAGATACTTGGGCTCCTGATTCAGTTTAAGTAATGACAATATTGTGAAGGCAAAATGCTCTAAGAATACAACTGAGATAAACTTTGTGGGGAGAAATCAGCCTTTTTTATCAGACCGACTAATAGACTTGGAAAAGCAGAGAGGGGCCTGAAGAAGGGATTATGGCTTTAAGCATATATACTATCCTAGTAAAGTCAAACAAAGATCCCACTAACCTTAAGTTAACCAGGGTAACCATTCTTAAGTGTTTGCAGACTTAGGGTTTCATTTTAAATTGTCAGGCTGTGTAACTGTTGATCACATTGTCTTTTCTTTTTTTTTTCTGACTTGAATACATTTTATTATGCATGTTCAGCTCCGACAATGAGTTTTCTGATTAGTTTGAAGGTTAAGTGAAATAAGCATTATTGAAGTTTTTGTGTCCTTTGCTGACTGCTTTTTAAAGTGATACTGTTTTTCAAAGAATTTGCACTCTAAAACCTCTTTCAAACAAGAACTATGCTGACAAAATAGGAGATAAAATGAAAAATCCTCAATCTCATTTGTTCCAAACAGATTTAACTTTCATTTTTCGTTACATTTGATGTGTGTGATATGAGGAGTAACACTGCAGTTTTGTAAATCGGAGACTAATAAGGGCAAAAGGTGGTTTTGTTTGTTTGGTGTGTTGTTGTTTTTTTTAATTACCTGCAGGCATATTCTAATTAGGCCAATCACAATTTGTACAACCACTAGTTAGAATAGTGAAAATGGTCAAGGGCAACTACTGTACGGATGTCATTGAAACAAACCAGAAAAATATAACTACAAAAAAGGGGAGGGAAGGGAAAGAAAAGAAAAAAGAAAAAAAAAAAGGAAAAAGGAAAAAGAAAAAAGAAAAAAGAAAAAAGAAAAAAGAAAAAAGAAAAAAGAAAAAAGAAAAAAGAAAAAAGAAAAAAGAGAAAAGAAAAAAGAAAAAAGAAAGAAAAAAGAAAAAAGAAAGAAAAAAGAAAAAAGAAAAAAGAAAGGCTTTTCACCACAGGTAGACACATTTTGTCCACTTGGCCTTTGATTTCATTAATATTGTGGCAATTGAATGCACCCCAATTCAAAGAAAGGAAAAAAAAGAAAAAGAAAAAGAGAGAAAGCAAGGTTTGCTTGGCAAAGCATCCAGTGTTTTTCTTGGGTTCTTACTTATATCAAAATACTGAAAAGTTTGCAAGTTACCATGTAAATTTTTTAAAACTTTTTCCTCCTTTGAGTATGCTAAAGCAGTATCCCCTTCAGATGCCACTAGCACAGATAGTCTATATTGCTGCTACTCTAGTTTAAAAAGCAAGTTCTTTCTAAAATCCTGTATAAGTATATGCATGCAGCACTGCTGATTTCAATGGAGTAGACCACATATAAGACTAGAATTTGGCCCACAGGGTTTAACATTTAAAAAAAATGTATTACTAACAAACATGACTAAGTATATTTAAAGAGCAGCTTCATGATTCTGCACAAGTGTTTTCTGAAATGGTCTAAAAGAAGGTCTAAAACTTACCACACAAGTCAGGTCTCTTGATACATCCACTAGTTGCTGTGCTACTTGCAAGTCCATTAAAGGCTGCTAAGCCATCAGAGCTGTAAGCTCTTAGGACTGACAACATGTTCATCTGCTTCTCCAGGACCTGTGGACCCTGAACTTGTTCGGGTTTCATCACTCCTTGTGCAGTCTCATGAGAGGATAGAAGATTCTGACCGTGCCACTGCTTTTCTGATGCTTGTGGCAGTGGTGATACGAGCCCTTGTGTTGGTTGTGAGGTGACTGCACTTTGTATATTGTCTCCTCCTTCATTACTTTCTTTATTTAGGGCAGACAACTGCTTATTCATAATATCTGGTTCTGTGTCAATGTCCTCATCTTCAATGTTTTCTTCCTTGGAAGATTCCATATCCTCAGATGAAGCTATGTCAGAAAGGTCATCAGTAGCACTTTTATTTACAGAGTCAGAGAGCAGAATATTTGTGTCATCTTCGGATTGTGTTTTTATTTCAGATTCATTACTGGTGCAAGAGTTTTGTGTTCCTGTGCCAATAACACCAGGGTAAACACCAAACTGCTTATAAAAGTCTGTTGTAAAATTACAAAAAGTGGATTCCATGTGGCTGGGCCAGGCAGTGCTCTTCTGCTCTCCCAGGGTCTCTTTATTTTGTCCTTGAGTCATTTTATCAGATGCTGAGTCCAGCTGGGTCAGCATGTTTGAAACTACTGCCTCCTTGCTGGACTGCACAGAAGAGGGGAGCAAGCTCACTTTATTAACTGAGGCTGAAGCTTCTCTAGATTGGTCTTTGTTGTTCCCTATGATGTTGTCTTTACGTTTAGCCTTACCCAAGTGATTGGCCTGGAGGTGCAGAGCCATTAGTTCCATAGATGAAGTTGTAAAGGAACAAAACAAGCAGCCGTGCCAAGCAATATTGTCTTGCACAGTAACAGATGAACCTGGGAGGGAGGCTGCATCTGGCCTTACGGATAAGTCAAGGGGTTCGTATTGTGACTTTTCTGTTTTTCGCTGGGAGGGCTTGCTGTTTATCTTTTCCTCACCACCATCTGAGCCCAGAGCTTTTGCTGAAAGTGGATCTGATAGAGCTTTATCCTTCATTTCTTTTTCTTTCTTCAAAGAACTTAGGACAAAGCTGTCCATGAAAGCTTGCAAAGACCCTTGAAAGTTCACACCATTCCCAACCATGTTCTGGTAAGCACGGCCAAGTTCAGAGAAGTGTGTTCCTTTGGAAGATATGTCTGAACCCTTCATATTTTCTGAAGATACTTCAGATGACATGCCAGCTGCTTGTCCTTGCTGATCTCCAGAAGACAGCATTCCTGACGTCCACTGCTGCGAGACCATGCCACTTCGGAAATCGATACCAGGAAGCCCCTTGAAAGCTCCTCTCAATATATCTGGTCTAATAAACACAGAACTTTTACTTGATGTCTCATCTTTGTGTTCTTGACTTGCAGTCTGCCCAGAGAGTGGTCCTGCTCCATTCTGTCGCTCCCGATGGTGCCGTTCCAAGTGGTATTTGAGGGATGCAGACTGAGTACCAGCATAATCACAATGTGGACACTTGTAAGGCTTCTCACCTATAGGTATGGATAAAGAGAAAAATATAAAGACAGTTAACTGTACTTTGGTGTACAGATGAGTGAAGGAAAAAAAATCAACATCAATATTAGCTGCTTGAAGACAAGAAGATCTTAGAGCTAATAATTAATTTTTTAAATAGAAGCGCCTTTAATTGAAGACCAATTCATAAACTGAATATTTCTAAAATGGGTTTCCAGAATGTGGGGCTATTCAGGAATGACATGGTATCTACACACAATTAGCCATCTTTTTCTTAATCAAACATGTAGAAAACTGTTGTAGAATTAAAAGCTATGATTATGAAAATGAAGCATAACAATTTCAACCACAGTAATCATTAAAAGTACAAGTTTAAAAAAAAGAGAGACAAAGAATGTAACAAATGGATGGCTGCAATATTTTGTGTATACAATTGCTCTAAAATTTGTTTAAATTATACACATGGAAACCATTTTTAAACCTAAAAATTTTATGGCACTGTTACGCAAGACTGAAATGAATGATTTAAGTCTTGCTCTGCAGTAAATCATGGATATAATTAGCAAATGGCATACTGCACAAGTAATTTATCATTATTTGGAGGGCACCATTCCAGAAGGATTCAAAGATCTGCAGACCTACTGCATTGTTTCTAAATAAAGAACTATAAATACAGATTCTATAAAATGTTAATATCATTACACTACATTATGATTGCAGCATGTAAGGACATATAGTTAAAATAAAAAGTAGTCAATAAAATAAAAAAGAAATCCAGTAATAAAAAAGTACAAAATATACTTAGTTTCTGTATTTCAAATTAGCATTATCTACTGTTTTTTGCAGTCCTTTAAATTTGTACTAATGGCATTTCCAATGCTCAAGTAGTAAAACGTGTAATGTACCTACCATAAGCGCTTTTCTAGGATTAGCTTGAGTAGAGTTTTAAAAGATGTAAGATGATTTTCATGAATTAAATATATATGAGTCCCACACTAAACTTTTATTGTTCTTCCTATACTTTAAAAGAGGTAGAAGATATTACACATATAATACGTATTCACATACAATCATAAAGACACATCCAAAAAGAATGTACATGTAAGCAAATGTACATCAAAATTTTTGCAGAGCACTTGATAGCAATGCAGAGTTCCTTTTAAAGGAAGAAGTACAGAAATCCTCTCTACAAGCGACAAGAATCTGAAAGACCTGTGGGCTGCCAGTATTGGCAATTATTTCTATGAGGGAGCTCAACATGAAGAAGAAACTGTTTTCTCTACGCACCTTTTTTTCCTAAGTGATCCAAAAGACAAAGGCAAGTCTTCTCCAAATGACATAATGGAAAAATTTGTTTTGAAAACTTCCTCCACGGTAAAAGAGCTATGTATTATTATGTAGTTCACCAAACCAGCTAGGAAGTTACCCATTTTCAGACAACCTCAAAATCTTCTTAAAACAAAACTGAAAGGCTTCCAAACTTTTGTTACTTGTTTAAGTTACAGGCTCAATTGAAAGGCTGGTAAATACTTGGGAAGCTGCTCCTCTCACTGATCACAGGAATTTACTACCGAGATGTAACACCGGAACACTCAGATGACCGTACGGCGCTGCACGAGCAGGCTTACTGACCGTGAACAGTAGCTGGCTACAAGCTGCAATTCAGATGGGGCCGAAGTAAATCGCAAGCAGTGGAAATTCTAATTCCGTAATGTAATCCTAAAGCTAAAAGGTGAGACACGAGAGCTTTACATCAACCACATTAATCGACCTTTTTAGAGGAGAAAAGTGCAGCACCTCAAACAAGAGGTGTTCAGCAGAGGAAGAGTTAGTAATTAGCATGGTTCACGCTTTAGGCCTGGGTCCACACAGCTTAACAGAAGAAATCAGATTTCAACATTTCAGTGCAACTTCTGAGTCTTCTACAATCACCTGATGAAGTTCTGGCATGCCACCAACAAGAAGTAGAAAGCAAACCGTTCCTACTGACATGCAAGAATCACTGAGATGGATCACATCTGTCTGGGCTTCCCTGGTCTCAGGTGAGAGTCTGTGTGCAGATGCACACCCATCACAGGCATTTGAGGGTAGGAACAAAGGGACAGAAGACCCTGGCTGTCTATTTGTTTGCATTTCTAACATTGGTGAAAATCAAGTATCAGATTTTACACGGTTACATGCTCTCACTGTTGAGTTCTCACTTCTCTTAACTGAAAAGCTCTTCCTCAGCATCCCCCATGCATTTACGGAAATCTTTAACACAATTGTATCGAGCACTTCCTTTTATTCTCATGATAGTTCAGTGTGTGTTTGCACTGCACATCAAGGGACACCATCAGAAAGTGTGTCCCAGTATTACAGGTGCTATGTCAACCGCCGGGTAACTACTTCTGCAGGGAGGAGGAGAAGTTTGCAGTATAGGCTGCACTGATGTTGCTGAAAACATGCAGCAGCTGTTCAAAGCAATAAGTATATGTAAAAATGGGGGTAAGTGAGTTAAAATACGCTAACTAGAGGAAATACTAGTAATATTTTGTACTTCTAAAGTACCTTCAGTCTAAAGCACTAAAGTTCTACGTCTAAAGTTCTAAGGCACAACAACATACTCTTATTCTGAATTGCTAAGCCTTGAAGTCATTACATTTTCTGCTCAAAGGCCTCTCCATTGAGTGAGCTTCCTTTCAGCAGAGGAGATCTGGACACAGCTCGCCACCAACGCCGTAAGTGTTGGACTGAAAGAAGACACTGACTGAGACAGTGTGATAAAAAAGTTCAAATCTCTCCTGGCCTTGGTACACTGCCTCTGTGGTGCTCCCACCTCTTGCATGGCTAGAAATGAGATCTAAAGCTGAAGGTCTGAAATTGGACTCAACATGTAGCAACACACTGTGCCACCTTTACAATACAGGACTAGCCAAAAAACATTGTTCAAAGGGAACTATTCAAAACCTCTCTCTCCTCCTTTAGATCCAAATATTGGCAGTGATTAGTTTACTTCAAAGCAATCTTAACTGCTGCTATTTTGAGGGCAGGCATTGGCAGGAGGGAGTAGGATGGAGTAAATAATCTTTGAATCTTTTAAATCTAGTGTGTCAGTATTTCTTAAATTCAGTAATGGTGCAGGTATTTAGATGCTGTTTTATCTGCTCAAATTAACAACCAGTTATGCCCTGTGTAAGTCCTTGTACAAATAACAGAGTTATAAAATGCTGTGGGAAAAAGCCCAACGTAACCTCAACCAAAACCAAAAACCAAGCCAGTTACAATGGAAAACCCAAAGGACCCCTAATTTCCAGGACTCTATCAGCAACTTCAGTAGTATATATCCAAAAAATACTACAAGGGACAAGAGAGGTAGGGTACGGTTCTTGTCAGAAGACAACCTGTTTGTATATCGTACTTTGAGGGAAGGTTTCACAGAATTCATCCTAGTGTAATGACTACCCTGGTAATATTGCCAAGAGCAGTTTCTGGATGACTTATTTAACACTTAATATCAGTTCACATGAATTAATGTTGCCATGTGGGAGTGAGGGAACATGACTTTTTCAAAATACTTTTTTGCATTTCATATCCAAGAGTCATTTTTCATTGTTCACAAAGGCAATGACCATCCTGATCTTGCTAATTCTCTGTCCCTGTTTGCATCCCTGAAAACCTTTTCACAATGGAATAGAAAGAGCAAATATTCCAGTGTGTACAATAAAAAAAAAAAAATCCTACCGAGAATAACTTATCTGGGCAACATAATCACAGTTCTGATCTATCTACCACTCTGCTTTACAAGACACAAGACATCTCACAAGAACGATTTTATATCAGGATACAGTAAAACAATAACAACTCAATGCTGCTTGTAAAATCTGCACAAAAGCTTGGTAGATAACTGGAAACAGCGATGTTGCCCAGTAGAAACAGGTCTGTATGTATAGTAGGTTGTATAAACAACACAGATGTATAATCTGTGCAAGCTACCACCAGTCCTGCTCAGAACGCAATCTGATCATACTAGTCACAGGAATTATTTGCTACGGGCTGTGCAAGGAGACCACAGCTATATTATAAATAGATTTACAGATTTTAAGGCCAGAAGGGACAATTATGATCATCTAGTCTGATCTGCTGTACAACATAGGCCAAAGACCCTCACATGATAATTCCTGCATCAAATCATAACTACAATTTGAAAGAAACACACTTGTTTTAATTTAAACATATTCCATTTCAACCACAGCAATGAAGAGGAATCCAGCATATCCCTAGGTAAATTGTTTGACTGGTTAAGTATTTTCACTAGTCAAAATGTGTTCCTCATTTCTAGCTTAAATTCATCCAGAGTCTGCTTACTACTACTAAACATTGCTACATTTTCCGCTGCTTTGATAAAATTTCAACTTGATATTATTCTTATACATTCCAAGCCTGTGTTTACATTCATAGCTGTTAGCCATCAACTCACAGCTCATATTCTGTTGCTTCTCTATCATAGTCCTAGGCCCAGTTCATCAACACCTCTAGTATTTGTTCCTTTACATTTTGCTGATTTAAAATTCCTATTGTTGAAAACAGTCCACTTGACTAAGTGACTAATCAGTGCCTCCCCATGATTTTTAGCACCTTACCATTTTTGTGCCATCGGTAAATCAACAGTGATTTTAACAACAGTGACTTTATATACTCTTCCAAATAATGATGAAATACCAAATAGATGGAGCTGAAAGCACTGCCACTTTATGTGCCACTTCATCTCCGTATACTGGGTTTTACTGGGGGGGGGGGCGGGGATTGTCACATAGAACAAGTTACTTTCATAAGCCTTGAGAGAAAGTGAGAAACTTGATAAAACTTACTTTCATAAAATAAAATTGAATTATCTATACTACCAATTCTTAATTAGTTAACAAATTCATTCTGTAATTTTACCCAAAACTTATGTCAGGGTAGCCCATTTATAATTTCAAGTTCCTAATATTCTTTCTTTTTGGAAATACTAAAATAGCTAGAACTTTTTTACTCCTACAAGTGCTCTGGAACTTGATCCGTGTTCCAAGACTTGTTTTTTTAAATGAACTTTAATGATTTGGAGAGCTCTTCAGCCAGGGTTTTAAAGACTTTTTAAGTTATACAGTCTCATTCATCCTAAAAAATATTAAAATGTAGTGGGTTACAGCATAACAGACTCATTACTTAATGGCAGAACTGTATAATTGGAAAATACTTACAAAAAACATCATCTTCTTTCAGAGAACAGAGCAGAAGAGTCTTTAGTCTTTACAGTGGTTGATAATTTTTTATCCATTCTTGTCCAGTATTATCAAGATAACAGTTGTTAACCTGCCAGATCTACAGAACTTTACCCTGTTCTCCATAATCCTAATAGCCACATATATATTTTTAATATTACTTTTAGTTTCCCTTATCAAACATCCGTACTTCTTAAATATCTATTTATAACTAGTGCTGTGGGCTTCTTTATTCATTTTTCATACTCCTTAAAAATCTGTACTGCACCCTACACTCCACTTCCCCACTGAATGCCCCTCCTCCTTTTTAAATAAGATTTCTGAAGGAGTGAGTTTGTGCAGTATGCCCCTCTGCTCACAGGACAGTGCGGGCTGTGCCTCAGCGCAAGAGCCCCAGCACCTAACGCTTCGGCAGCCAGTGGTGGGGTTTGGCAACCACTCGGGGACAATGTGACTTGCAATTTGATCCTATAAGTTTCTAACCAAGCTACAGTTGTCTGTCATGCAAAGCAAATGAAATCCAACATCTTATAATTCCAGAGAATACTGCTTAATGAAAACATTGAAAACATTTCCCAACATTTTTTATTTTACCATTGAAACAGTTATTGATAACCTATTTTATCCATTGTGCAGTAGATATTTTAGAAATGAATTGCTGTATGGTTTAATTAGTTCATTATTATGCCTATTCTTACACGGTAATTTCTTTTATAATTCTAATCATTCACTTCACACTTTTTAAACCAAATGGAATATCAAAGGTTCTGTAGGATTATTTTTGGATCCTGCACATGTTTCACCACACAATTAATCTGTTTGTCAGAAATACTAGTTAACTACTTCTCTTTACTACTTTCTTTTACTAGTGATTTTTCTCTAAGATGAAACTGCCCCTACCCTGTAAAAGGACAGACTTTTAATGCTTTTGACTCAGTTTATTAAAGATTTTTCAATTGTGCACTAGTTATTACAATAAAGTATTTTAATTTTTATAAAGTTTTATAATTGAATATTTCCCTTTATTTATATCTCATCTGCAATATTTATTTAGTCTTTTTACACGTCTTTACTTAGTTAAAACGCAGAGAGATAAATATGGTTGTTCCTTTGCAGGGAAGATTCAGTACATTAATATAAACTGCACACTAATTCCCCCAAAGCATATATATATGTAGTAAACCTGAAGACTTTTTACACAGCTGCTTATTGCTAAACAGTGCCTTGTCCAGAAGGGGACAATCTGTGTCTCTAATTGCTGTCACTGAAGCTGAGATTCATTATGTGACTTTCCCATTAAAATGTGAGCATTAATTTGTATAATGAAATATCACCCACTGCAGTGTTCATTAGCCATGCCCTACTGTATACTGCACATTGTTAGCTACCTAGAAACTGTAGTTAATTTCACTAATGGATATTTCCCTACTTAGTGTTTGGTAGGAAATTTATACTGTAACATTACCTCTTAAACTTTTAAGGAAATTTAAATTCAATCAATTATTTTCAACAAAAGTTTGGGATGTCATTAAGACGGGAGAAAAGGCATGCTGTACAATGTTAAGGATGGGAAATCTGGAGAAATCTAGAGAAATGAAAAGTCCTTTTAGTTCATCTTAGAAATGTAAGAATAAAGAATGTTCAATACCAAAATTGTCTCCTCTTGGAGCACACATACCCATTTTCCTTAATTATTCATATTGCTCATCCCACTACAAGCGCCTTCAGAGAATGGCAACAGGCAGTCTTTTTTTAGGAAGAAAATGTGAATTGAATTCATTTAAAACAGCACCATTTTTACTGTATTTCATCAGTTCATCTAAGCAAGTTTTAAAATCGGCTAGTCACATTTCCAAGGGAAAATGCAGCAACGCTGTCAATGTATATAATACATCTAATACACGTGAGATGTACATCATACGTATCGTAACGTACTCTCAGTCAACGGACGCAGCCCTGCCAAGTTTTTTCTTCCTACCCCTCTCTTAGGTTTCTTCTGTTTAGCACAACCCAAACCTTCTTCAGGGCTCTACTTTGCTCATGCACATTATTCTTTTTTCACCTAATGAGCACACAAACCCAAACTGGTCTAATCTGCAGTAGCTTCTGAATGCTAACGCAAGGTGCAAAGAGAGCTCATCTGAAACCAGCCCCTACATAATGTGTCTCCTGTCAAAGGCAGACCATAAGAAATCTTAACGTTTTACACTCAACAGTTTCTGTGCAGTCCAAAGGCCTAGGCATGTAAAGTAAAAAACACACCCATTTATTTGATTTCAGTGGGAACTGAGAGTGCTCAAGAGCATAAAGGTGCTCAGTTCCTTGGAGCTGAGAATAAGGAATGAAGGAACCTTAAATTACTGCCCCCAGGGGGGAAAAATGTAAACTCTGGAATCATCTGCATATGGCACATATGGGTCTGAGATACTGAGGTGGCTTTCTTTTTCACAAACTCCGAGCATTTCCAAGCCTTCTGTGTTATAACTGTCTCCTACGTATTGTGTATTATTTTAGGATTGCTGATTTTAGCTGAATCACAAAGTGGCCAGTGCATCCACATGTCTCCTATGCACTACCAGTGCATATACATGCTTTGCCCTTGTTTCTGCATCTCTTCACACAGTGAGTTTGCGTGGGTTGCAGTAGGTAGCTTTGAAGAAGCAGGACCATAAAGCCCACCTGTACTCACTGGTCAACATAGAGTCATCTAAGAGGGCTACAAGAGTTCTGTCTGTCCTCTCTAAGCCCCAAGGCTCTGGAGTATTTTGACCTGAAAGTCCTTCCTCTCTTCTCTCGGGGTTGTACTAAGGAACCGTCTCGTCCTCCAACTGTTTTTAGAGCAAGGAAGAGGAGAAACCGATTTCACATAATTATGGCCTTTTCTTCTTATCATATGGGAACAATCAGAAATCATATCTTACTATCTTCCCCTTAAAGCTCTTCCTGGATGAATATCATTGAATTAGATAAGAAGAAAAAGCCTCTACAGTAGTGTGTTGGAACTCAACTGAGTGTGCTAAATAAAACCTTGATTTTTTTTTTCTTTCAGACGCTTATTATATAATAGCAAACTACACAGAAACTGAGACTCAGTGTGGAGAAAGTTGCAACCATGAAACATCCAAGGGAAAAAAGCAGCAACTCAAGCCAATTCTTCTAAAACAGAGCACAGCTTCCTCCTCTCGCAGAGGATTGAATGGCTCTTCTAGCTTTTTTGGGCCAACTGCCACAGAAGCACCTCCTGGCCGGATCAGACGCTGGGCCTTGTCTTGGCATGCATACCAAACCAACCTACTCGCGTGCCTCCAAACACACAGATGTTCGAAGGAACCTGACTTCTGCTGAACTGCTTGAGCTCATCTCTAACAAACAGGTGCTGTGAGAACAAGAACAGTAATTGAGTTAATGTAGTGGAGAAACACAGTAAAGTGTTTTTTATCAGTCACTTATATGATCCAGGCATATAATAAAGACAGAGTGTGACATAAAAGGCAGGAAACTGTCCCTGATAAGTATGAACTAACCAGTATTTGTTTAATAACTGGTATCTATTATATCATTTCCATTTACTGCAAAGCAACTTAATTCTTATTTAATAACTCTAATAATCTGCCAATTTACATTTTTATAATATTTATTAGGATTATTTCCAACATGTAAAACATTGCTCCATTTAAACATACTGTTGTCATTATTTACAAATACTTTGTTCTCAACCTAATGGAAATTGATTTTTATCTATTTTAAAATTATAATGATTTTAAAATATATTGCAAATGCTGTTTCAACAGTCTGCATGATGTTTTGTTGGGCTTTTTTTTGTTATTTTACACATGGTTTATTTTTTCTTGTTTTAATTTTATTTAGTCAGTTTTAATATGCAAGTTGTATGGAATATTTCCATTGCAACTAATTTACTTTCCATTAGTTCTAAGCCACAAATACCGAATGTGTAATCACTGCCATCTTTAAAACAAGAACAAAATGGTCACTATATAAAAAAGCAAAAGGGAGAGACGGGTATCCTCAGGTTATTTGAAAGAATTTTTCTTCGCATCTCCCTTAGTGAAAATGTCTAATTGTTTAAAACTTACAGTTACAAGATTATTTTCCAATGAAATAACTACCATTTACTTTTAATACATTAGAGATCACACAAGTAGGGTTTTCACTGTGTTTCTTCTTTTTTTTTCCCCCAAAGTCCAACACACGGAAAAGAATAGTCCTGCCCTAAACGGTTCGTAATCCAGCAGACAACTACAACAACTACACTGGGGTGCCAAATTTTAAAATTCAGATCAAACCAGTGCAGTATACTCCTACTCCACAATTCAAAGAAAGAAGAAAAATAGAGTGAAGAAACTTTCCTACCTCAACAATGAAATTTTTTTCTTTAAATAATTTTCAGCCTCATTTTCAATTTTTCAAAATCAGGCCTCACATTTGCCAACCCAACATTACGTATTACATCTGCGCTAGCACGTAGGAGAAACATGACTGCTGATTTTGGGAAGGGAGAAAAATGCTGCTTATCTGGTACTTCAGTGAAATAAAAATTAACAGTGAAGTTTTTCAAGAAGGAGGTACAACCGGGAAGTATTCTTCATGCAATTTACTTTACCTATCAATTAGAAAAACAGCAGTAAAGTCCTGAAATTCATTTAAAATGGTTTAAAAAGAAAATGACTCCACAATTACAGTGCCCACTATGTGCGTTTACAAAGAGAAATATCCTAAATCTCCAGGTTTGTACATTCTCCCAAAAGCCTTCTACGATACCTAAGGCTTGGAAGAAAACGTATTTGCCATATACAGAATTTCAACAGGACTTGAGGACATCAGCGTTGTATGTCATATTTTAATTATGGATAGAGTAAGTCGTCTTAAACATACACTGTGTCTCTACATGAACCTTACCATGCACGTACGTATATTTAAGCAAACAAGGTATTATAATTTAAATGGAGTGGTTATAGTTTACTAGTATTGAGAGCAGTCCACCCAATGAGTGACATACCAAAATAAAGTGAGAATCCAGACCAGTAGTAAGTCTCTGTAGGACAGAAATGCTGTGATTGTTATTACAATAGAACACTGTAAGTTTTAGCATGGTGCAAAACACGGTAAGTTTTACTACTTATGAGTACTAAGTCGTGTGAGTTCTATTGAAAAAAAAAGCAGATCCATGGAGCTGATGTATTCAAATGAACAGTGAGAGGTTAAAAATGAGCATGCTAAATGGAACAAAAATAGTAACTCTGAGAAAAACATACAGAATCCCTAAGCAGATGCTAAGGAAGGCCTTTGAAGCGGTTAGTATAACTAAGTCTGAAACCAATAGGCTTATGCCTACTGAAGGACAAGGGTAATTGAAGGAAACAGTGATGAAGCAGGGAAGGAGACAGAAATAACCTCAACTGGGAAAAGATGATTCTATTAAAGTGGTCTTTATCCAACAACACATTCCTTGTGCTTTTATTTAAGACTCTCATGTATCTTTCTCAAAAGACTTTCTCCAACTAATGAGTCCAAATCTACACGGGGAATTAAGGCTCCTAGCCACATATTAGGTTAACCCCCCCACCCCGGCATGTGTCAACAGTGCTCCGCTCACTTGTTTCCTCTCACCTGTATGTATTCTCAAGTGGACCTTTAAGTGATGTGATGTTCTGAAAGTTTTTCCACAATATGGGCAGTCTTTCATGGCAGAACCAAGGCTTCTGTCCCTCAGTAAAGCTGGCTGCTGGACTCCTACAGATCTCCCAGCTTCTTCTCCAATGTCTGCAACACAGAAACGTTCTCACATCACTTTGGCACGTCAGAAGTTGTTCTCAGTAGAACTGCTAACACAACACAAAGTTAAACATGCCAATACTACACCTGTCTACTTCATTCTTTAAATCTGACAGAATGCTGACAATTCATGTATTTTCTCGTTATTGTCTTAAATTATTTCATCTTTCCTATCATCATTTTAAGCAGCATATGGTACCTTTAGATTGAACTGAATTGTACAAGAAAAGAAACAGCTGTGTCAGCAGCTGGTTTGATTTCTTCTTTTGCTTAGTTCCTATTAATTTTTCCCCCAAAAGTTTTAGATTGTTGTTTTGTTGAATCGATTAAATTTATAAGTATTGTGAAAATCTGTATGATTTTAGAGGGAGAAAGTTTGCGTCAGTATATTGAACCTCCCAAAACAACAGAATTGCAGTGACGGGAGGGTCCAACAGCAATGGTGATGTTGACACACAAAGCTCATCAACTTCCTTCTGCAACATTTCAGCCCTGGAGTTACAACACCCAACCTAGCAAGTGACCTAATACCACGGGAAGGGCAATGAAAAAATTGGTCAGATGAGGGGGAATGCCTTCTCCCTCTCACCCGGAGCTCCTGGCTGTTGTCCTTCAGCATTCACAGCTACACTTACTCTTTGCATCGTAACGCAATGGGTGAGACTCCAGGACATCTCTTTGCTCTCCTGATATAAAGAAACAGTCATTCTCAGCTTGAAGAAGCTGCTGTTATCCAAGCAGGCCATGAACAAAATAACTTACAAAAGACTGACATAAAAATTGCAAAAATGTAGGGCATTTTTAAAAAGTCATTATTCAAACCACACAAGACTCATCTATCATCTTGTACTTAGACGGTCATGTAATATCACATTTATGTATCAATTCACGATTTCACCATAAAGTACCATGGCAAATGCTGAAATTCTGAACCAGATTTTACACTACTGGCACACCGCAGAGAGGCAATACACATGGACACATCATCACACCCCTATACAAAGCTGAGCTATCTGGGTTACACTGAGGTGGGGAGCATATAGTTAAAACCTGCATGCTAAGTCTTGATTATTTCAACCATGAACTACTGACTAAAAATGTTCTGTCTTTACCCACTTGGTATGTAACTAAAGCTGTCAGGAAACATAGCGCAGTTTACACAGCATTGCCTTTTAAATGGAAGTGACGGGACACAAGAAAGACTTAAACATTTAGCTCTAATAAAAACTACTCACACAGTAGCAAAGACCCAAATACCACGTTTCTGGAAAAGGTAACACTAACAGGCACTTCATTATTTCTTATAAAATGGCCCCTCTAAAATATTTTGCTTAAAGCTGAAAGAAGGGTGTGATGGAGGGACAAAAAATATATATACCTATATATGTATGTTAAAATGCTTATCTTAGTCCTGTATGTAATCAAGCTATTGCTAGTTTTCAGAAGGCAAAATCTGATATTTTTCACATCACATTCTTGTTTAACATTTTCTGATTGTTCCTAGACTGCAGAGTTAAAGCACAATGTTTAACGTAGAAAGCTAGTAACCGTCGTTTTGAATTATTCACAAGGTTGTAAAGTAACATACTGCAGGAGTTTATTTTGTCTTTAGGAGTCCAGAAAAACATATATAGGTGCTAGCCTATAATTCCAATCTCCCTAAAGAGTTTAGATTTTCCCCTTTTTTTCTCCTCAAAAGTTGTATATAACCATGTCTTAAACTGCTTTGGGAAAAAATGAATTCCCGAGTGCAAAAAGATTTTTCTGAAGTGCAAAATACAGAATGCATGATGATAAACTGCAGGATTTTATTTCAGTTTTCAATAAATACTATATGAGCATTATAGATAAATATATAGATAAAGCTAACAAGCCACTCAGGAGGAATTTACCGAATAAGTCTACTAGTTATGTTTTGCTATATGTCACTCTAAATGATGGCCTGTTATCCATTTGCCTTTTATCTTTCTATCTAGAATATGTGTGGCCCAATAAAAAGAATAAATTTGTAAGATAAACAGCTCACTTTGCAGATTTAAGAGTCTAATTTTCACTTTACACAAAATTGAATTTTTTCAAGGCAGCAAGACGATAGAGTTTACTCTAGCGCTAATCCCTCTGAAAAAGCAAACTGAAAACAACAATGAAGCAAAGAAAGATGTGGGTGGTCTGAAGAGTTTTCTTTTAGATTTAAGTAGACATACAGTAGGTAGCTCCAAAGGCTTTGCTCCAACAGGGGCCTTACCTTGAAGAATTTCTCTTCCCACAGTGAAAGCATTCCTAAGACTTTAAAGCTGGGCTGAGGGGTTTTCTTTTGAATTCCTCTGCCTACAAAGCCCACCGAAGCGCTGGAGGCCATGACTACCTGAATGAGCAGCTTTACATCTAAGTTCTTTTATTGCAAACAATGAAAAGATACGTTCAAGGCTGCCGACTGTCCCCATCAAACGCTACCCCAACTTCTTACTAGGGCCTCATTTCGGCAAACTGTAGCTATTTGTCAAGGCACTTAAGTTTAAAATGTGCTTAACTTTAAAAGACATTTAAGTCTCACTGACTCTGCTACCAAGTTTTTTTTAATACGGAGTCTCTTAAAGCAATCTATGGAAAGTGAAGGAGGAAAAAAGTGACACAGAAAAAGAAGAGATTAGCAAGGAAGAAGTTAAGCAGCAAACTGATGAATACAGACTATGCCAACAACTGCGTATGGGGGGAATGAAAAATCTTCAGCTCTACCAATAACCATGTATTCTACACTTCCGACGTCCCCTCTCTCCTGCTATTGTCACCCCCTTCCTAGGTTGAGACTCTCAATTCTGTTAAATTGTGCAAAACTGTAGTAATGTTTTACAGACCTGCAGAACTAGGATTAGCCCCAGCAAATTAATTTAATTTCTGATTTACTCAGGATTTGAGCTATGGCTTTTGGGCTGCTCAATTCCGAGGATAAAAGATCAGGAAGGAAAGAGAACAGTTATTTATCTTTCAGCCATTGTGGTTCACTGAGCTATGTGGTCTACATGATGTGCACTTGATGCACGTGAGATTGGACTGCTTTTTTTACTATCTACTTCCATTACAGGCAGGTCTACGTCCTGAATGTCTTCCTGCCCATCCCTACCTTTCCTGATTCGAGTGCAGGAAATAACAGAACAGCATATAAAATATTGTATAGTTGTACATGCTAGATGTAAGTCTTCCAAGCCTTGTCTCTGAACTTACTTTCACTGAGCTTTCCTTTCCCTTTGAAAGCATCTGTTCACAGCAAAAGTCACAGGCAGAAGTGCAAAAAGCAACACTCAGTTCTGTATATGAAACCGGCCTTAGTGTCAGTATAAGGAGAAGGTAACAGCTGTGAGACCTCCAGCTGCTGCGTACGCTGTACCTGCTGGGCAGGCAGATACCGCCCCGTGGCACAGGACACGCAGGAATTCAGCCACGAAGCCGCTCCTCGGGTGGCGTGACAGGGACATCTCCTGTGTACCATGCCTCAGCTACACTTAATAACTGGCTGTGCGCACGTTCTCATGGGACAAATGCAAGGAAGGAAAGTCCACTTTAACATCCATATCAGAAGGTGGCAATTAGCTGCATAACCAAAGAGCCAATTTGACCAAAATGTGAGCAAATCTATTTGCCACACAGACTGAAATTAAAATGAAGCAATCCGTAAGATCAGTATTTGAAGGACTAGCCCTTCTCCAGGCAGATGCCCCCTTCTCAGGAGAGGAGGGACAAAGAGCCCACACCCCTTGCCTAGCCTGGAGATGACCGGTGCCGTGCTGCAGGCTGCTTTCACGTGCCCGCAGTACCTGGAGTGGAGATTTCCACAGAACCAGTTAATCCCGATAAACGGTTTTGAGCCAGGAACACTTCTACAGTAGCAGGTTAAAAGAAACTGAGAAACACACCAGTGAATCGTTTTTCACAGCAGGTAGCTTAACTAGATACCAGAAATGATCGACCCAGAAATGAGTCGCTGCCACGGCTGGCAGTACCCTCAGCACACGGGTAGGGACACTACAGAAGCACAACGCCAACTTCAGTGGATATTTCTAGAAAACGAAGACAAACTTGGCTGGATAGTGCATCGGTGTACTCAAAGCAGACGCTATCTAGGCAGTCACGTGAAGAACAAAAGAAAAATAATTATTTGAAATTCCCGTATACATTCTGTACAACTGGTCTACCTGTCTGGGATGAGTACAAACGATTGGAAAAGGACTGGTGGCTTTTCTAAAAAGAAATCTGTTTTCAGTTGGTTAGGTAGCAGCACCGGCTTCAGTCATGTTAGCAACCAAATTTTCAAAGGAGCCGTCTACATACATGTCCCGTAAATTTTACAGGAGTATTTATTCGCTGCGTGTATGTGAAAGCGCAGGGATTCACAAAGAGGTACTTTCATGTTCAAAGGAGCTAAATTGCAGTCCTCATGCAGACTAAATTATCAGTGAAGTCAGTTGGAATTTGTCGACACAAGGATTGCCAAATTAGCCAAAAACGGGCAATCATATGGAAAAGGTAATCAACTCACAAAATAGGTAATCACACTTACAAGTATGTGTTTGCTCTTGCACATTTTTCAGACATTATTAAAGAAGCCTTTGAAAATGTGGCCAAAAGCCTTTAAAGCTGCATATGATCCTAGATTTTCATATATTTCTGAAATTCAAAATATTTGTAGTTCTTTAGAACTGCCTGTACAAGTTAATGAAATATGGTGCAATGAGAAGTGGTAGTGACCACCGTTATTTTTTGATCATCTATAAACCACCCAGAGTGGCCCATCCTGTGGCAGGAAAAATTATACTCTGAATCTAATGTCAAGAAGAGAGTTAGAAGATATTCAGTGTGTTAATCCTGTCCCTGCCGCCACCTTTATGCAAGGATGCCTGGACTCGGCCACCTCATTGCATGGGAAACACTATAGGATATGCAAAATTTCTGGGAAAACATAGTTTACCTTTCTTGCCTATTCCTTGGAGAAAGTTTTAATAATACTGAAAATAGAGAAAAATAGGAGTATAATTAGGGATATAATTAACCATATTTTTCTAGCTACCTGAAGTAGCTCCAATTAGTATGCTTCGATGTAAATGAGGGCAGAATCTGGCCCAGTGCTCATAATTTGAAATTAGAATCCTATTAGCAGATGCCACTACGCTTTTCTGCTAGTGAAGTTCATGGCTTAAAATGAAAAAAGTCTAATATTACTAAATATTACAGTTATATTTTAGGCCTCCGGAAAGAGTTACTAATGTCTTAGGTCAGGAACAACTTGCTGTCTCCATTGTTTCATCAAGGATTTAGGTTTTATAATGACCATATATGGGAATCTTAAACTGTTAGGCATTAATATGGATTGGCAGAGAATTTGTTTAAACAGAGAGCTATTTTAGAAGAGAATTGGAAAGGAGGCCTACTAGTGAGAAAGCAGCATTCACATTGTTTGTATTATTAGAAATAAAGATTATACCGAAGGTTCCACTGGTAAATAAAAAGATACGGCTTCTGACATCAGACTTCCCACTTGGCACCCTGAACCACATAGGCAAAGACAAGGCACAAGCTGCCCTGCCTTTGCTACCGATTAGGGCATTGGCAGATTTAAATTTAAAATACAATCTAAATTAAACGGGAGTAAAAGGCTCACAACCATTTATAAAAGGTAAGGCTTGTAACATTTAGAAGGGGGCAAATGGCAGTCGTAGCCGATACGCCGGGCTGCAGGGGAGCTCTCAGGCATTATTTCAAGCAAAAGGGGAGCCCAAATATTCTAAGCAATTCCTCAGTAACCGGTACATACACCTTAAGCCCACACCTGCAGCATATGACACACTTGAAGACTTGTGGTTTTCACACCCCATGGGTGCAAAACACTTTGCACGACGATACTGCATACATGCGCATTTTGGTTATATCTTAATACTTCTCACTGTGGTACACATGCTGAGAAACATGTAAAAGGCTGTATATACAGCACAAAGAGACATCAATAGACACTCAACCAAAATTAAGCTTTTGTTTATCACAGAATGTTTCTTATCCTCTTTTTTCATTTTAATCAAATCCCCTACAGAGTTTTTGTTTTGGAGTTCTTAGCAGTCTTACTTTTCAAATTGTTCTAAATCTTTAAAACCTTTTAAGATAATCAAAGTTCAAACACAGTTTCTGAGTGCATCGTTTTAGCTGCCTGATTTGTTTGAAGAATTGTTGTGACCAAAAGACACGGAAAATCAGATGTAGTACTTAAAAAACAGGGTTGTTTACTTGCCATTAACTTACAGAGCTCAGTTTGGCCTGAGAATTAAGCATATTGAAAAAATGATTCTTAGGAGAGAACGTTTTTTGCATGAGACCTTTTTAACTGTATCTTTTTTTAAAAAAAAAGAAGACATCTTAAGCACCTTACAATATCTTTCATTTAACAGTTGGCACAAGGAAACTCCCAGATGAACACTGGCCTGTGTCTTTCTCTTTAACCAGCTGAGTGATCCAAGCTTTTAATAAAGCTGTTCCAATTATTGTAAAAGTCATCTAGTACCTTATAGCCACAAATATTGACAGTTTATTGCACAACGCATTCATGACATTTGAAGGTCACATCATACATAATACATACACTTTTATAAAAGTGTCTGGAACAAAGAGATACATGATCAGCAATTACATCTTACCATTTGAGGCTATGATTTTATACTTATTTAAAATGAAATACTGTATGAAATGCAAATTGTTAACAAAACACAAAATAGTTTATTTTCTGTATTTATTGTTTTATTAATTAGTGATACTCAGTTCAGTTGTACAGAATCAATGAAATGCAGTCCATGCCCCAAGAAGATTACAGTTAAATATTATTATTCTGCAAACCATCACAGATATTCTTAGTTCAGCATGGGAAGAAAGCAAGCTTAAAACTTTAATTTCGTTACTGTATACTTCTCCAGCCCTACTGAATTCAATGAAATGTCAACATTTAAATTTGAAGCAGGGCCTTAGTATATTATTGAAATATTATTTTTTATAAAATGGAATCAAAATGAAACTGAAAAGAGTGCTGAGTAATTGTTTTTAATATATGCACATGCGGGCATTCATTCAAACTTTGTCATTCTCTTCTAATGTTCATGATTTTTAAGCCATTCTAAAATCACACACACTCACACACACACACAAATGGTATAAATAAAAGGTGTAAGTTGCAATTTATGCAGTGAGACCTCTGCACGGTCCTTCAATGAAATCAACAGACATCAGGAATACACAGAGCATGGCCGTAAGAGTGCTTGGTTTTGGCTAAATAGTCTTCACTTTTATGGCATCACCACCAGATCCTGGAACCTCTAGCTACCTAATGAGAGCTGAGCTTGCAGAATATGACCATGGATCACACGTCATTCCCTCTAACATAATTTTTGCTGGTTTGTTTCAAAATCCTGATCTTCTTTCCTAAGCCCTTCACATGCAAGATTCTTCCACCATTCAACTCCTTCACTGGCTTTTCAGTTCTGCTACTCCAAAATCATGGCTTTGAAATCCCACTTCCCTAATTTGACTGTATAGATCAAAGCACTCCAGATCCTAAATCACTGAGTATGGCAGATGAGGTTCATGAAATTCCACTAGACTTGTATAATCTTTCCACAGGAAAAGTCGATGCATTAGAAGAGGATGGACTTTGTCATTTATCAGAACAATGGGTCTATTTGCTATCTTGAATGCAGTATTAGTTGCTCTCAGTGATAAGCTTCTGCTTGTTCTTGGTTTCTTCAGAAGGGAACATCTAAGCTGTCAGAAGACCTTATTGTCCTTCTCTGTACAAAACATGTATCTTCACAAGCAAAGCAGATACTTACTCTTTGGATCAGCTATGCTGGGCTTAAATATGTACTCATGGACCTTTCCTTGGTATTTTGTCAATGTTCTTTGTCATCTATCTTCAAAATTTACCGTGACGTCCATTTATACTTCTGATAGCAATGTTAGCTCACAAACCTTGTGTATGACATACTTTCCATGGTTTTCTCCTTCTTTTCTTAAAACAAACTTAGAATATTCTGGATTGTTACCTCAATCTGTTGGCTCATGCCAACAGCAGCCTGTGATTCTCATGTAAGCCTGTCTCACCCAAACCCTTGACTCACCTATGTTAGCTTTGATCCTGTCACCTAAACTTGAAATGGGCACTTGATTACTGATCAGAGAGGACAAGGCCTTTCCACACTTCATACAGACTGTTTACTGCTTTTGGAGAAAATTCCAGTGGGGAATCTAAGCAGAGAAGCTATCCAACTGGACCACCTTTTGGATTTGTATGTGTTATTTGTAGGCAGGTGTTCAGGTACCAGATGGTCTTGAAGCCCATACTACTCAGGTTATAGCAGCCTCTACATGCTGTCTGCTTCATATTCCCATCTCTGAGATTTGCAGAGTGGCTACATGGAGCTTGATAAACACTTTTACCTAGCATTGCTCTCCTGATGCCAAGGCTAGATCAGATATCCAATTTGGGAGAGTTGCCTTACAGTCCCTCTTTAATTAAGTACTCCTGATCTCCCACTCCTGGGATGGATTGCTACTGCTGATTAAGCTCCAGAAGCAAGGATCTGTGGAGGCAATTTCATAAGGGAGAAAACGAAGTTGCTAGCTAATCAACTAAAATAACCACTAACTGGACTTCTGTGAATGAATATATTGCCTTCTTGCTTCCACACTTACCCTGCTTCTTCCACATGTTAGCATCTCTCCATACCTATGAACCAAACAGGTAAGGTGTACTTCATTATGACCTCTATCTTGCTCCTGAACTACACGTTAGACCAACAGAACCATGTGGTACAGTGTACAGGCTACACTGTACCAAAGAAAATCCAAGGTGGTGTCAATAAACTGTAGGAAAAATAGTGAATCTGGGTGGAAGAGAGTGGTATTGAACCTATTTTCTTTAGGTTCTTCTCATGTGCCCAACAACACAGACTGTGAGATTTTCAAAGGCGCAGATTAACACCCAACTGCATACAGTTTTCAAAATCCATTAGTATCTCTTAAAACCTTTTGAGTAGTTGTATGGAAATATTTAATAACCACAGTGGCCAAGTTTCACGCTGCGTTGCTGGTCTTAAACAAATCCAAAACACAAACAAATGATTTTTTCCAATCAGAACCACAGACTTGCCTAAATTGCAAGTAGGTCTTAGGGCATCAGGTATCACTAGAGAAGTTTTTGCACAATATTGTTTAAGAAAACCCCTTTTCATTATTATTTTCTCATCATAGGGTGGCAAAATCAGCATAGAAATGCTGGTAGCATGACAATAGATTTTATAAAAATTCATTCTAATATAGAAAAATGTAAACTATTTAAAATGTCACAGGAACATCTTTCTGTAGGTGCCAGTAAGACAGAAACCAACAATAGAATCAGTCATACAAGAACAACTGTACAGGTAGCTAAATTCTTAATTTCCCCCTCAACAAAATGAGAAAGAATTAAAGACTGTCATTCCATTTACAGATTACTGATTACAGAGGTGCTGACAGAGTCTCCAAAAAGTGAGTAACATCACGGTGTGTATTACATTTGGACAGACTGTGATAGTATAGACCTTTCCAGTATCTGTATTTTCTTATTTTTTACTTTCCAGTGCTGCCTTCAAACTTAATGACTGCTTTGAGCTAGTACAAATACCTCTGTAAATAATTTTTCTCCCATTTAACTTCTTTGGTACATGCCACTTAAGTATAATTTCCAACTTCTTTCCTCATTTCACAAAAAATGAGCTGTACTTGAAGAAATACTTATGAGCAACTCCGAACTGTTGAATCTATTTTACTAGCACCCTTTTCCTATAAATAAAATATGCTAATTGCAAAAGTTTTGCTATAATGGAAAAATATTGATTAAATTCATTACTTCTAATCTTGAGAAGGGATCCTTTAACTGTTTGGGTTTTTTTTTTTCCTCATTGGTTTAACAGTGTATCATGGGCATACTGAGACCATGAAGTCTTTAAACATGATATCATATGAATGGGATCATTACTTTTTTTATATTAATGATGTATCTCAAAAAGTACATTACTAGGTCAACCTGTATCCATGTTTTGTAAGATAGCATTAAAGTACACTGATACTGTAACATGCTATTTGTGGACTATAAAAATATTAAATGCTGCATATGGAGCTGATATATCAACAATCCGCTTTTTCCCTTTTCTACTAGGAAAATATAAAATTTCTTATCTGAACTCTCCTGGTAAAAAAAGAAAAAAAAATACTATTTTGAACACTCTCCTCTGATTTAGCTGAGCTTGTGGCAATAACTGGTTTAGGCATAGCATTCAGTATGCTGGAATGATCCTGAAACTAATTTTGCATGTGTTGGAGTTGGACTGTGGCCACGCACGTCAGTATGCTGGAACAGAGTTATCTAAATCCTGAGCCTTATTTTACATGTGCTGGTGTTGGACTGTGGCCCTGCAATCTTTTAGGTCTCCATCTGTAGCTATCAAAGCCAGGGTGTGCCCAGCCACCCGCTACTGCTCACTGCTTTCCTTCCACAGGAAAGCTACAGGCTCGCAACCACCCTTCCACACACCGGTGTGGCTGGGAGCTCTTCAGAGTCCTGGCCGGTCTCATCAACCTTCCTCTAAAGCCTCTTTGCTGCCATGGCTGGCCCTTTTGCAGCTCATCACGCTTCTTACATCACTATAATCCTAGATAGTTATCAAGTCCCACATCAGTGACAAGAAATATCAACCTCTTTGACAGATATTCCCTTGCATTCAGTGAGTTAATTCCTCTTTCAATACCAGGTAAAACAGCCCACTAATTTTTAAGCAACCTATGGAGACTACAGCTCCCAGGCTGATGGAAGGCCCCTCTGAGTTTCCTAGCCTGAAAGTGCTTTCCCGGCGACCATCGGCCAAAATGATTTGAAGTCAAGATGGTCTAGTGAGAAGCCAGCAGTTGTTTTCTTCTGGGGAAGAGGACGAGAAAAGATCAGGCACTCGGAAGCCATGTTCCTCCAAAAATACAAGAAACACTGGCTGTACAAAATCTGGAATACCAACACAGAGGTAGTAATGGGGACTCAGCAAAGCAAAAGTAGTTGTACAAAGTATTTATCATCACTCTAAGGAGAACTGGTAGCCTGGAGGGACGTACAGGCGGATGGTAACACCGTACAAAGTTTTTGCAAGCCTCCTCCCACTTGTTTACAGTTCCTCCATATTAATACACTAGCAAATACATATTTTAACCCACCAGGATCATCTATAAAATTAGGAGATAATCTGGACTAAATTATTTGCTAGAACATTTCTCTACCTGAAATTAACATTTTGTCTCTATGGAGCCTACCAAAGTGAGGACACAACTTCATGGTAAGGTCAAAATTAGACACTCGAATGAAGATTGGGCATTCTTCTGTCACTGGACAGACACAAGTTAGCTTACTGGCTGCCTCAGAGACAGAGGAAGACTTATTTTAGAAGGAAGGCTGTTCCATCTCTTAACTTATTAGCAATGCACTTTCTTCAAACTCCAGCGGTAAAAGAAATTCAAAACCCAGGTAGTCTGCATGCATGGAAGCACCTTTTGTTTAATAAATAATTCAACCATGTATTCCTTAATTTAAAAATGGTCTGACTGAACAGTCAACAGAGTGAACTAAAGTTGGCAAAATACAGCATAGAAAAATTAAGAAGTGTATTCAAGGCCGTATTCATTTGCTTTACTTCTCATATACAGGAGAGACAGGCTGTGCTGAAGTTCTAGGTTTCTTCTTTTTCTTTTTTAAATAATACACACAGAGTCACATGATGCGCACTTGATTTTGAAAGCTGCGGCACCCTCGAAAAAGTCTGTCTCTCTTTCTGTTACCAGCACAACAGCCACTGTCCTCTACCTCATGAACATGAGCAACCTGATCTACTTGAGGATGTCCCTGCTCATTGCAAAGGTTTGACTAGATGACCTTTAAAGGTCCCTTCCAACCCAAACTATTCTATGATTTTATGATTCTATGAATGTCATCAGAAAATCAGTCAAAATGTTCTCATGAGTTCCTCTGCCATGCCTGCGAGGGCCAGACTTAACTATCAACCATACCGGGAAACAAAAATTCTGTAAAACATTCTGGAAATATTCAGACCATCATCTGAATGATGCTCTCATATATTAAATAGTGCATGGGAAGATACAGGAAACACATCTGGCTGCAAAAATCTGCAGATAATGATGCAATGAAATCCATCCCAGAACTGAATTTTAACACACTATTGCAAATGCATACAAACATTTGGAATCAGTCAAGCGCTTTTGGTATTGACTGATCGTCTTGAAGACAGTCAAAAGCATATAGCACTATCTTAAGTATGCATTCATGGGCTCAGTTTCTGTAAAATTAAATTCTTAGCAGTAAGCAGCTAAGTATAAGAAGGAAAGAAGTGAACAGAGTCAATTCTTACACTTCGCCTTCAGCACCACAATGTTTAAAAGAATTTCTTCAATCTTAGAGCAGACAACAAGGAAAAAGTAATGCTGTGGCGAAACCTCCTTATTTCAGATTCCTGGAGATCCACCCCCTTCCCCCACACATCCCAAAGCAGCAGCAGGTACTTAATGCCTTCCTAACAAAGCACAACCTTTTAGTCTCCATTCTGCTGAGTGTTTGATTCCCATAACTGTGAATGGCTTTACAATGTTTTGCATCCTTTCTGAACCAATGACCACTCTGTAACATCACGCAACATCCACCAACATGAAATTACCAGCTTGATGATGCTCACGTGACATTAAATGCTGACAGAAGGAAATCTTATATCAGAAAGGTAAGATATGCAGGAAAGAAGTTCTTTACAGGGAAGGAGAATAGGGGAAATCTAACCCTTACACACTAATACTGCCTTTTAAAAAAGTGACTCAGCAATAACATATCTTTCAAAGTGGATATACTTATTTAAAATGCCTCTTCTCAGAGCCACCGGATGACAGGCATGAGTCACATTTGGAAGAGACAGAAGTTTCATAAGCACATCTTGAATAATTCCACAGCATATGGAGGAAGACCAGCTTTTCACCAAATTTTCACTATTCTGAACAGTAGTAAAATTACCTGCAGTATATAGGACGAAAACACTAACGAGACCAGATAAACACTTTGTACAGATAGGAAACTTTCAACACCTTGCTCTATTGTGACAAAACAGCCTATGAATCATATGTACAAAATAAATCTCTGAACCTGGCAAAATCTGAACAAATGCAGCAGGATAACTATAGGGATTGTTTAGACACAAACTCCTAGCCTGCAAGTCAGCGAGTCTTAAGGTTCTAATTCTGGCCAATTAGTAGCTTAAATTACACCACTATGCAATAAGTACCATCTCAGCAAACAGGCTAATTTCAACTCTGAGAACACAGGCTACTGCATTTGTGGAGACACATGTTTCCATGTCTTTTCGGGATGGTACTAGCGGGAGCCACTCCAATAGCCTGGCAAGCCCATGCAGAATTTGGTACATAACAAACTGGCTTGCACTCGATTACATTTGAAAGCTGTCTACAGTGGGACTGGCCAACCTAACAAAGTCATGTACGGGGTTGTGAAAAGGTGAACAGCAGTATAAACTGCTCATATGAAATGGAAATAATTTCAACAATTTTACTAGTACTGGTTCTTTTCTGGCTACAGATTCTGTGATATCTCACTACAGATACATGCCCAGTCACGGGGGTCGTACGTATTTGTTTCGAAAAAGGGATCCTGTTGAATGCTTGGCAGTGGAGCTTCCTGATAAATCCTGAAACATTTTAATACAGGGTGAACAACCAAAACTTGTCACTGCTTAACAGTCAGTAACTCTATACTACTACCATAGCAAGTTTTATCATAAAACTGCACAAGAGTACATTGTGAATTTAATATAAACGATGGGAAGGTGCAACTTAGGAAAGGCAGCTCAGATACCAGACGGGACGTTGATCGGTGTTGTAGATCAGCAGAACTGCATTCCAGAACAGAATCGCTGGATAGACCATGACCTGCAGTACTTCTCCGGTGAGTGCGGTTCACCAAACGACGTACTTCCTTCTATGTATTCCAGGGTTATTTTCAAATAATAGTTGTTTTAGTTATGTTGAATCAATGCTCATCTACTAAGATATTATTTGTTTTTTTTTAACAAACTCCTTTCTTCTTGGATACACTTTCACCACAGTTTTTTTGAAGTATGAGAGTAAACACACAGTCCCTATGATGGCAATTTCCATTCATAGTTTGACAACTAACTGTTGCAATGTCATGTGAAACTCCTGCCTCTTACCTTTCAATTTTTCTTTAGGGAAAAACAGAGCAGAAATATGTTCTGTCATCTATTTGAAAAGATGCAGATATAATCCACCTATGATGACTGCAATTTTTAGAATAAAGACTGTGATCCAAAACAGCATTATGATCTACATTTTAACCACAGCTATTACAATAAATGAAACCAAACTTAGTGATTCTCCACACATTTATCTTCATTCTGCTAATGCTCTGCAAGACTTCTGGCTGAGAATGCTTTACATCAGTAAGCATTACTGAAAATATTCCCCGAATAATACGCATCATAAGACCATAGTCAAAGCAGAACTATAGATAGGAGATGGTACGCATCCAGATCTTTCTTTGCTCTTCATCTATGGTGCACAAGTTGCTAGCCATCAAATGTTTTAAATATCTGCGGGTCTTCTGATGGCAGCCAGCCAGCAACGTAAGATCAGTTAGTAGTAGCTGACTTCAACATAATTGGCAAAACCATCGCCTCTGGCATTGTCAGGGACTTCGGTTGGCACGGTCATTTGAGGGAGCAATGGCAAACCAACCTTTCCCACCAGGACAGGGTGTAGTAGGGACATGGCTGAAGCACACTGACAGCACAGGAACTGATGGCAGTCACACTGGATTCCTCCAAGGGACCAACCTCTTCACATCCTCCTATGGAGGGTACTGTACTTCACCAACAATTTTAGCAATTTCAGTGAATCTGTCTGTGCTCTAACATGCGCAAAGGCACCTCAGCTTTCTCTCAAGAAAGATTTTCATGTGCTTGCACTACTAGGCCTTCACCTACACAAAAACAGAAGGAAGTTTTGCAGTAGCTCAAATGAAGAATTCTCTTACTACAGATTTGCTGCATTTTTAGTTACTTGAACTACTGGTTGACGGGGTCAAATGGGCAATCCGGTCACACTGAGGAGAAGAAACCTCTAAGGGTTATGTTTTTGTGTAAACTTGGAGACAACTCCTCAGCAATATTTTTCTGGGCTTTCCTTCTAATATTTGAGTTAGAATTTCATTGTTGTAGCAAAAAACTTTCAAAAGGGTTAAACAAGTTTGGTGTTAAAATCCCGTTACGTGTAGTTTGGGAACTGAACTGCCTTAGATTGCACTAAAAATCCTCCTGACCAGAACTTTTGATGTATTCTTTCAATTTATATTTGCACCATTCATTTCTTCAACTACAGTAATTTTTCTAGGTAATAATGGGACACCATCCCTCTTAGTATCTGCCACCGATGAAGTT
>NC_138589.1:10077155-10102155 GCF_964289735.1 Phaethon aethereus | reverse complement strand
TAGAGTCATTCTTAGTTAAGTAGTTAAGTCCACACTATCTTACTCATTTATTTCTTGTGGGGCTGAGTATAAAGAAACATCTCCTGCCACTGTCCTCACACATCTGTAGCCTTGTTGCTCCCTCCATGGCTCCTTTGGAGCCTGTGGCCTGAAGAGGCTTTTGGGGGTTAGAAATTGGAACTGAAAGAACAAAGACAGTCTTTCGCCACCCAACTACGACTGAACTGACCTGTGTACCACTCAGCACAAGACGCTTCAGCTTATGATAGTGTTGGTAACATTGCAGTCAAATAAAAACCTTGTCATTGATAATGCTGGCAAAAGGGGTAGATTATTCATTTTTACTTCAGAAAGTATCTGCACAGAAAACAATCCCAAACTAAGAAGATAATCAAGTATTTCCAGAGGTGTTAATTTGGGAGCCTCCATTTCATTTTAGTAGACCACAACTTCAAATCCAAACTTCAAACTTCAACATAGACTCTTTCGTTGAGCTCTTTAATCAAATTCACCTGTAAATTAAGCTCCACACTACCTGTCAAAGCCCATTTAAAAATCGGAACAAAACTCTTCTGGAGTACACGCTGTACACCAGCATGCAGTACAGCGCATCAAGCCGCAGAGCTGCGCTGTTCTTCTCTGCGGCATTCCGCAAGACTGTTGGATGCAAACATTGTCAATGGCCTACATCAAGTACAGTTTCCTGTTCACATAACCAAGATGGAAGTACTGACATAAGAATGCCAAAACGTCTTGCCAAAAATTATTCTTCTGCATCCACCAAGCTAATGGCCACCTTGCTAATTTTCATTATGTAGCCCTTAGGAGTTTTACAGTCCCTACAACCTTAGGAATACACCCTGTATGGGGAAAAAAATTGGTATTTATCTTATCAATCATCTATCTTACACCACAAAAATGCTTACTTTCCATGAAGAAGTGCCTATTTGTCAATATTTCAAATATAAGGCAACTTAATAAACCCATTAAGAAAAAACCTATGTACTTAAATAGTGTTTATGTTGCAACAAAAATTTTATTGAAGTAAAAATCATAGTTGATCCTGAAGCCTTACAGCCCTGATCTCCAGCAATAAAGAACAAGTTTGAGATTAACTGCCCAATGAGTTCTGTCTCGTACAGAGCTGTTGGGATTGCAACCTCTTGCAGACACACTCAGAAGAGCACCAGGCATAGCTCATTCACAGTCTGGGCCACTGGACACAAAAAAAATCCTGCTAGTATTTCAAAGTTAATATCTCATCTCCACCAGTTCCTTATTTCAAAGCTGTCTAAGCTCACAAACTCCAACCCATTTCTCAGCATAGTACCAAAATGGAAAGGGAACAGCTTTCCATCTCTAACACTGAAAACTGGATGGTGCTTTTCATGGTCAAGTCACACCCAGCACAATGTTTAAGTTGTATTTTTGCTTAGAGTTCAGCAAAACCACGATTTGGTTTTAGGAAGCTTATGTGCTTCATGAGTTGTGAAAGAGTCCCTGGGTTAAACGCGGTGGGGTTTTCAGAACGCAGAAGCTGAGAAAGGAAGTAACGTGGAAATTTTAGACTCTTTGGGGAAACATGTACAAGGCATGCCTCACTAATAACACACTATGAAAAAAGGCAAAATGTTCCTCTGTGTCAGTAATGATATCTTCTCAGTTTGGTCTTTTAGTGCTGATGTCAATAGTAGCCCCATCCAATTTTAAAGGTAGAATATGTTTCAGTAATTTTTACTGCAATTCTCTATTATATTTTACAGTAATAATGCTGTTACAGCTATGATGATCTAAGGACATAAGCACAGCAGAATTTGCAAGAAGTAACAGCTTATATTAAAACTTAACTAATATTAAACCAGCTAACATAACCTGAAAAAGCAGGAATGCTTTTCAGGCACAAATTCTTTTTAAGGAGCAAGCAACAAAACATCAAGCTCAATTACTGAAGCTAAACTCAAAGCAATTGTTCCCAGTCTACACTTATCTCCTATTTAATAGTGTTTGGTTTGGGTTTCTTTCTTTTCTGAGAAACAACTTTAATATTTATTCTTAGGGAAAAAATGTTAAGGAAATAAATTATTTGTTTGCTTTTCAAGATATCCATTATAGCAAACACAGAAGCACTGAACTCAATGTACCTGCGAAGTAATTCTGCCATGGACAGCATTATACTATTGTGGTGAAGGACAGACCTGCAAACCAACACAAGGCTGTCCCACACCTTACAAATGTTGTGATAAAATGCAAGTTTATTATAAAGGTCACTGTCAGAGGCTAATCATTTTCTTTGTGGGAATCTAACCATTTGCCACTGATGACTCAACCCCCCAGTCATCTTTTAAAAAATCCTAACCATAAATTTCTGAAGAAATGTATTTTTGTGTGACACACCTTTCAGTGCTGGAGGTTACAGTTAGTATCTGAAGAAAATGGAGAGTTTTGCTAAGTACGGATACGATCATGTTTATTTTAGTAGTATTTCTGGGGATTTCTGGGCAGTTGGGTGCAAAGATATTTTCAGCCAAATCCTGTAATTCATAACTGAATAGAAGTCCCCTCAATTTAAAAGGAGAGTACATTAGAATTGGTTTAGGTCAGTAAAACTAAAAAGCTTAACTTTCCCTATCCAAAGGCCAAAATGAATCCTAAAAAGTCTTGCAAACTCAAATCTTCCGGTAACCGTTCACAAGGGAAAAAAAAAACAACAAATGTACAAAACTTATATTATCTCCAGTATGAGCTTACTGTTAAGTGAAGTTTGGATAACTGATGATAAAGTGTGCACTACTTCATCTGCCACAAACTTGAAGAATACTATTTGGATGCAGTTTGAAATGGAAACTATCCTGTTTAAATATTAAAGCCCAGAGGGGTGGGGCTCGCCTCAGTTCCACTGGGCTCCGCACACCACAAACCACTGCACCACCACCATTTAGCTTTTGTGCACAAATGTTTATCCACAGGTCTCAATGCATTCAACAAAGACAGCTCATCTGTGTTTTAGAACAGCAGGAACTGGAGCATATAAAGACAAAATGACTTGCCTAGGCTTACAGAAAAGTTTGTGGAAGAAAGCAGCTCATTTCGCTTTACTCCCAATCCCACCCCATCCCCATAACAACATCCTTGAAGTAGTCTACAGTAAACCTAAATATTTAAAGCCGTATGTTCAACTCATTTCAGCACAGATGACCTGACAGGCTAGGAGACAATCATCACAGGTAGAAGCTGTCACACAAATCAATACTACTGTGTCACTCCATATATAGCTAGTTATAAGAAATGCACATTGCAAGTCACTTGCAAAGTTACAGTGAATGAAATATTTATAATTGCAGAGTGGCCTTGACACAAATAAACATCTTATTTTAAAATAAAGAAGTGCAGTCCTTATACACAGTTTGTTATGCAGGTACAAACTGGTGGACTTCTGTATGACCTTATTTCTAAGCTGTCCATTTGCTTGCTTTTATCAAGTACCTCTTTGTTCCCAAATACTTCTCAAGGAACCTTTACAGCAGCACTTCCCAGTGCTGGGAAGCTCCGTCCGTTGACAATGGTCTTCTGCATTGTTCATTAAGAGCCCCACAAAACACTGCTACTGCATCACACAACAGGAAAAGTCATTTACAACTATTTCACTGCAAGTCCCGGAAAACAGGAATACATAACGTAAATTCAGAGACCCTTTAAATGTAGAAACTACTAGGAGGGGCAAGCACAATCTACCAAAAGAGGGAATTTTTTCAGATACTAAATTTGGGTTGGGATGACAGACCCTGGAGAGCTTTTGAGACTATACTCAGATAAATTCCACAAAGGGCTTAACAATTATCATATAAATTCAAACATTTTTATCTTAATAGAATGCAAAGTCCAACAGAGGTTGTAGCAGGTATGTTTACACAGGCACCTCTTCATCTGTCATACGGACAAAAAGCAACAATTATTTAAAAGGATCTGAAACAACAGTTTGGAAACAGAGTAAGGAAAATGGAATCAAATTGAAACTGCATGGACAATTTAGGCTTAAAGAATGTAATTACACAAACCAAATTAAGGAAAATTCTCCTTCTGAGAAAGCCAGGGCATGGTCTTTAGTCTGACAAGTGGCCAAAGATGTTCCTTGCCCTGCTCAAAAAACTCCTGTAAGCACCTGTGTCTCACAGCACTGGAGCAATCGACAGGGAACTGGGATCTAGTCTGTAAATCACAAACACACCTGAGCACAGTTCCCAGCACTAAGACTACATAAGACGATGCTTTTTGTTTCTTTGATCAAGAGTCAAGATATTTATTCTAGATCCAACAGTGTGATGAGATAAGCCGGCAACTTTAGGCAGGATGGTTAAAAGCAACTGACTTTCAGAAGAGCTCACCACTGGCAGCTACTGCTTTTTCCACTAGCAATAAGATTCTTAGTTTCTTTGCTTTCAGCTACTCATCTGTACAACGAATCTAATAACATATATATAGTGGGAAATGTATTATAAACATGGGTGTGAAAGTATGTCAGCTGTCAAACAATATTCCAGTAAAATTCTGGGACCTCTCCTTCCTATTTAAATAAAGCGGTAAACCCCCTTGACTTTGTAGGGCAGCACTACTACATCTCGAAGTTGTACATCATCTAGATGCCTTAATGAATTAAGTTCATTACCCCTAGTACCAAGTTTTTGTAGCACGCTAATTTTATCATTTGTCAGTCAGTCTCACTCAACATGATCTCCCAAACTGACGTGGGAGCCTCTTCAGCCATGCTGTCCCTCCATCTTCTCAAGGGCCTTCTCAGGCAGCCTGACGGAGAATATGATGCAGCAGGGCATGAATCTGCTGTCTGGTGCAAGTATTTCAATTCTGGGAAATGAGGAGGCTGAAAGCAGCAGATTTTATTACAGTTATTTTTGACAGGAAAACTAATAGTGAAAGACCTGAGAGCATGTTGTGCTTTCAGCACTGAGGAGCAAGGAGCAGAAGCACTCTGGAGAAGTTAAGGAAATTTTCTGTCCACTCCTCTCTACAAAAATCTCCCTGCTATCATCTTTGACTGAACTGGAGTCAGCTCAACAGCTCCGTTTCTTCCTCTCCAAAAGTAGTGGCTTTGGGTACTCAGAAAAGCTCTTAGATATCAAGCTGGGTGCTATTAATATGTTGTTTTATTTTTTAACAACTGTGTCGGATAAAAAGATTCTGAACTTGGTTTTCTCTCAGCTGTAGGTCTGATGCTGCTGTTCCTATGGCAAGCAAAGCCCTTCATCAAAATCAGTCATGTTCCCTACTTTTTATGTTTTATTATGATCAAAATACGTATTTATACCATTACATAAAACGCATAGAATATGTAAGAGCATGTAACTTCAACTGCAGTAAAACATGGACAAGACAGGACCTCAATACCTCAATGATACTAAGCTAGAGAGTGGGCTTGTTTGTCTGTTTGTTTGTTTCAGAAAAGAGGTCTCTCAATGACTTTTTTTCATCCCTTACATGAGACAATTTTATCACAGTAGTTTTCTATGCTCTCAGTTTTCGTGTAAATAATGTAACAAAGCATACAATTATTTTTCCTCATGGATTTTAGTGGAAAGCCTAAAGGAAATTTTCTTAAACTTGCTGCTTACCGCTTTCCCCAAAAGGGTATGTTTCTCTTTAAAGTTAAAAAAAAAAAAAAAAAAGAGAAAGAAAAAAATAGGAGTTATGTTACTGGTAACAAAGGTTTTAGCATCCACTAAAATGTCAGCTAAAGTTGCCAAATAAATACTTACATGCTGCTGATGACTGTTTGTTTAGGAAAAGGAGATTTAGCTGCTCACATGTTCATTAGCACACACAGAGAAATGGATGAAAAATTCTTTTGGTGCTTAAAACTGATGCCATGGCTGCTGCTTACAAGTATTTCTAATACATAGGTGGGTAAAAAGTGAATAACGACCAGATTAAGATATTTAAGGAAAGCAACAACTGAACTTTTCTTAAAAAATGAAGCAATCAACAAAAATGCCCTTTCTATTTTCCTGGTTGCTCTATAAGCTCCAAATGCTTGAAGCACATTGCCTGTTATTTTAGCAAAATACGGTGATTTCTGAGCGTTCCTGTGCTTTTACATATTTGAGTTTTGCAATGATTCAGGCATTATTGCTCTGTAATAGGTGTGGCTGCCTTTGAAATGTAAGCTCACAGCTTCTGCAGTCAGTGAACCATTGCTGATAGGGCTGACTAGTCAGAAGCAAAACTGGCTAGTTATGAAACTACTATAGTATATCCTTTATCTCATACACATTTAAAGGATTTACCTATCTATCCCACTGCAGACCTACTCATTGAGTAGGAGCCAACAGCATATGATTGTGTTAATTAATCTGCTATTGTGAGTAAAGGAACAGCTGCAGTGGTCTCGTGGATACATTGTCAAAGGAAAACAATGTAATGTTAAGCTTCTGACTGCATATTCTGTTACAAAGGAGGTTTACGAGAAGTTAAATTCATAAATCACAGATCATTTTTATAATAATAATAAATATCATCTGACCTTTAAAGGAAAGGTTTTAGCATTCTTAATTTCAGTTTGAAATATGTTCTGAAATACGATACTTAAGCTTTAACCCAATTCCTTGTTTTGAAAACAAACATTCCCCAGAAATGATAGGAAATGGTAGTAGCTATAGAAATGACCTCTGACTGTACTAGATACATGCCATTGTAGTTTTAACAAAGATCAGAGCCCAAAATATCAAGTTAAAAGAAAAAATTGTTGGCTTCCATCCAATGCCTCTTCTAATAAAAACACAATTTCCAGTATTATACAGAAATGCAGAATGAAAGGAACATTCATTACAGGAAAAACACTTATTATTTACATAGGATTTTATCTTTTTTTTATAAGGAAAAGGGTACAAAAAAGACTTTTTCCTAAGTAAAATAACATAATCACTTTTGTGATTCAAATCTACCCCCTACCAAATCCTTTTGGACAGTATATACATCGATCCTTTCATAAACATCCAAGTGGTGACTGACCCAAAAGAGAGAACAAATAGAAATTTTTTATGGCTGGCACTTAGAACATAACCATAGAAAATTACGTTAGAAATGCAAGTAGGAAAAGTTTCACAATTCAAAGATGCCTTGATTCAATAGTAACCTTGTGCTATGGCCGGCATGATTTTATGAAAACACCCCGAGAGCCTTTTAATTCAGAATTGGATTGCTTATTGAAATAAACAGAGGAACATCCGATACAGCCATTATTTTAAATAACAGGGACCAGATTCTCAGTGGGTATAATCAGCAAATCTCCACTGGCATTCATATTCTTATGCCACTTTACACCAGCACAAGAGCTGGTCCAAAAAGTACTCTCTGTCAAGCAAACACGTCAAATTACAGAATTCTTGCTTTGTTTTGTTTATTTCCTTTGACAGTTGTAGTTGGCTTTATTGGCATATATGCTTTCAATTAGATAAGCTGCTATTTTATTTCTCTTAAATCTTTTCTGTCTGTCATCCTTTGCTTTTCTCCTCATTTTAAAAAATCTGTTAAATTTGTGAAACCAAGGACCCAATGCAGAGCTCTGGTACACTGGAATGACTGATGATTTCAGAGGAACGATGCCAATTTCAATCTCTACAATGTCCTGGCACCAAAGGAGATGTTTTGCTTCAACCGGAGTGGAACATATAAGAAAGCCTGAAGTAGCTTTATTCATAATTTTAAGCGTGATTTAAAACAAAGAAAAAGAAAGGAGTATAATTTTAGATCTGAATCACCAGCGTACAACTTGATAACCCAGCAGTAACTGTATGGCACCAAACAACAGATTTCAATCCAACAGCAGGCTCCAAGGAGAGTAATGCCAGAAATTAGGACCCCAGTGTTTTAAACTCACGTTAAGTGATATCTTCCAAATTAAAGGGTTGTTCACAATAAGAACCATTTTATGGCTCACAAAATGCAATACAAGCTATGGATACCCAAATAAATAAATCAATCTAATAATATCAATGGATATTCTTTGCGTTTAGAGGATGTTGTTCTTCAGAATAAATTCCGGTATTCATACACACATCATCCCCCAGAAATAATACATGAGCTCTTGAGAACTGCCATCTGTATTTGGGCTCATATACACTATTATTTAACAGATCTGACTATGCTTTATTAAAATATCAGCATGTATCTACTTCCTGAAATACACACACGGTATTCACCTTAACTGTGTAGAATTGCCAATTGCTTGCGTAAGGTCATCACAACAACACTTTGTAACTTTAATCGGGCTCTGTGAATTCATGAGCATCATTAGTCACTGGGTTGACGACTTCAGTGAGGTTGATTGGGTTGGGCCTTCATTACTACTTAGTATTATGTTTCATTTTCCAAGTCAAAATTCTCAAATAGAACAATTTCTTAGACTTTTTAAAGCCTGATTAAAACAGTGCTATCGGCTGAGATTTAGTTTGATGTTACCCACTATCTTCATTTGACAAAACAGGCCACAATTTTGGAGAAAATCAGATATATATTTTAATAGGAAATTACAGCTTTGATTACAGTACAGTTCCTTTCAGGCTATGAAAAGAAGAATGCATGGAGAGAAGCAAATTCCCTAAGTTTCAATAATGGAAATCTAAAAAGTTCCCAGAAAATAACTGAAATGAAAAGGTACATAGGAATAAATATTAAATTCTGTCACGCTTATGACTGGAAGGCCACCCATGCAGCCTCAGCATCAGATATAATAAATTTTTTTGCTGATGTTCTCTTTCCTTGGAGATGAAATTAATCTGTTCTGCCAATTAACAACTGATTTTTATCTCCGTGATCCAGTTTCTCCTGGATGTTAACATGAGTTGGTCAAATTGGTGCACATTCCCCTGCAACTAGCCAGCCATCTGGCAGCGATCCTGTACAGGGTAAAAGAGTATTTTATGATCCCTCGGAACGGCTAGAATAGCAAGTGGTCTGGAGGTGACATTGGGGAACAGCACTTCAACTGCCCATTTGGTTCTTACAATTGCTAAAGTCCTTTCCAAAATGTAGAATATTCTAAACGGAAACAACCATCACCAACAACTACGAGACACCCCTACCCTTTAATTAATAGAAACCTGAAGAGTGTTCTAGCTATTTGGGAGATTGCCTGTGGTTATACATCAGTCAACTTATCAAATTAAAACAGTTGTAGGATATTCCGTCAATTGCCCAAGTTGAACAACTAGTACTGCTTTAGTCATCATAGTTTAGTAGCCGCTATTTACAAAAGCTGCCTGGTTAAAAACTCACACTAGTTTCTATTGTAATTGCATCTGTTTCAATGGACTGGACATTTGCCATTGTGTGACAGAAAAAAAAATGGTCTCAGCCAGTCCAAGACGAATAATGCAAATCTAGAGTTATCAACCTCTTTGATAGCTGATACAATAATACTTTTACTTTGGACCTACTCATGATGAATACTGGCTGCGGAAAGATCTACAATTTTCTAAAAAAAGAACTACAGGCTCCAGCAACAGAAACTCAATACGGGCTAGCATATAAATCACTGGACTGAAACTCAGGAGATGTTCCACTGACTCTTTCACTGGAATACTGAATGACCTCAGTTTTGCAATGTATAGAATGGAATTAGCAACATTTTACCCCTTCTCAATTGTTTTGAGATTTATCAACAAAAAATATTATGTAAAAGCTAGCTGTTCATGTATCAGACATGAAAGAAGCTGACCACATGATGCTGGTTAAATATTTTTATTTTAAGAACAGTTGAAACAATGTGTTAATATAAACAGATCTGTCCATCCTCGAATAAAACACAGATCTCTATAGAAAACATCGAAAGAGAAGGCAAAAATGGATTCCATCAAAAACAAGGGAGCGTATAGCACCCTGTGATAATAAGTGGACATCACCTACAAAGAAGCATGCCTGCAGAGAAATCTTTAAAGCTTATGAATCCATACTAGCCCAGAGAGTCAAATAAACTTTCCCCAGACATCATCTTCTAAAAGCAGAAACAGCAAAATACTTGACACTTTCTGTTAGTAGAATAAAGATGCACCCATTTCTAACAGCTGACTTCATACAGGTATTCTGGCATGTGAGCAATTAACTAGATTTGTCGAGACTTCTTGTACTTACTCTACTTATTCTATACAGTCCTTATTCATAAAGCCTAAGACCTGATCACAGCATTAGCCGATACTTCTCCAAGAGTAACTAGCGAGAAATACTTCCCGCCCAAAGGCTCTCAGCAGTAGGACACATAAGTGATTAACTTCACAGTAGATGTGGCTTTTGCCAGTGTACTAGGGACAAAAATATATTTAAAAGAAAACCAGAAAGAGTTATGAATCGACACAGCAGGAGATCTTGGTCAGGAGACAGAACATTTACACAGACAGCAATAGGTAACATCAGCAGTACACAGATGTACAAAGGTAAACAACAATAATGTACTATAAAATCAAAGTAAGAACAAAGATCTTCCCAAAGAAGATCTTTCCAAAACCCACTCCCAACCAAACGAGACTGTAGGAACTGCTAATATCATACAAAATATTCCACCTAAAGATTCATGGCTAGAGGCTGGTTATATGTGGTAGGAGAAGACAGCCATTACCACCTGAGAGCTAGTTGGTGACGTGGAAACGGCACTGCCTCTGCTGTGGCAACAAATGAAAGGCTACAAACTCAGTGGCTTTCAATCCAAAATCTCTCTTCAGTACCAAAATAAATAAATAAGCAAACCAAATAAGCAGGAGAGAAAAGTACTGATGGTTTCAGACTCTAGTTATTCACCCCCACCCCAAATGAGGATGGTAGATGGGCACTACCAGTAGGATCACAAGAGGACAGGATAACCCATCCGCAACCCACCGGCACTCTACGTCCTAGTCCTAGAACACCCTCGGATCCTAAGTGAAACAGGAATTTTTCAACTGTGGGTTGGGAGTGTTGGAAAATTTTACATCACTGAAAATTAAGTTTTTCACTGGAACTTGGAACTCCCAGTGAAGCTTTCCTTGGAACCAGTATAGTTCTGGAAAGCACGCCTGAGAAGGACTAAGCATTCCAGACAAAACATCTGATCAGGACGTTAGGAAGTTCTTGTCATTATGCAGAGTCAACTGGAAACAGATATCGAACAGGTTACTTCAACCATTGGAAGGCAGTGGGCGATCGCTGAGTACCATGTAGTAAAAGAACTAAGAAAATCTTCTAAGGGGAAGTTAAAGACCCTCCCAGATGTGAAACTGAATACATCCAAATATTGAATGCTTCCAAACTTCCACGTTTGGAAGACAGGAGAATCATAAACAGTGCTTCCTTCTGAGACTGCAAGCAATGAGTGACGGCAAGACAGACATCAGGCAGAATGCAGTTTCGTTTCTGACAATACAAGATTAAAAACCCTTAATGTTTTTAACAGTTTTCAGTTAACTCTGGCAATGGAAGTCATCAATGAAACTGTACTAAATGTGGAGTGCATGATCAAAGCATCTCAGAAACAAATAGATTTAGGAGGTTAACGCTGACCAAAGCTTAAAACTCCATAAACTCTGGTAACCTCTGTTAACCAGGCAAACTCTGTTAACCCTGGTTAAGGGCTCGTGAGACAAAGTCAATACAGATCAGAGCACTTTGAGCTATTCAGTACCTGAGACCCAAAAGAAAAGGAAGGATATGAAGATTTGTTTGAAAGTTAAATGATATAGAGGATTTTTTTTTAATCCAATTGTCTAAGCCAGTAGTTTAATACTGCTAGTGGCACAGATGCCCAAAATATCTCCATAACCTTAAAGAAGAGTTGTGACACAGAAGAAATTCATTAAAAATCCTTGTCATGAGGTGCTAGGGCAAGAGAAACAAAAGCTGTTGGCTTGTCTGCCTTCTTACTTGAGACAATTCTACTAGTAGATTTTACAACTAAGTACTAACACAGGTTTTTGCTAGACATCACATATTTCTGACAGAAGTCACAGTGCAGGGGACTTAAGTGGAAGCAGGCTGTGGTACCGTATGCTTAGAACTGCCTGTCTCCTCTGCTGCAGACTAGCAGATTGCTACAAGCAATTGTAACCTTCAGTATCCTCAAATGTAAATGTATTCCAGTGAAGAATGAGAGGTGGTATGTCAGAGCTGAGTCTTCAAGGATTGAGCTTCTTAGACTGTGATTTTGGGCAGACAGCAGCAAAGCAACCGCTCTGCACACAGACGTCTCCTGAACGTTTAACGTACTATAAGATAAACAGGACACACCAGATCAATGATTGGCAGCTTTTCATCCAGCTGGAGATGACTATACTGCATTATCATTTTGGTTGTCTTTTCTCCTCTTGTAGATTAAATGTAGAGTTTCTGATTTTCCAAACCCAACAAAATACATAAAGGCTGTCTCTCAATTATATCCATTTACAGGGAAGGCCCATCCAGGAGACTGTTGCTCACCATTCCAGGTAGCATAACAAAACTCAGAAATGTCAGAAATCCTGGATATCGGCTTCAAAAAAGTGCTGATATTGAGTTGGACTTCCACAGCTGAGACTTGCATTTTTATATGATGCAGCCAGTTTCACAAGAAAAGCAAGTATTTTCCACACAAAAAAAAAGAAGGTATGGTCTTTTACGTTCTTGACTAATATTACTGTATGTAAGCTATACTTACAATACTCAACTCTGGTTAAGTTACGTAATTTAATTTCAGACTTATTCACGCACCTCATTGCTTTTTGAGTATTTTCACCATTGCATTATTAAATCCTGTAATAATATAATTTTATTTAAGGTATTCTCATCATATGCATGGCAGTCATTTGCAACAGAACACTCATCCCCTAGAGCTGTTATTCCTGGGAAAATAAGAAATAGGGGGGGAAAGCTTCCTTAATTTTTCAAGCTCTTTATTCCCTTGCTTACTCAGGGAAAAAAATAACTACATCAAAACTAACAAAGCTGTCATCTTAGGTTAGAAGACAGAAGGGCAGATTCTGCCATGGGGGCATGCAGAGATCCACCTGCAGACACCTAAAGTGTATGGTTATGCGAGTAGTGAAAAGATGTTCTTGAAATGAAGTATGGCTTTTTCCATTCCGTATCTATTAATACAGAAGACTCTCTCTGTGCATGGCATTGTCTTGTCCCCTGAGAAATAGTATTTACAAAGTGCTCTCAACTGCACGGTAATTTTCTCAGAAAATTTATATATTCTAAATTTTTTAAATCTATTTCTAAAGCAACATAATTCTTAATGAACCATGGAAGAAAAAATCTAAAAAGAATTTTAAGTGACTAAATTACAGCAATGTTATTTTTACATTAATATTTTTTAAAAATATTGGTGAGTAAAGGAAGGAATATTCCTATTCTTAGTTTCATGTGGTACCACGATAAAGTATACGCACTGAAGAGTGGTAATCACAAGAATCATTTTAACCACACACTATAATATGCTGGAAGTGACTTAGAATGGAATCATTACACAAAGTCTATTATATTTGTCAAAGCCTTTTAAGTAACAGCAATGGAAACAGTGAGAAGAATAGTAACATGGGCCATCACATGAAGAAAAAAATCATATTCTTTGGAAAAAATATTTGCACACCTTTTTCTGAATCCTCTCATGATAGCTTTAATTATAGTGCTTCTATAAGGAAACAAACAACAATTGTACTCATCATGTGGGCCAAGACTTATTTTTTAAGAGATAATATCCCACCATATGAAATTACAGATTTGTAAGACAGTGCAGAACCACTTAAGTGGCTATTCTTAGAAAACAAGATTCTTATTTGATCAAACATTTCTTGGTACCTTATGAAGTACAAGTCAAAGGACATTAAGAATCACAGCAGACACTGTTTAAAATACAGGAGACCTAAACACTCATCTGGATTATACTACCCAGAATCATTAACCAGATGGAAAAAGCATGCCTATTTTTTAAATAACATTAGTACACAGTGAATTTTGACATGACATCAACCAAAAAACCTGTTTTGGCTTACCAGTCACAATACTTTCTATTCCAACTTAATATCTCTGCAAACTGATACCCCAAAACACGGTCATCAGAAACGCTCATCCAACCGATCAGAACTTGTGCAAAAGTTTCTTAAATGAATGGTATCTTAGTATCTCTAGCTTATGAGTGTTTAGCATAAACACATATACAGAATATAATAGTACTGTGATCAATTAAACAGGAAATCATGGATAAGAGAGTTCTTTGAGATCTATACATCAAAGACACTTAGAAGAACTGGGTATTATTCTTTCTGGAATGTGTCTTTAAGTATGTTACAAGGACAACAAAATTAATCACGTTCTTAAATCTTTTGGAAATACAACAGGTTTCAGACAGGGAAAAAAGCATTCTCGTACTACTGCAATAACCAACACAAATAGGGTTACAATCCCCCTCAGTTTAAACCTTTCAAATACTCACGCTCCCAATCCTAGAGACACAGATGCGCGACTACCTTCTGTGTCACCTTATAGCCGTGAGTCTCACAAACAGTATGTTTGAAGCCAACATGTCAATGTCCGAAGGAGTGCCAGTCACACACACGTGAAATGGCAGAAGTTTAAAAAGTGGACCTGCTAAACTTTCAAACTCAAGCCCCCAAAAACTCTTTTTCCACTGGAATTTCTAGAATGGAGACTCACAAAAACCCACACACATATTAGTCCCTCACTTCTCCTCTAACATTCACCTACACCCAAACCGGTGCATTTTTGAAGACAAAAATCTTTTTCCCATACTTAACTCTACGTCTACTGTTCAATTTAAAAGAACAATTAAACTTTTTCTTAATGAAAAAACTACTGTCTATATGCACTTTAAACATCAGCAGCTACTAAAGACATCTAGCAGATTTCATGGCCCAGTGGTCTGATCCAGAATACTAATTTGTATGATGTACAATGTAAGCAAACTGAAACTGCACCGTAGAAATCTGAAATGCCATCTCAACAGTTCCTAATTTACCTTTTAAGACCCAAAACAGGGGCTGAGATCTGCACTCCGTGCTCACACCATCTTTTGGGTACGGCAGACCCCAGTCACGGCAACTCCACTGAGACAGAATCAAGTATTTCTGTACTTAATATAAAATAATGTGAATTAAATACATCTGATCTTCTTTCCCCCTATCTCTGGTACTCCCGAAAAGCTATGTCCAAATTTGCATTCAAGATGCTGACCAACAACGTACGTTTTAACTTACAGTGGCAAATAAAACTTTGTGCCATATGGCTGATTAGAGATATTCTCTCTCTTTTTCTTCTCCTCTAAACAGCTGGGTGAGTAACAACAAGGAAAAGACAGTCAGCAGCTGCACACTGTTATCATTACTTTGATACTGCTTGAAGGAATCTAAGCCTTCCACAGGTATGCACCTGAGATTAGAGGCAAAGAATTTTCCTCTCTAAATATGAGAGGAAACAGCTATGGGAGTTATAATTATGTTTTACAGGTGTCATCAGAACAATGCTTCCAAATTTTACCCAGAACAAACATACTCTTTTTCTATTTTGTGATCGAATTTTTCAAAGGCCTTCAGGGAAAAGATATTATTGTACAAAGGCAACAACAGTGAGTAAATAAGTATAAAGGCAAACACTTCTACTGCAGACTTCCCAACTTTATCTATTTCACCCATACAACTTTAGGAGTTATCCAATAGGATCTGCAAACAGAGCGTTAACCGTTCGAGCTCTGTGTTTGATTACTGTGTACCAGGGATTCCCAAGCTGGAATTTCGCTGCACCGCCACGGCTGGCAGAGCCCTTGTTGGTAATCGGAGGAGACTTAACGAGCCACGTGGCTCTGGCTCCTCGTAAGTCAAAAGGTACTTGGAAAGAGTAACGGCCGTAGGAACTTCACCTAATATCACGTCCTATGCAAGCAGTATTTTCGTGGCTGCAGGAATGCCGGATGTGGAAGAGCTGGGGCCAAGCGGGAAGAGGGAACTTGGAAGCAACAGGTAAAACATGCTGCGTAGGCAAGGAAGACTGTGGACACCCCTCTGGGCCCCACAGCTCTTGCACTTGCCTCACTTCCACCATCCCATCCGAAAGGGAATGTAATTTCTATCTCTGAAGGGGAATGTATTTTAAGTCTTTCGTTGCTGCTTTATAATAAGTAAAAAAAACCCACAAACAAACAAACCCCCAGGTCTCATAAGCTACTGTGATCATTAATTTGTTTGTGAGACAACTGCAGCCATGTTAGCTCCCCTCCCGGGGAGGTAAGTGACCCCACTTGTGGACTGAAGTAAGGCAAACACACTTTTTTCAATTTTCTCCTACATGGTTTTGGGTTTAGAGCTTATCAGGAGAATATTCTTCTTCTTTGGATGCCTGTGTTCTTCTTCCTTCTACGTTAAATAAGTGCATGGGAGGAATATTCCACAGAACAATTAAACAGAATAATACCGCATTTTTAAGAAAAATTAAATTTTAGTTTGCATGGTCAAACATTTACAAATACTTTAACATTATTCTCACCCTGTCATCATATTAACACCACCAGAGCTATGCACCCAGTCACAGGAATAAGAATTCTGAAAGTTTATAATAAATGACTTGTGAAACAGCACAAATCAAAGGAATACTTGCACAAATTTCACAAACAACTATAGTGTGAGCTTTTCTCATGTAACTCATGAACATGAAAAATAAAATCTATGGAATATATAAGGTTTCTAACTAATCAGCGAACAGCAATTACAGGGCAGCGCTAGTTGTGGTCTTTGTGAATATTGAAGGTCTTTTTCTATGCACACACATACATTTTCAAGACAGAAACCACCCTTTCATTGTTGGAAAGCGCCTAGAAATCTCTGGACACTACTCTACCAGCAGCTGTGTTATTTTTCTTTAAGTTTAAATTATTGTACATGGATATCGTTGCTAGGTAGGACTTGGCTTCCAGCATTGTAACAGTGATGGCTGAAGCCTGGGCTGGACTAAGAAACAAGCAAAAATTCAGAGGTGAAAATTACCTCTGTGGGGGTGGCTTGTATTTGTTAATGCCTTTTTAAAATTATCTCGGATATTCGCTTGAGCAAGGTATTGCCAGCCTCTGCTCTCCAGGCATCCTAGCACTTGTACTCTTGTTGCTTTCAAGTTCAGTGTCACCAAGATACTTTCAGGCAACAGATCATCTAATGAAGAACAATATGATGTCAGTGTGTAATGACTTCTTGAGAAAAAGAGTGATGTTATTCAGCAATACAAAGAGACAGTCTTACTTTCTTCTCAGATAAACAACTTGGTAATGAAAGATTGTTTAGAGGTGAAGAACAACTGAAGGGAATTTAAAGGGGCATAGCAACTAGGGTGTTAAAAAACCCCAAACACACACACTTTAAATATTAATAACGGACAGAGCCACTGATTTCATTTCTATTGACAGGAAATTAAAAAATAAACACATACAAATTCAGATGAGAATTCGAAAAACATTATCCAGTGACAGACACTGAAGAAGGGAGTATTTCTCAAAACACAACACTTAGAGAAGAGCAGTAAAAATGAGCTACACTCATGTTTGGCTACAAAACACTATATTAAACTCACACCTGATGTAACTGATTAAAACATAGTAGATGGCACTGGTAAATCAGAATTTGGCTTTATGAATCATGCAGCATTAGAAGTTTCAAACTGAGAATGCTACAAGAGCGTACCTTAACACTTATGCAATGCACAGCAGTCGGGCAGTGTCAGGAAGGTTTGAAGTGTGCTTGCATTACATTTCTCCCTATACTTTAAGTCCACTACACTGCCGAACACTGCTAAACATCTGCACTGTAAATGCAAATCAGGCCCACATCCCTGAAAATCCGTGTATTTTTAATTCACTAATGCCACCAGCACTCTGCATGCAGCAAAAGACGGTCATTACAGAAAGATGCCATGGGCCATTTTTAAATAGAATCCATTTACCGGAATCTTATTGCCAGTCTTGGTTTTGTTTTTCAATAGTACTAAATAGTCACTTGGGAAAGCCTGTTATGTACAAACAGTGCACACACAAACTTAATTCTTCAGCAACTTCAGACAGAAGTGTAAAATGCAAGCTGGAGTCCACAGGCAAGGAGGTAGAGCTCTAGTAAATCTGATGAAAAGCCTAATCTGTCTTTTGTCTGTACAATCTGTGGAATATTTGAAAGGGAAGGAAACATGCCAGGAAACATTGCATGTTACTTGTCTCAAGGGAAGTTCTGAATTTTTATTCACCCACCCAGACACAGATAATCAAAAGGAAGACCTTATAAGCCAAGTACTTCAGGGTAGGTCATCTATTTCTACATCTCTCTCCCTGCATACAGGCTGCATTCAGCTTATCAGCAGAATGTACTATAAATGGTAAGAGTCTAAGAAAATAGTAGATGCAATATTTATGTCAGCAAAAACTATTTCTAATGCTACTTCTGTGCACATTCTGTTTCAGAATGCAATGGAGGAGATGGACAGCTTTTGCAGTTTCCATCAGTCTGAAGTGCAGTGCCTCCTTCCTGGGGTACAAGCTTGCAAGTTTTTAAGAGAAGGGACTTTACTGTTGTTGGCACTGCCATAGGCAGACAAACCTGGTTGGCTCAGTGTTACTGTCTACTGAGTGTGACCATTGGTGTGAGATGGGGCTGCACTGACAAAATACTAACCGTGAACCTGGAAGACTCCTAGTTCACACTCCTGCCCTTCTAATTTATGCTTCAAAAGATGATAGTAACTGGTAGTAGAACAGAGAATGACTCTATTCTTACTTCACAACTATCCTACTACCGTATTCTTAACCAGTTAAAAACAGAATAAAATAAAAAATTAACTACAAGCTAGATAGCAAAATAAAATGTATAAAAGAAACACCTACATAATAACTATTACATGCTCAACAGCTCACTCATCCTTCCAGTATAAATGTCAACTGATGTTCATATTATCCCTTCAAGAAAGAGTCCACCTGTCCCACTTTTTTTTCACATAGCAGTCAGATTAGAAGGATACTCATTTTCTGGTGGTATTTTGAAAGTAAAAAACATTATGCCTTCAAGGTTTTGAGTACAGTTACAACCTATTTCCTTTAATCCTTGATCTTCAGTATGGTTCCACGTCTGCAGCTGAGAACCAGCTTTATGCATTTGATTAAATATAGTTAAAGATAGAACTAAAGAAGCTGCTTTCTGCCCATAATATAAGGAAATCATATAAAACAATCAGCTCAAAAGTGATGGTTTGGTTTTGGTTTTTTATTTTCATTCAAGAATATATCGAATTATTTTAAATTCATCTGATGACTTTCACATTGTTTCTATTATACTACTTACTCATCAGTGATTGTTATGAAAATTACTGAATGGAACCCCACGTCTGAAATTAGCACTATTAAAGAGGCTACCCTACTTCACTTTTTTAAAACTGACCTTTTGTATATTTATTCTAAATACAGTAATCTTCATTTGCTTTTTGGTTGGTCCCCTCTTTCTGCGAACATAGCAACAATGAAAACACACGGTTTTGAAACACTGACTTCTATGCTTGCCAAAATTTACTCCACAATTTAAGAAAGCCCTCTGCTACTTAACGTCTGGTATTTTCTTTGGCCAAGGAATCTTTTGAAATTCTGACTCGAGCTGTGAAAACTCAGCTGATGAACAAGCACAGTAGTGCAGCATGTTGACAATTTAACTTTAAAAACCTTACCATGTTTTCTAGGCTCACTGGCCTCATGAAGCTAAATTCAAGTCAGCAGTGCTTTTAAATACATGTCAGGAAGTAAAAAAAACAGAAATGTTTAATCAATCAGAATTCTTTCAACAAAAGCTGTAGGAGTTTAATGCTGGCAAAGGCAGAAATTAACTAGAAGGCCCTAAGCCAACATCACTGGACAAGGACGCACTCACATACCTTCTAGCCGTGGCACCTGAATGTACAGCTGGACATCTTTCTTTCACTATAAAAAAAATTGCACTTTGCTATATTCAGTTCTGGTCAAGTTTGGCTGGTAAGAGTTCATTTCAAATACTTTTGGAGAGAAATAAAATAACAACAGTGCCTTACACACTCAGATTCTCTACTGCCTTGCACAATCACTTACATTTCTGCAAAACACATGCAAAGTAGCACAAAGTGCTACTATGCTAATGTGTCTTTATTTCCCACCCAGTGCGCAGAGGTGTAAACGATGACACACTGCACGTGGGAATAGCAAATCAGGCCCCACATTGTCTGAAGATATATTAGGATGGGCTCCTATGAAAGGAAAAGCAAGGACACCAAAACCACTGAGGAAAAGGACAATAATGTTTTTCATTGATAATGCTATACATGTTCTTAGTAATGAGTCTCTCTCTCTCCCCTCACTCTAAGTAAAGCAATTGGCATGTTCTTTAGATAGAGCAACAGTACAAATACAGCTGTGTATATCTGACACACAAGCGTTTGATTTTGGACTTGCTGAATGTTCAGATAGTTGATGAGATCACTTCAGTGTTGCTGCACATAAAAAACAAGGTATCTGCAGCATGCCTAATTCCGATATTAATCACTCTCCTCAATAGACTGAGAACCTGCACCAGGGTCACTACCGTGCATCTTTTCTTGCCCTAAGATACGTTTGCAAAAAATTGCTATTCACCACAGGGGAGCTGGGAGGAGAGCGCCTGGGAATTGATGGGCATCAATTGTACCCACAGCTGTGAGTTCTTCAGTTCTGGCTGCTGCAAACGTAGTTTCAGGTCTTTTCACAGTTCTTTCAGTGCAAAAGAAATGACGACTGTTCCTTGGTGTTATTTCAGAAGTCTCACTGGCTTCAATTTCTCTCCCTGTGTTCACACAGCCACTGAGCTGTACTGAACTCAGTGGTACTGAGTGTAGAGCAAGCAAGGTGGTGCAATCCCACCTGCAGATGCTCTCCTCAATATAGTCAAACTTCTGTGTTGAGCTTTAACAGAAAAAGTAGTACATACCATGTTTCGGTAGATGACTAGCAAACATGGATTCACTTGTACAGTAGTTAATTTTCATACCTTTCATTGGGCTGCAATTCACAGCTAACATTGTGCTATCGCACTGTCCGGGTCATATCCCTTGTCCTTTCAGTGTCAGTGAAAGTGAATTTGGTTTTCATTGAAAAGCACCAGTATGTTCAAGGATAAGATTTAAAAGAAATAGCCAAAGATATAGTAATATAAAGTATTTTCTATTTGTCTTCTATTACTGCTTGTCCTTTTCAATAATGTCCAGTTTCGTTCCTTACTCCTCTTACAAAAAAGAGTTCATTTTAGTTATACTATAGTGGTCACCATCACAAAGTCAACATTTACATATAGTTACTAGATAGTGGCATCTGAGCAACCACAGTATTATTTTTACACAGAATAGGAAATAACTGTGGTGACCCTGATACTGTTGTGTGGTAAATGTGGTTGCATGTTGACTTCATGTTCTTCACTGTACTGGCATCATAATTATTTTAAGAAAACAAATATAATTATAGAATAATAGAATACTTGATAAACAAACTCTTCCCCAGAACTCACTTCCTACTTTTTCAGTGGCAGAATAAGATGGAAAATATTTATCATAGCAGATATCTGCTTGATGAAAGATACATGCAGAAAAATCAAATTACATATCTATGTCCATAAAATTAAGGCACTAGCATACACAAAAGAACAGTAACAGTCAACTTCCACTTCTGTAATTTTTCCTCTTTATATATATGACATTCTTATGTGCCCATGAATTTCCAGCTAATAATCAAAATCAAAGATGTTCTGTTCTTTCTTTGAATTCTCTCCAAATGATGAAAAATGGCTGTTTGCTTTTCTTCTGTTCACAGAAGTCTTTGAATCACCTTTTGGTCTCAGTCAGATCATACCTGGCATTCCATAAATCTCCCAGGAAAGTGTGAAATATTTAAGAGGGATGCTTAAGACATTTCAGAAAGTCCTTTCAGATTTGCTTCTGTCCCCCTCTGAATAGTTTTGTTAGATCTCTAAAAGGGAAAATTATGCAGTCTTTAATAAATAGAGTACTCCCCATCTCAGTGTTAGATAAGATGTGAGTAGATCAGTTTTCAATTACATTAGCCTATGATATATGTGATTAAGACGTTCCTAAAAATCTAATGAAGGGGACACCTAAAAAGAGACATGTGAGGAAAACACAGCTAGAACTCAAGACAGGAATGAGCAGGAATCACAGCTGACAGAAGGACGAGTATATAAATCCCACTTACAGCCACCCTTACAAACCACATTTGAAAAGTAAGTAGCAGTAACTCTATTGTACATTTTGTAAATTTTCTAACTAGGAAGATACATAATATTAACGCTGCAGTATCTCTGTTGATCCAGGAAGATCAGAAATGAGCTCAAAAACCCAGACATGGCTCAGAAGTCCCATCCTTACCTCTCTCCCCTACTCTTTAGCTTAGCATTTAAACAAGGCCTGAAGTATGGCTACTCCACTGGGTCCTCTCAAACTCTCAGTTTGTGCTAGATGACAATGAAAGTTTAAGGTACAAAAAATCTGGGAAGAAGTGGAAAATAGTCCAGAAATACTAAGTGTGTTTTATAGCCGAAGAAAAAGGAGTTGTCCTTTAGCGATGCATACTGCCACCATGGAAGGAAGGAAGGAGGGAGGGATGGAGGAAGGAAGGTGAAGCCCGCAGAGGCCATGCTGGCACTGTGGGACAGCGGTGCTAACCCCAGCTGGGGGCCTGCTCAGATCCCACCACGGCTTCTTTCCATCCAGCAAGCATGCCAAGCCTTCCTGCCTGCCTTCCTTGGGACATGGGAGGCGGTGGGGAGGGTCTGGGACCCTGCCAGGGCCCATACCTGCAAACGCCTAATGCTGGCCACGTGCCTCGGGTGGACCTGCGGTATCTGAGGCGGTTTGGTTCTTCAGGGACTTAGGCTGTCCATGACTGAGCTCCTAGGAATGTCACACTCCACGCCGCGTGATCGTAGCGCACAAACAGAAAATACCACACTGGCATTTCAGCCTATTCTTGGACCTCTGCCTAATGTTTCCTTCCCCCTCTTCTTCCCCCTCACTTTTAATAATACTCACTTATATGCTAGCCTGTGAAACTAAAGCCAAGCTTCTGGGTTTTATTTGGACCCCAAAGTAACTGTCTAATAAATTTTGAGACCATCTAAACTGCAGCTAGCCTAGGAAGTAAGATCTTTGAAAGTACAAGTAGGAAACCTTAGTCTTCAAAGACGGAAGAAGAGCATTAAGTTGGTGCAGTCAACCAGATCAAGCCAATACCAGAGAAGATGCCAAAAGCTCAGGCTGGGTTTGCTAGGGACAAGGGAGAAGGGATACTCTACAGTTGGGAACAGTGTTAGTCAAAGACTTCTTAAACTCCATTTGAGTACCGCCAGCTGATGCAGGTACCAATCAATGGGCAGCAATGGCCCTACGACAGGTACTCAAAAGGAAACTCAGGTGCAGCTTTCGCACGTGCACGAAACGGGTCAGAATTCACACCCCTGTTTTTCGTTCAGGGACTCTCTCTGCACCCGTCACGTAACTGGAAGAGCTACCAACCATGAGACCAGGCCAGCCTGCGTAGCAGTGACAGCGGGGAACAGAAGCTCAGTACTGGCAACTGCCTGTGCTTTGCCTGATGTCAGGATCTGAACAAATCTTTTTCTGCACGGAAGTTCGAGATTATCATGACTCGCAATGCACTTTCATTCAGCCTTAAGGAGACAAGCTTACTTTCATTACCAAAAAGGCAGGCTGGAGATGCAGCCATATCTCTTTTTAAGCTCTAGAGACTTGCTTTTATCCAGACCAATAGTAAAGAAAAATTTCAGTCAGGAGTGACAGCAATGCCTTGGGAAACAATGAGAGTCCAGTTTCCCTGCTCTGCCAAGTGACAGCAATCCCAGCCGTCAGGGATGCTGATTTCTTTATCAATATTCACCTACTATTTCACCAAGAACATGGGCAATGTGTTTTTTGCCAAAATGATTCAGGACTTCAGGATCACGAATCCTACTCCTTAGCCTCCCAGAAAAAGTCAGCATTTCTGAGACTCTAACTTGGGGTGGGATACGAGGGCACCAAGGCAGGCTCAGGAAAAACAGTGGAATTTGGATGCGCAAATCAGCTCCAGACTTGCTGGGAAAGTGATACTGGGTTGGGCTGGATCGCAGGTCTCCCCACTCTGTATTAGATCCAATTGTAATAATTTAATGGTGCCCATGTAACCTGTGAGAGTGGCCTCAACAAATGCCAAGAAACAACCTATAAATGACACTGAAATACAACAGAAGTGTGTTACGGTCTCAATACGTCAGAGACCGGCGAAACAAGGGAGAAGAACGGGACAGTTTGGAAGAAGTTCACATCGGGGGTCTTGCCTAAGCTGAACCTTTAAATTTATTATTTAGTTTTTAAATGAAAACAAACATCCCTTCAATGTAGCTGAGAGCTGTCCCGATAATAAATATATCATCTCATACCATCATTTACAATCCTATTTGCCTAGAGACACAGAGACACACACAGAGACTACAATCTGAGGGCTAAAGACAAAACTGTGATTTAGGCTTTTTTCCTGGCAACTAAAAATACTTTTTGTTTTTTGGAATCACATTCTCAGTACCAACAGACCACATTACTTGAACATGTCACAAGAAGCAGGAAAGAGAATCATTCTGCGGCCTCTCCTTCATGACAGGACTTGGACATCTGCCTTGCACGAAATTCACTGTGTCCCCCTCCAGAGGTCATAAAGCATGTGCTTTGCAAAGAACGACAGGGAGGTGTTTTCTTATTTTTGCAGTACAGTGCCCTTTTGCAGCTGTTACTCATAATGGAGTATAGCCTGACGGTAGCAACATCGGGCCTAATTCTATTATTTCACTAGCGTTAGTGGAATTGATCCCAGATTTATAGCAATGCACCTATAAATAAAACCTAGCCCTTCAAACACCATTAATTAGCGTTATAACGTCAAAACATTACCAAA
>NC_138589.1:10029655-10074655 GCF_964289735.1 Phaethon aethereus | reverse complement strand
TTTGATTGCAAACTTGACCCTTTCTTCTTCTCAGCCTGAGCTAGACATTTTTAAACAGGCACTCCATTCCCAATCCTCCTTTGCAAAGAATTACATCAGATAACAAAGACTTCTCTGCCACTCATTGTAAGCCTTCTTCTGGAGATCTGTTCTAAGAGGCACTGTGTAAAAAGGTTTTTATGATGAATTCAGAACTACTATCATGTTAAGAGCACCAATTTATAAAGAAGAATTCATTGGTTAAGATCTGAAAAAATAGTTTCTCAGGCCCTACTGACCCAGTTTTCAACAAAAAAGAATCAAGTGATGCAAATTAAGTTTTGAGACATTGTTATGCAGTCTGAGAAATTTGTAAAACTGTGTTTTGCAGTGATTTCTTAATAGAAGATTCAATGACTACTTAATTCTTCCCTACGCAAAAAAAATATCTGATTTCTTTATAGTCTGCAGGTTTATCTTTCACAGGTAGTGATAAAATACACACTTCGTAATGAAGAAAGGTTCCAACAGCAACATGGCAATAAAATTAATTTTAAAGTACTAAAGAATACGTAGATTTTGTTCTGGTAAAATGCAATACTATCTTCCTTTCATCTGATTAAAAAGTTATAAAAATGTGCACACTCTACATGATAGGATGTATGACACCGAGAGCCTTCCTAGATTTACTGGGAACAGACTAAAGGACACAATCAGATATTAATATAAAAGGTCTGGTTTTCTTCGGTGAAAACGAGTGTGCTTCTAGCAAGTGTTACTGCACATATTTTGCTTTCATTTTTATGTGCTTCAATATAAATGCATCAGGTGTGAAAATAAACATTTTAAATAAGTTGTAGTTTAAGTTAAAAATCATTTTAAATTAGTGGCCAGAGGGAGAACACCACTGTGGTGTTATCTTTTGCCTCTGAAGGCAGGAAAAATTTCCCACAACAATACATTTAACGAACCAGAACACTTGGAATTAAAAGTTTTCAGGGCACTCAAAACACACCAACTTTCACATGCATTGTTTTGAATCCTCTTCAATCTCTATCAGTCCAGCCTCACTCAGAAGACTCTGGGGCTCCATTTTTCCAAACTTTTCCAGACAGCCCTGGAAGGCTTCAGACAGAACTGAAACGATTTCAGGATCGTTTATTTCTGATCGCTGTATGTCATTGCAAAACAAAAGTGATGCTTTCTATATTAAAGAGGAGCGTTCTCCCTGCCCCCCTTGCCAATGTGTAGGGCTTTTAAAAGTGAAAGTTAGAAAAATAATCTTCTTCATCCTGACATATTTTCAATCCTCTTAAAACAATCTCAACGACTATATATAGTATGAAATTAGCTCTCGCGTGTTACCCTTGTTCCTACACAGAATTTTCTAATGTGTCTCACCAGTAATAAATTGTAAACGAGGCTAGGACTCTAAGAGTAGACTGTGTTTCATGGGTATTTAAACAACAGCATTAAGTACTATAGGAATCTGTGGAATGTGGAGTGCAGATTTATGTGTCTTAACAATTTCTTTACTGGTTTGTAATAAGACAGCAAACTAACACTTTATTTTTATATTAATTTGGCCTCAGAAGTAGAGTATACTGGAGCATGACAAGAACAACAAAAATAAACTGGCATGTACTTAATAACTGTAACAGTGAATTGCCTCCAATACTAAAATATTTATCGAAACTGGGGGAAAAAAACCTAAAAAGAATTACCCTCAACAGCCTGCTACCAGCTCTTTAACAGTGGGCAATGTAATGCCTTAAGGTACCTCAAACTGTCTTTCATTTTCTAGACTTAATGGCTGATTGCAGAAATCAATGTTGCCATTAGTAACAGAGTATTTGTTATGGCATGATTTCCTCTGTTGTTAGGCTTGCAGAATGATTACAGTATTAGTGAGGTGCTTTCTTTATAAAGGGCTGAAGATATAACTTTCAATTTACTATCCATTAGTAAGTGACTTTGGAAATATAGATGAGGCCAGAAATCTTACCTGTTATTACTTGGAGATTTTATTTCAGCAGTCATAGGCTAGTAACTTTAAAAATTGTACCAGGAAGCTCAATATTTTATAGACATCTCCAATGAAATATTATCTGCTTTGCTATTTTATACACAGCAAGTTAACATGACATACAATGCAATTAAAATGTTTCAGTCCAATTTCTATTTTTCTTGTACTTCCAAATAGATGTGAATTAAGCAGAAGGTTTCATACATGTTAAAATGTGCACATAAGTTAAAAGACTGTCAAAAAGTTAGTAATTTGTGAATCTCTCTGTACCAGTGGCCAGGTACAAGTACCTGTCTCAGCTAAGTAATTGGTATGGTTGTGGGCATAAGGGCAATCAGAGGGGTTAGCCAACACGCTGTTTATTAATCCTAATTCTTTGAACCATAGCTCAAAGAAGGCATTTTTCCTCAGCCTTTCAAATGGAGCACATGGAAAGATCTGCAAGAGAGACATGATGAATAGAACAGGAGGAAAACAAGCCACCTTCCAACACCTGGAGGGAGAGGCCCTGGAAGCGACATTGCCATCGATGACTCTGCAGACCCTGCGCGCTGCTGCCGGTGGGCTGGTGGAGGCGACAGCTGAAAGGCTAGGAACCCTGCCCTTGGAGGGGAGAAAAGGGTGAGCCGAGAATTAACCTCGAAGGCATTGCGGGAACCCAAACACAGATGTTCTGGCATATAACACCATGTCCCTGTGGACTGCTAGGCAACGACCTAACAAGAGAATGCATAAACTACTTTGCTGCTGTGATTTCAAATACAGCTATGAAGCTTTCAGTGCAGAGAGGGAAGGAGAAGTTATCATACCTGAAGAGGAGGGTGAGGAAGGATGTGGGCTGTCCTCCTGGGCACTCCCCGTCTGTGAGAGACCCCCACCTACTCCACTTTCTTCAGTAATGTTAGAGGACCCCGGTGTTGTCGACCTGCTGACAGACTGAGACTCTTGATCGCTTCCAGACCCACGTCGCTCATCAAGACTACCTTGAATTATCTCATCTTCTCCTTTCCTGTCTCTTTTGTGGACCCTGGAGTGAACGACCACTTGGTGGTATGTTCTAAAAACCCTTCCGCAGTCTGGGCATTCAGTTGGCTTTTCTTTTACGTTTCCATGACTTTGTAAGTTGTAATCGAGTCCCTGGTTCATACCATGTGACAAAAAATCTCTACTGCCTTCTAAAGGGTCTAGTTTGTTTGGCAAGTCTCTCTGATTGCCCATTTTAGTGCTGTGAACCAAATCAGCAGGCATTTTCTGCTTAGAGCCATCTGCTCCTACTAACACATACTCCCGCTTCTCCTTATCAAACATAACTCCAGCATTTGCCAAAGTGTCTTCATGGCTGCGCTGTATCTGTTGCTCTTTAGACAAAAAGCCATGTTCCATGGCCATTCCCCTTGCCATAAGCTGCCAGGCCTGATAGCTGTTTACTGGATCCATCTCTGCCGCTTTGGCGGCAGCTTGTAACCTTTCTATACAGCTGGATTTCAGAGGAGGCACCAGATTGAGACAGCCCAATAAAGAATGTTTATCCCCTTCAGCAATACTGTGGCCAATGCCAGAGATGGGTGAAAGGAGCTTCCCCAAGACTTCTTTCTCTTTCATGGGCATATCTCCCTTGTTATAGATTTGATTTTGTTCACTTAAACTTGCTTTGTCGGGAGGAAGAAACCCGCTCTGCAAACATGACAGATATCTTGAATATAAGTTTGCATGAGCTTCCTGGGACATGCTGCTGATGGAGACAGGTACTTCGGGATCATTAGGAGATTTGTTCTTAACAGATAACTTATTCAGGTGAACTTTCATGTGATTTTTAAGAAACCAAGGTTCCTTGAATCGCCTCCCACAGATCTGACAGCAGTGTTCAAAGGAATCCTTGTGCTTCCTCATGTGGCCTTTTAGGAACCAGGCTTGGCTAAACACTTGGCCACACACCTCGCAACGAAACTCGTTGGTGGATTGCTCCCCATTCCCGTTGGAGCCCTGGCCCTGTGCTGACTCTGCAGTTATGTGAGCCTTCTCCACATGGCTAATCAGCTCTTCCTCCTGCGAGGCAGCGAAGTCACACAGGGTACACTTGTAAGGCTTGTGTAGGATCCTTATGTGCCTGTCCAGCTCTTCTCGCTTCTTAAACTTGCCTTTGCAAAATGTGCATCTGAACCCAGCTGTCTGAGCGACAACTTCTTCCTGGACACTAACTGGCTTTGGAGAGGGAACAGGGTTTGAAATATCAGGTGTGCTGTGATTAGCTGGCACAGACAAGTTACAGTTTGCAAGAGGCATTGGCTGGGTGTGCTGCTGTGCTTTCACGTCAGGTCGTGGCTGCAAGAGGCTGCTCTTCATCTGTTTGTCCCGAAGAATTGCTCTCTCCTCCAGCTCATGTAAAAGTCTGTTTTCTTCTCGGACTCTTCCACGACCTTTGCCAAGGTTTCCAAGCTTATGAGTACGCAGGTGTATCTTCAGGTTGCCTTTCTGAGCTGCTCTGTGGTCACAGTAGGGACACTTAAACGGTTTCTCTCCAGTATGAGTTCGCATGTGTAGCGACAGGATGCTGTTAAATCGAAAGCGTTTCCCACAGAGGGGACACGGGTACTTTCTGTTTTTCCTGGCATCATCCTCTATATCGCTCATCTGAGACATAATCCCTAGGTTTTGTCCATTTAAGAACTGCTGCAGATCCACGCGTCCATTCAAACTGGTGTCAACCTCTCTGTTGAGCTGGTTTGCCAGCAGTGCCATCTGACTGCTGATGGGCTGGTTTGCTATGGACATGTGGCTTTTGTCTTCTAGCGGCGCTGATGCCTTCTCCTCTGGATTCTGCCTGTTCTGGAGCTCCGGGAAGGCATGGCTGAGCTGGGAAGTGATCTGGTGCAGCTTCTGACTCATTGAATACTGCCCATTGAGTATCGTGCTATTGAGATGGGCGTCAGCTTCTGGCACAGATGAAGAAACACCAAGGCACAAACTAGCTTCCTCCATCCCTGAAAATCAGAAAATATTTTAGATTCAGACTGTGAGAGAGTTATAAGCATTGAATCACTGACGAACTATTTGCATTTTATGTTTTACCTACTCATAATAATGCAAAGGAATTAGCGTAAAAACAATAAAAAGTGCATTAAATGCCAACTGTGCTACACAATTTTGATCATACATGTGCTTTCATCATTCTGCATGTTCACCAATAACCATTAATTACTATTTTAAAATATGCTACAATTTCAAAATCTAATTATTACAGAAGGGGCAAAGGCTTTTACCGCCTCCCTTGTCTTTCTTCCTGTGAAATCGCACCTGTTTACATTTCTAAATCTACAGAAAAGGAAATGTTACGCGTCTCTCCCATTTCCATTAGAAAAGCCAGCCAAAAAAAAAAAGAAAAAAAAAAATCCATTTGTAACTTTCAGTTCCATTAACCATATTCAATATATTACGCATTCTACAATGAGAAAGATAGTTTTATGATTTGACAAAAAAACGATGGTATGATATTTACTGGTGTACAATAAAACAAGATAATGTTTTGGGAAAAAATAAAGTAAAGGACAAGCTTTAGAACAATAAAAGGGATTTTGCTTTAGTCAACAAAAAGTGCAGTAATATCTCATTAAGCTGATTAGTATGCTGCTTAGAAACAGTACTAGGTGCTGTAACACATGATTATAATCATAAAAATCCTTCAGTGTTTGCAAGTAAGCATTAACGAGGTATATTAAATTTTAAGGAGACTGCGACTAGCAGCTTTGTAAACCTCTGAGATTAAGATTTAACCCTTCTGTTACAAAACATTGTTATTTTGTCATTTTGAAATTGAGCCCATCAAAAGGCACATAAATTATCTACTGCCAAGTCTTTTAATTCAGCGTCGAGAACCTTCAGATTCCAGTTCTTAGGAAAATTTGCCAGATTATAGAAGGAGTATCTCTGTCCTTCGATGGGTAAAACATGTGATTTAAGGCACTTTGATTTGTTTTAAAGAGCTCTTTTACGGAACTAGATAAAACCAATTAAAATCTGGGGAAGGTGTGGCGGAAAGCCTCAAGAAGTTTAAGAATTTTAGTAACTTTCCTAATACACAGTAATGACTACAAATTGTACCTACACTATGTATATTGCAGAAAATTAGAATTCAAAGCTGTTTGTTAAACACAAGTGCTCTGTTCTGGTCTGCATAATTGTCCACAATAATCTTCTATCTCTGACACTTCTCTACTCCATGCAGAAATAATGTTTCTATAAAAATCTATTTAAAATGTAAAGTTTTACATTAATAACTCTCAAACTATATGATGCTATAAGGTTATATTAGAACATAATTAAGATCTGTGTTGTTCAGTGGAGTGATTTGACACTTTATTCACTAACAAAATTACTGAATAATTAATTTGGTCAACTTTCTGTTTAGCTTTAGCCAAAAGCATTTACTCACTATGCTTTCTACAAAGGCTGCAGGCACACTCCAGGTGGACACCATTCCTCGCACAGCTTCATAGTGGCCACTTGCTGGACAATTTGAGGCCCAAATCTGGCACATACTTGAAATGCATGTAATTGTGCTCACGGGAGTAGTCCAGTAGACTTCAAAGGGTGACTCTTGAAAGCAAAGTTCCACACATGCTTAAGTATTTGCAGGACCAGTCTAAAAAAAAGGCAAGGGTGGTCTCCAAGAGGAGACCCTGTTTGGTCCTCAACAGGATGACTGAGGTTGTGATATAATGCAGATCTTGTAAGAAGTAAAGGGGGAAGCGTATAGTCATGTGTATTAAAGATGAACATGAGCTACAAAATTTTGCTTAGATGTAAAGCAGATCTTTTTCAAAGTTTAACACCGCTCAGATTCAGGTTTCAGTTTGGGGACCCATTATTTATGTGCTGTCAATGTTATTTATAAAAATATTAATGAGATCAAGTATATAAAAGGAAAATGTTAATACCAATAAGCTATAGGACTGCACTTAAGTTTAGCTTGCAGTGTCTGATTTCCGAAGGCAGGGGAACATAGTCAAGCCAGGTGTTCACCCAAGACCATGTAGCAAACAAATAAAATTCTTGGTTTCCGTGAAAGCTTTCTGTGCAGCAGACCACAATCATTCAAAATGTGGATACACACAAACACATTTTTTTAACATTTTTGAAAGTTTGCTTAACTTTTGCAACAAGCCAAGTTTCATATTCAAAAGGATTAGCTTAACATCTGAGGGTTGTAGTGCTTAGGTCTGCCATTGTCCGAAGCTGACTAAGATTTTGAGTATCTGCCTACCCATTTCCTAAAATTAAATTTTAAAAAACCCAGCCAACAAACAAATGAAAACCAGAATCCACTTTCTGTCTGGATTCCACATACCACAGGTGTTAATTTCTCCTCATCATGCTTAAGCAAGGCATGTTGGCAAACAAGAACATAAAAATTCACGAAATGCATTGTGTGTACAGACACATACATATATTGAAGAGGGTTTAGAAAAGTCATTGTGACTTGCCATTATTCTATAACAGCTTGAAAAACGCAGTCCAAATTTCATTTATTCAGTTGACCTCAATGGCAACTGGTACCTTTACATGCTCAGCAAGGTTTGGGTAGTTAATTTTAGCATTTTATGCTCTATCGAAGTTGGAAATACTGACAGATCCCAGTGGAGTTTATTAATTCTGATTTTTAACCCAAGCATCAGTTCAAACGTATGGTTATTTGGATTGAGGAAGGAAGAGGGAGTTGTGGTTGAGATTTTAGGTTATTCTGTGGCTCTTTTTCAAACATAACTTTATTAAGCTAACAACAGCAGTTATAGTTGGAACATGATCATTTTTTCTTTTTTTTTTTTTTTTTTTTTTTGCTATTTTCTGTCTCCCCCAAACATACAGACACATATAATGTAGAATATAGATAGGATGACTTGAAAAAAAAAAATCAAGAGGAAGACCAAACCCGTAATTTTTCATTTAAAAAAATAATAATTTTGGATCTAGTCTGGGGAACCTGACCCATGCACATTGATCTTTTGGCATTGGAATTTTTATATATTTTTGATGAAATATGCAGAAAGGTCAGCAAAGCCTCTGCTTAGTGAAAAATAACCACCTGTAAATGCCGCATATTGTGATCAGCTGTTCAGTTTCTAGGATCCATCTATCAGAATCTCAAGATGCTACAGTTCTTCAATTAAACTGTATTCCCACCCTCACCTGCCCCAGCTTCTTGGAGTACTGTCTCCTGCCTCTGGCTCTGACTTGTCTCTTCTTTTCCTCACTCCCACCTGGTTTCATTGCAATGTATAATCATGGCATTCAAAGTACTGCCACGTGAAATTACCCTTCCTGCAATTCCTGGTTAGTGCATTTAGGAACACAGGGACCATGCTGTCATGTAAATCAGACTCTTGATATTCTTCAGCCCATTCACAGCAAAACCTACCAAAATCTTATCTTGTATCCACATGCAAAACAGAAATAAAGCTCCTCCTCATCCATCATTCAACTACGCAATAGATAACCCAATATAATTTACCTAATTTCTCTTAAAAAAATAGCAATTTCATTCTCCCCCTCTTTATCCATCATCCCTGTCTGGATCTATGACCAGACAGGGTTACACCAGGTGGGGTAAGGGGCTTTCATTCCCCAGTGAGCCTCCTGCTTCAGGCCTTGCATGTCAAGGTGTCATGGTGGTCATTCACAGCCTCTTCCCATCGGCTAGGACCCTCTCTCAGTGTCTGGCTGCTCTCCACAACCCCCAGGAGGCGCAGGGGTGCTTCTGCTTCACATGCATGCTCACAGCCGTGCAGTCATCCTGCCTCCACATGGATCTCCCTGTAGACGCAACCGTCTTCCTCAGACTGACCTGATGCGCAATTTTACCATATCCATTCTGCCCCAAAAAACGAGTGCTAAAAAAGCTAAAAAAACCTCAAGTGAACCACCTCATTGAAATTTACCTTTTAACAGATAACCAGTTTGTAATTTCAAGTGTTTTGACAAATATTTTTCTCAACATCTGTCTTCATTATGTCCTGCCCTTCTTGCCTCCCCAAACGAAAACATTAGGTATTCAAAAATAAAAAAATCTGGAAATGCCAATGTATAAATGCTGATGTAATGCTTCACAGGAGGGAAAATTTCTAGCTTTCAATTTTTAAATATATAGTGTATTACATTATTTTCATGATTCTTATCTCTTAAAGAAAACACAGAACGTTTTGCCACCACTTGCACTGGGAACAGAAGCACAATGTTCTCTGCAGTTAACATACGTTTACAAAATCAACTGCAAATCAAATTTGAGATTGGTAAGAAATTCGAAATATGTTTGTTGAAATTTTTGACCTTTAATTATCTCAAACGTTTTGCAAAGACAGTGTCCCTCAAGACGTGGCACCATACGTGTTGGTATCAGGAGCTGTTCAATGGGATGCCCTTCTTAACCCAAACAAACCCTCAGCTCATGCACAGCCGAGCTGCGTCTGCCAGAAAGCCCAATCCTCACCTGCTACATACGCAGGGGCTACGAACCAGCGGGGTTTGTACTGCACAGGGCAGGGCGGGAGCAGCCCCTCGGGAAGAAGCAGACCACCAGAGGACGGCCATTTACTGCGGCGGGTGTGCAGTCTCCTATTTCGGGGAGGAGGGCACTCAGGCTGTGAAATTCACCACTGGATACATATATTATAAAAACACTCTCTCATCTCCCAGATGAAGGTACAGTGAGACATCCAAGTCCCTTTGATGGTACTAATAGTTATTTTGCTTTCACTCACATTTTTGCCCTCAAGACTATTTCCTGTGATATCAATAGCCAAAGTTCTGACTTTAGCCATTTCAACCGAACGCACAGATTTTATTTAACTATTTGAAATGGATTACTGGAATTTAAAACCAATTATGACACCAGAAATGCCTGTCATCACAACTACATTAATGTAATGTGAGAAGCTCTGCTTCCTTTTGCTGGAAACAGAAGGGAAAAAATAGACTAAAAAAGTTGCCTACACGGCTATGCCTACATAGACATGTAAACGTATGCAGACACACACATCTGCATACACACACGTATGTGCACACACACACCTGTTATCTTTGTAAATAGATGGACCAGCTTCAGCTCCTATTTACACCCGCTCATTCCGACTGGACACACACACTAAAGCATTTCCCTCTGCACTGCTGCAGAGAAAACAGTCATTTCAAAAACACTGTTGTGCTGTTGTTATAGCTTAGATTAGGTTAGTTAAAAGATTTACAGTTCAGTAAGCAAAGTAATGCTTTACAAGCTCACGTGTTTAAATGACAAGCTCGCTCTGGCCCTGATCCTCTAAGCAGTTCGAGTTACACACACTGTTACTTATGCTTTCAGAATATAGACCTGGTATATATCTTTCCAGCTAGAAAAAATCACATATATCTACATTATCTTGTAGTCCATTGACAAATTCTAAATGCTCTAATACAGACTGCTTCAGTTCTTAGCAACTCATAAACAGGTATCACTGAGAAACTTCAGAATATATATTGAATTTTTATTAAATATTGTTCTTATTGTTGTAGCCGAAACAGTTTAACTAAGGCTGTTATAAGCATAATACACTCCTGTTAAGAAATACAGAACACCAGACTACTGAACCCTTTCAGGGTCATTAAACAGCTGTAAACATTATTACAAAAATAAACCAGAGATTTCATGCTTACATTTTAGCCCAGAGCTTGGTGTGCTGAGCAAGTACATTTTTTTCATCTCTTACAATCAACGCTGGTGACATTTGGGCATCCAAACAAATTACATCACAAATATTACTGAGGTGGGTAGGATACTGAGCGGCTTATTTGCCAGATGATTAATATATAAACAGTAGGGCAGGATAGATGACCTACTCTTCTTTGACTGATTTGTTGGCAATACCAAGAGACATAGATGTAAATAGTTAAATTTTAACAAAAACATGTGTGCACGGAAGGGGAGGGGAGAGATCAGCTGTATTTAATGCCACCAGGACAGCATTATCCAATCTGATAAAATGAAATAAACATTAGGCCAGATTCTAGTCTCATTTTACTTATGTAAAATAGAGTAACTGCACTGAATTCATTGGAGTTTTCCTTTTTTTTTCTTTTCTTTTTTTTTTTTTTCTTTTTTTTTTTTGTTGGTTAAGTAGGTGTCCTCCTCCTTGGGGTATAATATAATTATATTAGGGAAATATATAGTTTCTGGAGTGTAACAGAATGTCTTTTTAAAAAAAAGTTGGCCTACAGGTAATGTGTCCTATCTATTCGTTTTTATTTAAATATTATTAAGGTCAACTTGGTAATTTGTTATTACTACTAGTCATTTTACGACATTTAAGTTTTGTAGTCACTGCAAAGAATATGCAGCTGCTAAGAATTACAAACTGGGGTGAAGGGCCACTGGAACACAGCGTGTACGAAGTACTGGGTGATCCTGGCCGGGGACCCAGGGTCGGGGTTGGAGCCTCAGGCGAACACCCATCTTCCAGCACCCAGCCGCCGCGAGGCCACGCAGCGGGGAGCAGGGAAGGCATTTGACAAAACTGTAGCTGCTTTGTAGTGCTGATATTTAAACAAGCTGCTTATTGATTCCAAAACAAAGTACTACTTTAGCAACAACAGAGCCAACTCATTCCACAACAGTTTTTATGTCTTAAAGAAGGGTTAGCAGGGGGATTTTGAAGTTTCAAAAGTCATTAGCAGACAGAAAATTGTTTGCTGAGGCTATACTGCTTTCACTCCGGACTGAGAAGACAGTTGCTTTCTAAAAAACCTGTTACACCTATAGGGTGCTTTCTAGGTAGCACAGCGTTTTGGGCTGATAACTGATCAGCAGAAGATAAATCACCAGAGCAGTCTTTGGTTGGTAGCACCCATGGAGTGGAGGACTGTGAACTGTTTGTGATCTCTATCTAGGGAGACGAGCAGAGAGGAGAGGAGAGGTCATTTATAAATCTCACTCACAGATTAGAATAGAAAGATTAGAAGAATGCAGACAAGCTGTTTGATTTATTGCTACTTTGCATGTGACTTCGCAAAATCTGTTTTCCTTCTTATTTATTCTATTTCACTTGCATATACTTAGGAAGTCAGATCCAAAGAAGAGAAAGATAAATAATTGGTACTGAAAGTTCAGTAGATTAAAAAAAAAAAAATCCTGCTTTTTTTCCAGGCACTGGCTGCATCTGGGATCATTATTTTTTAGCTTATAAGCATTGATTCTTGCTTTACTTCCCCCTGCCCCCCCCCCCCCCCCCGGTGTTCTCCTGACGACAAAAGTAAAGATAAGAGTGATACCAAAATTCAGATGGGAGCCTGATTCGTGGAATCCTTCATTAAACTAAAGCTTCTGTTACTTTAGAAACAGCATTTTGAAAAATAAATTTGTTATTTTCATATCATTTGAAATGTATACAACTGATTAAACTCTCTCCAATTTGATCAATCTCCTGTAGCTCCTATCTGATCATTCACTTTAATTAATCTAACTGGCATCCACAGTAGATTGAAGAAACCTTAAAATTAAGCTTTTAACGATCCACTTCAGTATCACGCAGTACAAATAAAATAATAAAATGCTTGAAAGACTTTGCAAAGCACATTTATGATTTAATTTTTTGTCATTTTTACAGCATGAAACTGGCTCTGAATCCTCTATTCTCATCTGAGAACACTGTACTGCGTTGGAAGTCTGTAATATTCTAACCCATTATGTAATATTAAAATATACATAATGTTGACCCTATTAATCCCGCATTCCTCACACAGGCAAGTTCCAAATAAAAGGCAGTGCATTCCAGCTGGGTGAGGACAGGAGGATCAGGCCCTCTATGCCAATTACAAAGAGATCTAGCAAGATGAGTTAAGACCACAGAATTCAAATCATAGTTGGAAACAATTTAAATCCAAAACTGTAATTCCAGGTTGATGATTTTACTTTCATTTCACAAAGGCTTAGACGTAGACTTTGTGCACAACTAAATATAATGTCAAATGCACCTATGTCCCAAAGATCAAAGTATGATTGACTGTGAAATATTCATATGCGATAGCCCAACGAGACTCTGTTCACAAGGGCACCTGTCAGAAGCATAAGCTTGGGTACAAATCATTGAATAAATATGTAAAATCATTACTGAAATCCAGGCATGCAATCAGAGAGTCAGTTGTCTGAAACTGTTGGACTGTAGCCAGCACAGTGGCTCAACAGACTAATGCTTTGGTCTTTGCAGATCCTCAGGGCCCTAGTTCAGTTCCTCCTGCTACTGGTCAGGTCAACTGTCTGTACCTAGTGTTGACTTTCCTGGCACTTAATGCTACGAGTAAAGAAAAAAAACCCGAGTCCATAAGTTCCCTTTGACCTGAGCCACAGAAACATCTGCTGGTTGAGTCACAAACTGCTTGTTGGCCAAGTTTAACAGTAACTGATCCTGTTGCGGATCAGCTCTCTCAGCAGTAGGTGTCACTGCAATAAATAGATGGATTTCAAGGGACAAAGACACACATTCCCAGTGAAAATGCATAAACAGAACATCGCTGAATAAAGACAGTTTCAAAAACAAGTATATGGTCCAATTAGACTTTAACTTTATGCAAAATGCTGGAAATCTGGTTTAGGGAGAAGTGAAATTGCACAAGTGGGATTGCCAACAACAACAACAAAGTAATTCTGTCCTTTAGTCCTATGTCACAGAGATCCTTTAACTCACATTAATCACCTCCCTGCAATCCCAGGTCTATTAGGTAAAGACTGTTACAGTTAAACCTTTTTTAAAAAAAAACTCTAACAAATTAAGTAAATTTTCTCTAGTGGAACAAAAGACCTAGTTATATGGAAAGACAGTGCACACTCAACTGTAGTTTTAGGACTTAACAAAGACCACAAGGTTAGCCTGTTTTCTGTCAAATTAGAGAGTCCATACCCAACCCTACCTGCAATACAGAACAAGAAAAAAGAGAATACTCATAACAGGTGGGAGGGGAAGATGTCTCAAGTATAGATTTAATTAATAGAGTGCATATTTTGAAAAAGCAGTAACCAATTTATATTTGAAACAGAAATATATGGTATGCCAAATAATATCACAGAGATGTCAGCCAAGTCTACACCATATTTGGTTTCATTATCACAAAATGGTTTGTAGGATAATTAAGGATGCTCCAAATTGCATACTATTGAGTTAGACAGTAGACAAAACAATGCATCACTAAATACATGGGCTACCTGTGATGACATCAAGACAGAAACTACGTGCCTAAGTAAATGTTCTAGTGCTGGTCAAAAGGAAAAAGAAAGATTAATACATTAAACCTTGCATAACCTGTCCCACGTGGAAGAGAGTGTATGCGACAGTATATACTCTTGAAATACATATATAATACAACTGCATTTATTTTACTTCTGACGACATTGAACTGGGAACAAAGGAGAGGAAGGAATATAGAGATAATGAAAAGATAAATTACTCCATTCTTCAAGGTCAGTATATTTAAGAGAAACCAACATCAAAAAAGCCCCCACGCACATGAAAAGTGTAAAGGGCCACACTACGTATCTGGGAAGAGTCAAGCTCCTCCTTTTCCCCCAGCACGCTGCTGAAATGTCCCGAGCAGTAATTCCCACCAGCTCATACCCCCGTATTCTGTACAGCTCCCCAGCATTGTTGGTCATCAAAGCACACTGCGATCACCACAGTGAGAGAGGAGGGGAAGACATTTTCTGCATACTTCTTTTCTGGGCAGAGAAAGAGCCGACATCTTAACATAATGTAAATGCAAACAGTTAGAAACTCAGAAGTAACTCGCCCAATTTCAGTGCACCCAGACACCTTCCAAGGCTGGAAAGGGACTGAATTTTTCAGAATTTCAGCACTGTAGAAATTAGTATCCTTAACTGATCATTTCCACATCTCGTTTAGGAAAAATCTCACCATGTATCTTGACTTAAATAGATGGCTCATCCTCTGTAAAGCCAGGGACAGAGTCCAGAACTCTTGACTACCATTGCTTAGTCCAGTATGCCAGATAACTTTCTGTTATCAAAAACATAATTGACTGCTGAAAAGACTGGGTTTTTTAACTCATAACAGACTTGTCAGCATAAATATTTTTGGTTAAAATATTACAGAGAGTCATTTTGGTTTTTAATAACTGAGATTCTTGGCTGTTAATCCCTTCCACCTCCAATTTTTGTCTTCTCTCCTTTCTTCCCTCAACCCAGCTGATTTATTTTTCCTCCCCCTATAACGCATGGACTTGGTGGCAAAAAGAAAAGACATAATTTAAAGGGTCATAATGATTCTTAGATACAAGTGGCTTCAATGAGTTATTTTTAATAGTAGTTTCCTGGAAAAGGATAATGTTGAGAAAGCCCCAGTTTCAGTGGAATTAGACAGTGTAAAAGACACAGCTGAAAGAGGCAGGGATGCTGGGAGGCAGGTGGATGTGGGTAAAATAGAGCAAACATTGCTCAGAATGCTCCTTGTGTTTGTGGTCTCAAAAAAAGTAGAAACGGCAACCTGCTTGCAGAATTAAGTGGAAAAAGATAGATGAGGAAACACAACACAAACTTACGACTAAGGATAGAAAAAATATACTTAATTATCACTCAAGACAAATGGAACACTAAAAAACACAAATCTCCTTTATACTTTAGTGTTCTGGTCTGTGCACACTTTTACTGATATGATATATTACTGCTGTTGTCATTTAACTTTATTAATTGATCACTGTCACGAAGACAAGAGCAGAGCCAGTAACTCTAGAAGCCACCCCGTACCTCCTATGATGCTTTCACACCGAGATAAGTGGTTGGGCCTTAAAAGGGTGTGGTTAGCAGTCACTGCGCACAGCTAAGACACCGACAGCTTGATTTTGCAACTGCTATAATCGTATCTACCCCAGGGTCAGAATATACTCAGAAAACATGCTCTTTTTCAGTCTGTCTTTTTAGAGAAGCAGAAAAATACATCCATCTGCAGTACTGCTAATCACACTGTTCTTCCGGATGGCTTCTTGAGCAGGAAGACAACCCCAAACTGGAATGTCTATACTAAAAGTAACTGACTTGGGAGTATTTCCCTGTATTTCCCCAGCTGCTTTTAAAATAACCTCTACCTGTCGGAGTGAGGTCATTCTGCCTCACAATAACCACACCTCTTCCTCTGCACGATGGTGCAGAACAGTCGTAACAGTTCTGCGATTAAGCCAATGAAGTGACAATGATGTCACACAACCAACCATACAGAAGGGTCACGTCTTCGCAGTACGCTTGAACGCACTGAGGTACAACCCATGAAGTGAACAGAGAACCTCCTCCCACGGCTGGCTGCAAGATCACATCCAGGAAAGGGAATGGCTACGTAGTGTGCATCCCGAAGGAAGCACAAATGCGAGCACCAATTACGGCAAAACAGTACATACATCTAAATACAACGGTGGCATGACCTTCAGGATCCCAACAAGCTGAGCACCGATGGCTGTTCGGGCACCCCTGTTTTATCTGGGCACAATAGCTTTGATCATTAATAAAAAGGGCATGGAAAACTTGGTGGACACAGAGCAGATAGATGAATATGGGGGAGGAGGAACGTTATAAAAATACAATAACATATTTCAAAGCTATCTGCAGGATGAAAATCCTTTAAATAATTTTGATGTTAATTGCAACATGCCAGGCCCTTGGCTGGAAAGACAACCTATCGTGGTTGACAGGTGAGCGGCAACAAAGCTGACAACGAAAGTCTGATAAACGCAATCACAGGATGACAGACCCTGGCAAGTTCAATTACGGTTGCAAAGTCAGTTGGGAGATGGACTCTGCTAAGTGTAATATATCCTTAACAGCCAGCTCTGACCATGTACAGCTCCGACCAACCCCTTTGAGTGACCGACAGGACCCCATGGCAGGCCGAGAGTTGTTATGAGAAGGAGCAGGGACTAACAGGGAGTGCTTTACTGCAAGAGTTTTGGATGCAACATGCAAATAAACATAACTAGCTCTCAGTGAAACTATTTCAAGTCTCTTGAATAGTCTGTGCAAATGTTTCTGTTCGATTTCTCCAGCTCATGTAAAACTTCACTCAGTGTTAGCTTACTTTGCTGCAAAGTTTGCTGTGAATCTAGGTAATTTCAGTGAAATGAAAGCCAGACGAAAGGAGGGGGAAAACTTGGTGGTTCAGTTTCAAGGACCCGGCCACGGGAGGTGGTGAGTGGGCTCCCACTACTTGCAATGGGACATCAAAGTGCTCCTCACTGTACAGAACCGAACACCAAAAGCCCCAAAGCTGAAAGCGTTCAGCAGCTCCCACACAAAACCTCTGTATTGCTTCAGTTGCCCAAGCAGAAACTCATTTTTTGTTGTACTGATTTCCCGTGCCTTGCACTTACACTTATAAACATAGAGCTTGTTATATCTCTCTAATTAAAAGGATTTTCATCTCCTTTGCTTTCTACTTCTGAATAGACCAGCTATTCTTATTTGATGTGAGAAAGCACGAAGGGGGTGTATGGAGCACATTGTGGCTTCTCGTACTTCAGGACAAAATTATCTAAGAATTTAAGTCATATTTAATCAAAGTATCAGGCTTCCTTGTCAGTTTTTTTTTGGGGGGTGGAGTTTTTTTAAGTCACGAAAAAGAAGTCCTTTCTCAGTTTTCGGTTGTTGGCTTCTATTTTCCTAGTGCCTTTTTAAAAAAAAAAAAGATCACTACGTTTCTAAAGGACTTCTTTGTTCTCTTTCTGGATTTTCCCAAAATACTGTAAAATGACAATGGTATAAAAATTATACTGTAAAAAATGTAAGTACTGTGAATGAGCAGTTATTCATTTACATCCCTAGCTTATGAAATGCCCGTGTCATGTACCCTTTATCCAACAGCAGATTCTTTTAGCTTCAATCACAAGAGCTAACAATATGTTATTGATATGATTTCAGGAAACTGTCAGCAGGCAGCTTAACTTTCAGCTCCTCGGCTATGGCGAGTGTACGCACAAAACGTACCTGTACCTCTCCCGCATGAAAGCTGGCAGCGATGCGCACATTCCTGTCAGCTGTCATGGCAGAACGAAGAGAAATGTAAACAGGTCTTCCTCACTAAACGCAGCCTCATGCTCCTTACACAGCAAAAATCGGCTACTGGTTTCACTGGGAATTTTAACCGGCATCGGAAACGGGTGTCAGAGCACTGAGGTGCAGCTGATCACTCCCTGCAATACGCTGGAGCAAGGAGCGGCTGGGCAGGTAACCCAAGACACTGCTGCGGGCCCTCGTCCTTCTTGCCCCAGGCCCCCTCCTCGCCAGCCGTGAGCTCGCCGGCGGCAGCTGGCCCTTCACGCCGCTGCAAACGACTTTCGAGCTTCCACCTATGCCCTCCAATTATTTCCAACACAAAATCAATAGGAAGACTACTGAAGGGGGAGGCGACCCGGGCCACCGCCCTGCCGAGGAGCGGCGCGGGCAGAACGACGCCTCGGGCCTGGTACACCTCCAGCAGGAGCCTGACTCCGTCAACGGGGGTGAAAATCGGGACTTGCGACGCGTCTGTGCACCTGGCCCTTGGTGTTCACTAGCAGAATGGGTGCAATCAAAATGAGAGAGAGACGAGGCTCTTCTGTAAAGATACAAAACTTCATTTTCAACCACAACTGCTTGAAGGAAAAATAACGTTAGCATGTAAATAAGTCCAGCATTTTCAAGTTTTAATTTATGTGCTATTATATTTTCAAAAGCTGAAGGATAATCACAAATGTCAGAAGCCAGAACAGGTAAGCTAAAAGTGCATCTCTCCCCACTCTAGGAAACCAGTGGTTTTCAAAACTAGTTTTCATATTGGTTTACACGCTTTAATAATAAAAGAGTATGTCGTACTATCAGATGTTGGTCATTTTTTTTTTTGTCTGACGAAGAGAAATAACAGGCTGCTGCAGGAGTTAGCACAGTTTAGTGGGTTTTTTTCCTCCAAATGATCAGAGAAAGTACCGTACTTTAAGGATGTGCCTCACTTGCTCTTAAAAGGGTAAAACAAAATATTCTTCTAGCTATTCTAAGCCTGCCGTATAAGTATTGTGCTGTTTGCTGTTACAGATTTCAAAAGGTTAGCTTCAATGAACCTGACATCAGTATAACCCAAAATAACCCATTCAAGAGAAAAGTAAGAAATAATTGCTGTTTTCTCTTTTTTTTTTCCTCAGCTATATTGCTATAATGATTTTGCATAACAGATTGAACAAAGTGCTGTTGTGACAGGTGGTAGAATTCAGCTAGTAAGCACAGAGACAGGGTTCAATTTAGTTTGTGAATCCTTTAATTGTTGTGCAGCTAATTAAAGAAGGTTCTTTACACTCGCAAGTGTTTACCGTTGCTAGTATGCATACATGAAAAATTAAATTGTGCCTTCAAGGGCTGAGAACTATAGAAAAATCATAGCTGATTCTGCAACATGCTTACCAGCTCAAAATAGCTGCTTTTCACAATTGGAATTTGTAAAACTTTTTGCTAAGCAAATATAGAGCTAATTAGAAGTGTTCGTTGGACCAATTAACATTTAAATAAATAAGCCATATTGCACATTTCACAGTCTTTATTTAATGATGCTTCTTAACTCTTTGGAAAGATTCCTTTAAGTACAAATAAGTTGTCATAAAAATGAAAGACAAAAATAACACCATAACAGTATATTCTATGCTTTTTTCTTTTTGCCTTGAAGTCTTTTCTAAAACTCTGTACCTGTTACTGGGGAAGGGGGGGATACACAAATCTGGTTCCTTCTTTCATCTTGTCAAGTTACCTTTCCACCCTTTTGAATGCAAACAGAAAAACATATTTGATTACTATTTAAAGTGTTATGATAGCTCTGTTTGTTTTGCCCCATGGAACAGAGTCTGTTTTAGAAAAAAAATCTTACTTTTATCTCATAAAATGGCCATTCTCGCCAAAAAGAAGGGTAGGTTCTCCAAAGAAATTGCTCTGAGAGTAACAAAAGCAGCAGTTTGAAAGTTGCATATACAAACAGGGAAGTGAAAGGAAAAAAAATCTGTTTTTCAGGTCTGCTGTTAGCTTTCCCATACCAAAACCAGTGTTGTTATATGTAACCCCAGGGCTGCAATTGCCTGTCTCTTCGGGGTCAAGTGATATTTTGCTTTCAAAACAACGGTCTTTTAATTTAACAGTCCCTTTCAATCAATAAGACCCTTCAGTCTGCGTTGAACATACATTTTCTCTCTCTCTTTCAACCTCCAAACCTCTACCTAACACAAAGGTTACATTAAAAACAGAGGGAAGGCTTCTTGCTACTTTTTTCCAAGATGCATTACACTACCTTGTAATCACACTAAGAGCTAACATGGAAGGACTCATTGTTGACCTTGGCTTTCAGCACAGAAAACCAAATTAACAAGGACCAATTAACATTTAAATAAATAAGGAAGATTAACAAAGAATACTCTGCATACCAAGAGGGTAAAATAAACTAAAGGAAAGAGTACAGTATCTCCCTCAATCAGCATGAATGAAATTCTCCGGGAAGGACGCAAGCCCGCTGGTGCATGGAAGCACAGACTGCTCTTTCCTGCACTGGCAAGGCCTGCTGAGCACCAAAGGGGACGCAGCCGCATGTGAACGCAGGCGATGCCCCTGCTCTGGCAAACCTTGGGAAAACATGCAGAGACCCTCCCAGTCGGGCACGATGCACTTACGGAAGGAAAGGTGCTGCCCGTATTTCTTGCCTCTGCTCTGCCCCTTCCACACGAGGCTGCTGGTGTTTGCGATTGCCTGCGTCTGCTGTGCACCAAGAAGCACGTGGCTTTGAGCTCACGGCTGATAAGCAGCAGGCCAAGACTAGATGCCTCCTGCACAGATTGTCAGCGCATGCTACATCTGATTAAATTTTTAGTGGGGAAGGTGTACTTAGGGTTTTGGGTTTTTTCAGATCCTGTAAATTCTGGTCAAAGTCAAAGAGAAGAAGAATTGCCCAAAGAACATCCAACAGCCCAAGAGGAAAGTATTTGGGAAGTCCCTGGAGACTGGGAAATTAGTGTTTTACAATGTCCGTTCCATTACATTCAACCTGGAGACTCCCACCTGAATTTCTGTGCTAATGAGGTAGCTGCTCTGACAACCAAGCTACAAAATATACTGGTATGAAGTCCTCAAAACTTTCATGGTTCAGGGAAGTCACGTCTCTACCCAATTTTAATTTCACATACTTCTTTGAACTTTTTGGGGGGACAGGGGGTACACAGGTACCTGAAGCTGTAATCTGGAGGTAGTTGTAGAAACTCCCTGTGCTATACGATCAGATGACGCTACACCAGCAGGAAGAAGGTAAAGGGTTCAACCACCTTTCATCTTCCTGCCTCTCACTCTTCCCTCAGGTAACTCTCCAAAGAGGACTTTCAGTTGGCAATGTTTCTCCACCATTCTTGGATATCATTACCCCAACAGAACAATTAAATCCCCCACTTACTAATCATCTACAAAGCCTATCTTTTAAAAGGAAACTCCTCCTACACAAAGGTTATGAATAATTCTCAGAAGGTTACAACATGATCTATCATTTTAAGTATTTGGATCTGGAGTACTGGTTCAGACCTCTAACTGACAGCCACCTTTATGAATAGTTAAGAGTTCACAGAGATGATTATCATGTACTATTTAAATATGTATAAAGGACAAAGATAATAACAATACTTTGCACTTTAATAGAAGCTTCTGTCTGAAATTCTCAAAGGAGAGATGAAGTCCTCATGAATGCACACCCACAGCTCCTCTGACCTGCACAGTTGGTCACTGCTATTATTCTCAGGAATCTGGTAGACTGTTATTGTTAGATTTCTCAAAGATGATTATGTGTGGCTTAATTTATAAAGCAACCAAAGATTTACCAAACGGGTAACCCAAAGTGAATCACCTTTATAGGAATATTAACCACCACCTTGCACCAGGGCAAAAAGAAGCCTGGGATGCTGAAAGGCGCTCTGCAGATCCTCGACCCCCATTCTGCTGGTTGAGGAGGAGAATCTTCCTCGTTCCCAGGCTGAGCCATGATTGATCAGCACACCGTCCAGCTAGGAGAAAAGCATCTCCTGCCACTGTTCAGGAATAAGCCTTTCTGTAGTCTCAAAAATAATTTGAGATAACTTTTTTCCTCAGTACTAAAACAAAGAAATACAAAGTGGACTCTCACTTGAGAGCCATACTTTCTTGCATGAAGAGCACTTTTCTGCACTTTGTTAGAATTACAGCAGTTTTATATTATAAAAAATAAAACAAAGAAAAAATAAAAGTTTTAAGTCATTAAGTCATCTGTTTCTAAATGCCCCACTTTGACGAAGTTAAACTCTCTGTCTTCTGATCAAGAGGCTGGAAGAAAGTGACTCGCTCTACTATCCTATAAAATACCGACTTTTAGTCACGTGAAGATTTGATCATGCTCAACTCTATCTTTCACAGAAAATATAAACAGAGCTAATAATTTCAAACAGAAATGTAAAAAATAGCACCAAATATCAGCACCAAACCAATGCAACTATAAAGCTTGAAATCCTGTTAAAACGTTGGTTGGGTTTGAAAACTGGACCTGGACAATGTGAACTTACGCAAATGGAATTTGTATAGCAGTGAAACGAAAGGTCCTCCTGTCCTCAAGGCCATTTTTACAGAAGCGTCAACTGATCTTGAATAATTCTGCCAGTGTATCAGGAAAACATGTTTTATTTCCAACACTACTAATAATGTGTCTCTTGTTATACAACTTTGTTTCTTAAACAGGTAAATTTCTTAACCATGAATTAAAAAAATGCACCCCCCCCCATACATCCTGAAGTACACAAGTTTTCATGCTTCCTTTTACAATACCTATTTTGCTTCAACATCTTAAAAAAATTCTCATGAGCATCAGAGAAGCACAGAGAACTTTGACCTCTCTTGCAAAACTTGTAACAAACGTAACAGTTACAAAGTTTTTGAGAGAGAGAGAGAAATTGGGAAAACCTATTTTAATGTGACTGTTTTCAAATGCCTGAACTAACTGGGAATGAGCTGGTATCATGACCCCCCGCCCCAACCAGACAACTTTTCTTGAGACCAAATGCAATGATGTAGGGAACTGGACCGGCTTTGTCCACTGGGTGATTTGTCCTGTAAGAGTGTCTGTATTCCCCCTCTTTCATCTCTAAAACCAGCTTATCATAATTTCCCTACCAGCACTGTAGTCAGCCTAAAGTTTTGTTTTTTGGTTTGCTGTTTGTTTGTTGTTGGTTTTTTTTTATTTTTAACTCAATTCTTTTAAATCGGAATGATGACGTTACTGCAATAACAGCCTCTGGCTGCACTACAATGGAGCTCTGGTCTCATTCGAGGTCCTATAGCTAACAACAAACAGCAAGAGACTGAATTCTCTCATCTCAAATATAACCATCTAAAGTCAAGTTAAATCAGCATAACATTCACAGATACAGAAGATCAGAAAATTGGTTCACAACAACTTATCACAGAGCAACATGTTAGCACAAGTTAACTGATTCATAGTAATTTTTAGTGTACGTGCTCCTGGCAAATGTGATGTAAACTTAGTAGAGCTTTCAGTGAAAAACATAGTTCCCTGGTTTCATTAGGGCTAAACTAATACACTGCTTCTCTCGTGCTGTGAGGCAGGAACTACTACAGAGGCAGATACAGCAGCCGACAACTGGTAATCTGGGTGTGGGATCAGTACACACTGCTAGGTCCTGTGGTCTTCTGCCAGGGTTCAGAAAATCAGATATTTCAAACTGCAATTTGTTTTGCCAGACTCTCATGAAAACACCTGTGTTAAATTCTTCATGGAAAGCTACAAGACTTCTCCCTAGAGCCTATTTGCCATGGAAGTCCCACCACATGTGCAACAGGATATGGGCTGGCAAAAATAAATAATAAAAACTACAAAGCGACCAAACTCCATGACGTACAGAGATACCAAGACAGTGAGAGATACAAATTTAAGTGATATACATGATGGACACAATCCAAAACCAACTTGGTGACGATCTTTCCAATAACCTGCATGAATTTTGGTCCAGGCCCATGCTGAATCAGTGACATTTGCACCCGTATATGGATCTGAGGGTGGAACTTGAATCCATAGATATGTGGAGCTTATTGATGCAAATGACAAGCACATATACAGAAGACTTAATTTACCTTTTTCCTCTTTTATCTTTCATTGCATTTTTTGACACAGAACACAAAAATCAAGGTGGGTATTTATAGTTAAACCTTTTTTCCCTGCAAAATCACTTTCAAAAACTGAAAACAATCTGAACTAAAACCAAACAACACTGTACTGTAACATATGACTTACAAAACATTTTAAAGGAAAAATTCACCCGTGTGTAATTTCACTATAAGCCACACATCATTTAACTACAGCAACACACTGTTCTAGAGTTCCTCTTTCTTACTGTAACAGATTGGCAAGGTTTTCACCCCTCTTCTTTCAGCTCAAAAAAACTTTCCCTGTAGTACTACTGAGTAGCCGTAGAGCATGAAGTTGGAATACAGGGAGAATGGTAAGTCCTACCTTACACATTACTGACTCGCTCTATAGGGTTTCATGAATGAAAATAAAAATTTTCAAAAATCAAATGGAAAAAAAATTTCCAGTTCTTCATGCATTATTTAACTGATATGGAACAGTGGAACATTCCATTCCCAGTGGAATGCTCTTCCACCATCAACTCAATGCATTTTGGGATGTATCAATGCAATAGAAAGGGGTTGATCAGAGGATACAAGACAGAGAAAAAACAGTTACAAAACAACAGTGCTCTGGAATTATTCTTAATGATAATTATTTTCCTAATTTTTTTTAGGGACTACAACTAATATTGAAAAATCTTCGCTCTATCTTTGATTTGCTGTATACAGCAAGCTAATATGGGGTTCAGACTGATGAATCTGTTTTCTGTTGTAGGGAAGCATGGATCTCATCAAACAGGAGCAGGGAGCAGGTACAACGCGCCGTGCACGCAGGAGGGGGGACACTCTCAACAGAATCTTTCTCTCTGCAGGGAAAGTGCACTGGCTACAAAACATGCATCCACACATACCAGTGAAAAACTGGTACGGCTCATCTTAACTCTTCCAGCCTTGACATACTGAAGATGCTAAATACTCTCGTTCAGCTAGCTGTAGCCACATCTACTCAAATCACACATTATATGATAATGAGTAACATACCTGCAAAATGAACATAAAACACATTTATTTTATAACTCAGTCTGCAGTTCCCTAAATGAAGGGAACATTTATGGGAAGCTTACACCCAGAAGTTTACAATACAAACAAAAAGAACAACAAAACCTTGGCAAAAATTTTTATAAATAAAACTTACGCATTCTTCCTCTTTGTCAATTGATTTCATCAAGCAACTGCAATGATCACAATCAAAAAGAAGTACACGCTTTTCCTCAAAAAGTTCCCATAACAATTCCTATTTATCATCGGGCCCCTTACTAATTGTTTAGGCTCTTCCATGGCAATCAGCTGACAGTTCCTATGGATCCTGAGTAACATTTTTCCTCCTGGGGACCATACACCTTTGGGATACTTGAGGCTCTTTCAAAGGTCAAGAGGTATCAATTTGTTTGGAAGCCTTCCTACATAGGAAGGGAGACAGCTTAATAAACATTTGCAATGAAAAATTTCTGGGACAAGCAAGCAGAATGCAAACAATGGCCACACTTATATTGCTACTGTATCCTCACCGGATGCTCACCAACTTCCGCTCTGCAGCGTTGGATGAAATTTAGGAATTTGCCTAAACTTAAGCACGGGCTGAAATACCTTCTTAAATTAAAACTGCAAAACATCAGCACTGCTTGTGAGAGATGTCACTAACCAGAAATTGGGTTTTTGGGGGGGGGTTTCTATCATATTTAATGTTTCTACAAGGGAGAGCATCAATGATCATTTTTATGTTATAAACCATTAACTGCAACAAGTTTCACCAGCTAAAGAGGGAATCAAAGTGAATTTTCAGTCAGGAAACAGACAAGTTTGTTCGATACGTTTGAAATATCAAGCAGATGCAGAATTACTCTGCAGGTACAGACCAACGGATGAGGAAAACATAACTTGTAAACAAATACTGCCAGTATTGGCTGGAGCCATTTCTCTGCCAGACTACGACATGGTCTGGCACATGATAGGACTTGCACTTTCTGTTTTTATTCTAGTCTTTTGTTTAGGACAGGATCTATCGCACCTATTTGCAGCCGTTGCAGCATCTACCTAAATTAGACACCCGCCTTTAAAGAGAATGAAATCCTCTCAAGATCCTTATGCCTTTTATGTGAGGAGCAAACACAGATAACCTAACTTTTAGACAGTATTCCCTTACCTTGTGCAGGAAAAATAGTGCTTTATAATCCCAACTATAGCGAGTGTTTCACCGAAAGGCAACTGGCATTTCTGCTGCTTCGCCATAAGCACTTTTTTCAAAATCATATTTTACAGGAATCAAGACTAAATTGTTACTTACAAGGTTCATTTTGTCAAGACATTAATTAATGGACTGTACATGGAAGCGAGGTGGGGAATATTGTGCATTATTCTGCTGGCAAGTACATCATTTTAGTAATTAATGTTGGCATCTTTTTAAAATGCATTAAGCAATATAGACAACATATACTCTGCCCAGCATTCCTTTTTTTGGGGGGAGGCAGGGAGTGGGGAGTTGGAGAGAGAGACTCTTGTGTCTGAGCACTAATACTGCAGTAGGGCCCTCCACTGCCCAGCGAGGTCTTAGTCTGTCTTGGTAAGAGGTACACTTTAGGTACAGTTCTGGACTTGAAGGTATTTTTGAGAATCTAGCATTCTCACAGACTGCCAGAGCTGTAGAGATCCAAACTCAGTAACATTTTTAGTGAACCATTCCTTTCAGAACTGCCATTAATGAAGTAATTCCCTTCTTCATGAATTTCAGGTAGAAAAGCAACTCAGGGTAAGTTTTCACTTTGACTCCGGTGTTCAGACAGACTCCAGTTCCCTTTCTCTTCCTCCCTCCTTCTCATACCTAACCAGTCTAAGAGCTGTTCTATCTTGTTTCCCAAATAAAGTGCACCCCTCTTTCCACAGGAAATGAAAGATATGGAAAAAGGAGGCGATGTAAACCCATGAACTTTTTTTCATCAGCCTGGCTAGCAGGAACTAAGAAGCTGAAAGAAACCAGCTATGCCTTTGAAAAATAATTTCTGGGCATCTCTCCATCATTCTCAACAAGGTAGTGTCTAAGCACCTTAATTCTAAGGTTCTAGGTATGTAGGAAGTTTGTGCCCTTCATGACTCAAAGCTATGACATTTTTTTAGCTGTTTATTGACCTGTTTATTGTTACCTGTTTATTGAGCTGTTTTCCATGAATCTGTCTAATCCCTTTCTGAGCCTGCTGATGCTGTCTGCCTCTACAATTTCGTTGGCAGCAAGTTCCAGAAGTTCACTACTCACTGTGCCAGGAATTATTTCTTTTTATCTGTTTTAAATGGATCTCCTGCTACTTCCACTGGGTGTTCTAGTTACAGTTTTGTGGGATTTGGTGAAAAAAAGGGGGTGAGGGTTGTGGAAATGATTTTGATGTAATTTTGTATTTGCAGCTATCCAGTTTTTCCCAGTGAAAAGTAGAAGTGTCCAAAAAAGGTTGCAACACAACTCAGAATGTAAGATCTAGCACAACAGCATGAGACATGATGAGCACCCTTGCTAATGCAGATTTGCTAACACAGTCTACGGAATTTTATAATCTAGTCCTTGATGATGAAACGACGATCCACTTTACAGTGTCAACGGCCTCTTCCATAAGCTAATAATCAACCCCTGTACACAGTCCTTCTGAATGAGACCATTTGAGGATTGATAGTTTTGTCACAAACTCCAATGGTGCATCTATTGTGACTGATGTTCCTTTAGGTACAGAAAAAACTCCAAACATTCTCACCATTTTGACTAAGAGAAAGACAGATAGGAAAATGTCAGAATGAAGCCTTCACTACATCTCTTTTTCAGAAATACCCACCCAAATTTGGGTTTGAAGTCTACATAGAACTTCCATTCAAAGCCAATTTAACTGATGGCCCAAGGAAAATACCTCCCCATCTGGCAGGGACTGTTGTTCTAAGCTGTGTCCAGACGATTCCCTCCAACCTCACCCTCCAAAACCAGAACGACTATAAAAAAATAACCATTCTCTTAACTTAGCTTTAAAAAAAAAAAATCTCCCGACCATGGTTGAAGCCAAATGGCCCTTCAGGCTACTACTGAAGAATCAATTACATTAGCTGTAAGCCTAAGAGAGTCCTGGGGACAATCAGTCAGAGCCATAATAGCTGTGAGGGAATTGTTAAGCAAATTGAGGGATTCTTTAGGTAATTGGGATTGGACAACCAGGTCATACTTAATTTGAAGCATCCATTCCATACAAGTGCTTCAGAGGTATAGTAGGAACTACAGACAGCAAAGTCTAATTGTGCTGCTACTAATCCAGTGCTTTTAAAGAGACACCCCCACCCCCCCATTCTTGTGCAGAATATTTAATAGGATTGTGCTCACTTTCAGCAGAGGAGAATTCAAGCAGCTACTGCAGGGTCAAATCAGGGAGCTGAGCACCAAGGCTCAGCAGCCTTCTGGGAGAACCTGTAGTGCTTATTCACAGTCAGAGCCCGGGACACTAAATGCTCAGCGTTTCCTACCAAAACTGAGGCGAGAAATGGACAAATCACTGCTTGCTTTAAGATGGTCCAAAGATAGTAAGAGGGTACATTTTTCTCTTTCTGTTGTTGACTGTGCATTTAGCATGCTAAATATATGCTTAACTACAAATTCTGGTCTTCCAAAGTAATTCTGCAAAACTTCACAACTTCTACTCCAAGCTCTGCAGTGAGGTTTAGGAGGAACAAACTACAGGTAAGAAAATCATCAGTTCTAGGAGGCTGCTCTGAGAGGTCTGTGCAGGGATCTCAGATCAAATTGGAATTTTCACCACAGTTAAACAGGGAACTATTCCAAAAGCAAAAAGCTCTCCATTTCCTTTGTTCACTGAAACAACTTTCAGAAAAAAAAAGTACACCCCAAAGTCCATCTTCATGTCTAGTTTGCTTTTGGAGAAACCTGTTGCAAACAGCTACTGCTAGTATTTTTTGGCTTCTCCAGAGAGAAGCAAGCCATTTAGGTTGATACAACGGGGATTGCAGTCCCAAGAGAAACTAATTCTTTGTTGGACTGCCCTAAAGTTTCACAAGGTAGACAAAATGAGCCAGCAAACATGGCCCTAAGAGTGCCAACAACAAAGATGACAAATCCATCCTCTTGTCTCCCTTTCCTCAGATTCTTTTCTGGAACTAATTTGAGGAAAAACCCTAATTCCGGGTCTTCTGGCAAAGAGTACCTAAAATAATTGCCCAGAATGGAAGATTCTGCTAGTGCCACATTTCTTTGGCAAGGCAAGAGAAAAACTGGGAAGAGAGGGATAAGGAACAGAACCTGGATGGCTGAAAGGTGCCAAAGCAAGAGCTTTGCGCCAGTTGCCATTCTGCTTGAAATCTGCACTGAGGAGCCCAGTGGTCTCAGCTCCCAGCAAGCTGGCCATGGCTTAGAAGAGTTGGCTGGAGCAGATCCTGGCAGCACAGCTGATGACAGTGAAAACTCGGAGCAGCAGACGGGCCAATCGCCCATTGGTAGAGGTCAGGAATATCTGATCATGCACACTTCTGCCATTACAGAGCTCTCACTGCGTACAAATCCAGCCTATTTCATGCTCCTGTTTTAGAAGATGTTTTAACTGCCTATCAAATCAGTTAGCATTTTTCTAGCCTTGACAGAACAAGAGCCAACAACAGACACCGGATGCAATTCTACCTCTAATGTTTAGAGTTGTGACATGATCTATTCAGCCAGGCTATGGCTTTCTAAAAGTTATCCAGCAGAATGCCAGCAGTCACCCAGCAACAGCAGCTTCTAAATAGGGAAGCCATCTAAAACAAACAAAACAAACAAAAAAAATTAAAATCCCTGGTCTGGAACATACTGCCTTAACTGAAGGGAGTCTTTCCACTCCACACACTACTCTAACACCAATTTAGGTGAGTGAGCAGGCAAACAGTCTCCCATGAGACTAGTTAAACAGGCTATGGTATACCAGCTCAATTGCCTGGACAACATCAGGAGTGAAAGCCTGGGGAGCACTTGAAGAGCATAGCAAATAACCCATCTACAAAAATAATCATCATCAAAAACAGTCATCCACAAAATTTTTGCCAATCAGTACTTTGAAAAATGAGCCATCACTTTTTGTGAAGATAATGGATGGGAACTCAATCTATGTCACATCTATGGAAGAAAAATGCCCATTGCTTTGGACTACAGGGATTGCTGAGAGCACAGAATTTGGATTTAGTACGCTGCAGTGTAGAAATGGTCATGGTTAGATAAAGGCTTTCTCTTCACCAGAGTGCTGCAAAGAAATCTATTTTGTGTGTAGGAAGAAAGCCTAGATAAAAAAGTTGTGCCAGCAGCATCTTTAAGAGACCTTACTTGGTGCAAGACAGGTGAAACTTCAGTAACAGTGAAGGCAGTCAAACGAGTACCCACAAGTAGAACAAAACATTTACAAGGTGAGTAATAATGATCTAGCCTCTTACAAGTCCCAGATCAACACAGGAAGCAATATGATAGTGTTCAGAGGTGCTTTTGCTAACAGAAACACACTCCGCAACAAAATAATTGGAAAAAATAATAAAGTCATTAATACAATTTTGCATGTTTACAACAGACTATGCTTCTGTGACATTTACTAAACAATTCGGAAGCAGCAGAAGTTTGGAAGTCCCATACACTATACTTGCTTTCTACCACTGCATCCCACAATCATTAGTCATGGTATTAAAAAAAATGGGTGTATGTAGTAGTTGCGCTCGACAGAGACTACTTACAAAAAAATACAGGGAGGCTGCACAGTAAACTGTCAAGATTATAAACGTCATGTATCTCAAAGCTGTATTTATAGGGTCAGTAGTGCTAAAAAAGCTTCAGCCTCTTTTGCTGTAGAGGACTGCGATGGAGAGTATCTATGCACAACAGAACACATCCATGCAATCTTTGTACAGGCAGATGAATTAAAGACAAAATTCCAAATTCTTTGTTCGGGACAGCAGTACTGTTTGAAGCTCTGACTTAATGTGTGCTGTACCTTTCAATCTTGTATTTTATGAATGCTGCTTTGCTTTAGAATACGGTACATTCAAAAACTGGAATGCCACCTGAGAGCTTAACTCAGCCACGGGATGGGTCCTTTTTGCCCATCAGAAAAACAGACAGTATGGACCACAAAAATGCCATCATTCACAACTGACGATATCAGGACACACATAGAGTTAATTGGTCTAGACACTGGGAGATCCCAACTGCTTCCACCCTGCCCCATTGCTGATACCGGCAGACTACCACATAACTGTACTCTAGGGTCAGACTCCAGCTGCCCTCCATGTTGGGACACAGTGGGCAGGTAGAAGAGGGAGATTTGCTTTGACTCCCAGGAATAACTGCATCACCTTGGAAGACTGCATTTCAAGTTTTGCTTCCGATTATAATTATAATTACTTGGTGATGATCACCTCCCCCTTTAGCTTAATTTAAAATGCTTCTGAGTTGAGAGATGAATAACTGGAATTATCTGGGAAGAGCTGGAGTGATGGGGGAAGGACATAAAAGAACTTTTGTTCTTTCAATTCTTGTAGTTGGCAAAAACATTAAGAAAATATTGCCAATTAATTTTCCTCACAGTGGTAACCTTTGTAATTGTAACCTGTAACCAGTTATAACCATAATGTTGCTTGGTTCATACTAATTGCTGACTGTTGTGACCGCAACATAATGTTATAACTTTTGGTATAGGGAGGAGAGGAGAAACATGGCACTTTTTGAGCTGACCACATGTCACTGCTCTTCCTATACAATGTTCTTTTACATCTTACAAGGCATAACTGCCAAGCAAGACTGGGGCCTCAGCACTGGGCCACCCATCAGATACATTCATTCAGGTTTACAGGTAGGCACACAGTGAGAAGGAGGAAACAAAAAAATTGAAGGAAAAGTAAATTCTATTTGGAAGATAACAGCACAAGCGAATGTAAGGACCTCACGTTCCCTTCTGACTCTCTCATGTCAAGATTTTCCTCTTTCCATTTCCACAAAACACAATATGATCACTTTTAATTACTAGGCATTAATTAAAAATCAAAAGTAGAGAGAAGCTTCACATACTTGTCGAGAGCTGATGTCTGGGTTCAGCTCACACCACGCACAAAGTCCCTCTCAGGCAGCGCCAGGAATGCTGCCGCTGCTGCACTCGTGGGGCTCCCACACTGCCTTCCACTACCAGGAGGTTTCTGATTAATCGATGCACTGAAATTTCACAGCCCAAAACACACTTTCATTGCTGGCTCTTCCCCAGATGATATTCCATCTCGTTATACTTTACTACTGATATATCTCTAATGAAAAGTATGGTGAAATCTTTAAAGTAGCATCTTAACCCTAGTTCAGCCATGCCGGACAGAGAGAACATCTGACTTGATGTCTTCTTTCATCACTTTCTTTTATCCCATTTTACCAGCTTTCAAGAAGATGGCTGTCTTTACCTTCCTCTGAATGAGAGAGATAATTCGAGAACAGGAAATAAAACCGACTGTCAAGAAAGAAGCAGCTGCTATAACCAAACTGATGATGACAGTGCAACCATCAAAGAGAACGAAGAGATTCCTGTTACCTGCTATCTAGCCATCATCTCGGATATTCAGTGTGTTTTAAGTGCACAAGCTTAATTTGTTCTTGCACGCATCATGAAAGCAAATCTAAGGAAATACCACTATGCAGACAAACCTTCAAGTGCAATCAACCCGTTGATCTACCAAAAATGTGCTAGGCCAAAAACCAGTACAGTCAATTTAATCTAAAAAGATACGTTAGATTCTTTTTCCACAGATCCTTAGTCTTAAAAAGAATCTTTATGCATATGAGAAATCCAACGGTGTTTACAAGAATAATGGTTTGCAGCACTGGGCAATAAAGGCTGAGATTCTCTTTGCAAACAGATAAATATTTGCACACTGGTACTGTGTGACCATCTACCCAAATATTATCTGTGTGCATGTGGAATAGAGCACATTTCGCCAGTTGCTTTGTTTCGCCAGTTGCTGGAACCATAATATCTGTTTCCTTTTCTTCCCTTCTAAGTCTACCAGTCCCTAAGAGCAAAAACCACAGTCTGTACTGATATTGAGGATATGGACGTGATGCATGGGGACTCAATAGTACTGAACACTTACACAGCACTTCATATATATTCAGTGTGGTGTACAAACATAACAAATTAATCCTCACAGCAACTTGCAGGCTACCTAAGTATTATTTTGCAAATTGAGGCCAAATCTGTTGCTCATGTATACATCCGCTGGCAACAGGAATGGGTTTAGACCTAGACATCAGACAACAGCAGTAAAGAACGTAAGAATATGCCAGCAGCACTGTCAAAACCTCCGAGTAGGATTCCGAAGATCTCATCTCACACTCACTTTCTCCCTTGCACATATTTCTTGTCACTTGAATTCCCAATATCCCACAAATGCTGGGCTGTTTTTATTGAACTCCCATAAATACTAACATGACTTAACCAGGGAGATACCACCATTTTACACTGGAAACTCACACCTCTTCTAAGGAGTATAAACGAATTAGGAAGCCCACCAAAGTATGTGGATTGTTTACTTAGACTACCAAATCAAAACTAAACAGCAGTGACATATATCTTATTTACTCTACCGGAATGGCAGCACCCATTGACTCAAAGAAGAACTCTTAATTAGAAGAATTATTATAAAGGCTGAAAGTGTAGAACGTATGGAGCTGCAAGGGTGTATATTAAGGGGGTTTTATAATGTTTTTAACATATAAGTATCAAATGCTGCAAGTGTTTACTTAGGCTTCAAAGAAAAGTCTGAAATTAATAACCATGAACAACGCAGACCACAACACAGTGACCTCATATGCTGGGCGTAGTAGTGGTGCTTATAAAGCCTATCGGTGGTTTAAAGGCTCAGACTGGAATACTCATAAGGTTATATCAGCCATCCTCCAAAAAGCAATGTCAAAATCAGACTAACTTCATTAACAGACAAACTGGTTGCATTGGTTTACAACCAGAATGGGGGTGATCCTCGTTAACAGGTACATTTGAACTATGGGATGGACAGAGAGAAAATCCACCCAAACCTAAAAAGAGTGCAATTGTTACCATGAAACTATCACGAAGAGAGAACAAGAAACTGGCTAATGAGCATGGCTGCTGAGGTTTGAAATTAGGATGGTGGCTAACGCTGGGGTTAGTTGCTTACAAGCTCCACGTGGCCCTGAAGAGGGTGGTGCTCACACAGCAGCTGGCAGGGTTTATCCGCTCAACTTTCTCCAGCCCTGAAAAACAGTCTGGCAGCCTTCTAGCTCTCCTTGCTCTCACATGTACCTTTTCCTTCTTTTATGATCAATAGTCCCAGGAGAGACTTCAGAGAAAATGTTGGCCTCAAGTACCCAAAATACTCAAGAGTTAAGCCTGGCATTTTTAGAATACCTGCGGGTAGTCTGGCAAATCAAGTATCCCACATTCACCCATCTCTAATGATGATTATTATGCACCAACAGCTGTCTACAGTTCAATGGATGAGGATCTAATTGATCTCATTACCTCCCCCCATATAAACCGAAGAGTGTTGCTGCTCCATGGGTCTGGGGATCTTCTGCTGACTGAGGGTCTTGTGCTGAAGACTTGGAAACAGACTACTTGGTAGTGCTGTTAGTTTGTTTTCAGCTGGTCAAAATTCACAGAAACAAACATCTTGTAATAGACTGTATAATACATTACAATGTGGCTTTTGTCTTACCAGTTTAATACTGAATAGCCCTGATAGCATTCATATGAATATTAATTTTGTAATAAAAAGCAGAAGACTGGTGTATTGGTTATGCGTTCCTTTGTTACTCTTAGTCTTTAATTATTATTATTAATGCTATTATGTCCAATTTCCCCTCACCTCACTCACCCTCACAGTCTCCACTGCAGTGCCCTGTCTCAGGCAGCGAGCTCCTTCTGGAGCCGACGACAATGTTACTCAATTAACCCTCTGGCAGGGTACGCTACAGTATATAAATGGTGTTGCTCCCTCTCCTACAAGTCTCCGAACATCACTTCTGTCCTGCTGCCTCTGCTACAGCCAGGGATCCGAACCACTCCCTTTGGCTTGGGGTGCCTGCCCGGCGCGGCTGGCCCTCTGCGTGGTTTGCCGCGTGGCAGGTACAGCCGAAACATTTATGCTCGGGCGCTCGTGAGAGATGAAGCTGCATTTCGGATTTTAAAAGTTACATTTCCGAAAAAAGAAAAGCCATTTGCCGAAACAAAAGGCCTGAGTCCACCTCTTTTGGGTGGGTGTAAATCCTCTGTCTTTAATAAAGTTATACCTGATTTATAACAGTATGAGAAGAGATTCTGGCCCATAATAGAATATAAAATGCTCAGCTTTCTGCAGTTTGCTTATTCATAAAGATTACTCCAATGTCACTGTGGAAAAGATGCAATGAAAAATACCTATTACTCTGCAGCTATGCAACTGCCAACTCTCTCTTGTTTTTAAAATACCACCACTGTTCATTTGCTAGTCTACAGCAGACATATTTTTAACATAAAAACACTATATTTAATTGGTTATGGATCTCAGTTCTTTTAGCACTACTGGAAATCACACAAAAACACATTAGTACAGAGCAATTAGTGCAATGGCAGTAAACAACTAAGGCACTATTAAGCTGTGGGTGATTAAATAGTATTACTTCTTTATTTTTTATGATATTAGACTTAGAGAAGATTTTAAACATATATTCCCATTAATATTAGTAAATGATATGAAGAGCAGGTGTCTTTAACTTTCTTAAGACGATTTGCATCAGGGCACTTCTGCTCACAAGAAAGATTTTCTTTTAATGGAAGATCTGTCTCTTTATACGGTGTATCACACTATTTCTTATCTCACTACACTGGGACATTTGTACAGTAATATTATTTAATGGGAGTTATGAAATCACACACTGTTCCTTCAGAAAATAATACCCGTATCTCTACCACCATGGAACAAAGAGCTACCAAACTCCCAAAATAATATGCAATTATTTACATCCGTGCAAAGAACAAACCGGGTACTATTTGACAAATTTACTAGAATGGGCTGTAACAAACACTGTGATAAGTTAGCTTGAATGGCAGCAACCTTCAGGCAACATAAAAGATGAGAATCTGACCCAAGGACAGAACCCTTGTGGTATACCTTTTTAATCTGCCTAGCCCTCACAATCTCTCTGGACTCTGTACTTGTTTATAGATCATCCTCATGGTCTGGCACATCTTTTCCTCGGCATCTGATTAAGTTAACAATGTGCTGCTATTTGCATGCAGATTTGCCAGGCCTTTCTCTACAGCTGCTCCCAAAGACTTGGTCTTTCTCTGTAATGTGATAGCACAGCAGTCAGTAAATGCAATCTTTGTCAAACCCAGGTGTGCTCTTGATTTGGTTCTCATTCGTTCCAAGCAATTTTTCTTTCTCTAGCATTTATAAGGCTCTATTATAGTATAGCCACATCTGGAGCTAAAATTCTTCTATTAATTATATACTTTTACCACTATAAAGACAAATTCAGAGACAGCTACTAACATTTTTGTTGTTGTTCTTATTCCTTTTTTGACAGCCTGTATTTTTTTTTCTGTAGAAATTTAATTTTTAAAGCAGCATTCCTGATTTTTATTTCCATAAAAACAGTAATGCAAGCACGAAATCGAAATATTTAGTATCTCTAGTCTAAAACCATGCTATCAATTGCAATCTAAAGTATTAAGCTTTTTTTTTTTTAAACCTTTCAATATTTCGCATACAAACACAGTGTTATAATAACGTATCTATCTCATTAAAAGAGTTACAGTCTACTTGGGAAAGAAAGCAAGCGGCTAAACAAAACCCCAAAAAACTTACTCTGTTCCCTAGTGGACACTGGTTCACATCACAGAATCACCAAACAATTTGTTCCCTCCACAGTCAAAAAGCAGAACCAAATTTCATCAGCATGGTGACTTAAATGCTGTATTTTCTTTGTGCAACGAGGGTAATTTTTCAAGATCAGGTTTGAAGTAGATTAGTGCAGAAATATGAGCTAAGCCTTCACTCTTATCATCCGAGTATGGATAAAGGATGTATTCACCCAAGAGCACCGCAAGTTCTTTTCTCAGAAAAATTTCTCCTACCTCTTTTTTTCGTGTGTGTGAGTAGAGAGATCATCACAATGAAGTAATAAATGGAGACTAGCAAACAGGTTTGACAAGTGAATATTTGCTGCATAAATGTACATTTAAGAGGAAATACCAGAAATCTTATTTCTTCTTTTAAATCTAATTTATGATCCAAAAGGTAGGCTTCTTCACTAGGTAAACACCTGTGCATTAGAAGAGGTCAGTATGCTTTTAAATTACAGGAGCACTACAAAGAAGTACCAATCCCCCTCAAAAGGAGAATGAATTCCATACGATCAAATCATCCTTAGGTGGTCTCCTCTAACCCCAGTCAAGTAAGGTTAACACGGACACAGTGGGCTGAGATCCTCACTTCAGGGTGAATTCTTTCAAAAGGGAGTACAAATGGCAAACTTCTTTCCTTAACCATATTTCTTATTTTGCTTTCACAGATTTTTTAGGTATTTGTATCAAAATAAAAAAAAGCAAGTGTTCCACGCCTGTGCAGCTGAATTCACTGAAGCACCCATGATTCCTGAACTATTTTTCTTTAATAAAATGACGAATAAAAATATCAAACTAGCTTTACTCATGAAAAAGAAAATATAGCTGCAATGTTCCTCGTGGTGGACTTTTTAAACTATTCTATTGAGGAAAAAGCTTTTATTTATTTACAGCACATTTTATCTTACTAAATCACTTATTTCAGATTATTAGTTTGGCTTTATATGCACACACTCCCTTGCACACACACGCTCACATGCACATACACACACACATATATATATACACACGCCCAATGGTAAAAAAAATCAGCAGACAGACAGAAGCTGTGTAACCGGATTACATCACAGGTTACGATGGAAATAAATAAAAGAAAATCTCTCTTGCTTCTCTAGCATGGTATTTTAGTGGTGATGGTTTGACTTTTGGCCCACACACATATGCCAATGGCAAGGCTAACTCCAGGGACTAACAAAAAAGAATGTGTGTTCACAGCTGTACAGTACACCAATACAGATTACATGTTTTCAGTGTTGCGGCCACAACAGAATGCTAATTAACATACTGGAGTGATGAGAACGGCTGTAAGGGCCTTATTGTTCCATTATTTCATGCAGCCCAGCTGCCTTTGTTTATGTCACTTATCCTCTCGTGCCACAGGTTTTTACTCCAAAAATACTATCCCAATACAACGTTAATATTTAAAAAACAAAGAGGTGGCAGATTGTCATTTTTGTGTCAGTCTCAAACTGCAGAACTGTTAAGCTGTTCTGGTTCGGTATTTAGAAATAATTTAACAGCCATATTCAGACAGTGCCTGCATTCTAACATAATGGCTGAATACTTGAACCAAGCAAATGCATAACTATCCTGACATCACTTATGAGATTTAGATTGGTCAGTTAATGGAAGTCTTTACCAGAATCAATACCATAACAGCTTCTTGAAATGAACGTGATTTTTTACACAGAGTGCTGTGAACAATAAGTACAGAAATATCCTACCTTTGTATACAGCACAAAGGAACTGGGATTTGAAATTAAGAAGCAATTACAGTTTTTGCAAAGTAATGTTACAGTTGATTATTAGAAATAAACACATACAAAATAAGCACTTTTTAATAAATAGCTGGAGAATATTAAAATTCCACAATCCTATTATTCCTTTTTTTCCTACTTTTTTAACAGCCATTTTATCTGCTAGCTTGGTTATCATGTTGCTGTTAAGGATTAATATTGATGATTGTTGCCAACAATGGTTAAATATTGCAGAAAAACACTTTTTATGAAAGAGATGTAGCCCTATCTGACTGTAAGTAATATTAGTTATGCCTGCTGCTTTGACTTCTTTGATTGATTTATGAAAAAAGCAATGTTAAATACCATTATTATTCTTATTTGTATTACAGTAGTGCCTGAATGTCTTAGCTGATATTGGCCAGATTCAGATCCGGGACCCTGCGCTACGGCTGAGGAGACAATAACTTCCTAGTACAAAAGAAAACGGTCCCTGTCCATGGAAGCTCATAACTGTCAGCTCTGATCCCAACAGCACTGACATTTCTGAACAGAGGAGTCCACCAACATGGCCCCATTGACTTCTGTGAAGTCACACAACGGGCTCAGTTTACTTATGGGTTTAAAGAAACTAGTAAGGTTTTATTTAGTGAGTAGCAACAAGTGTACAACTTAACATGAAAGTGTGAAACAAGGGGGGAAAAAAAAAAAAAGACAGACAATGAAAACCAGGACAATGGTGGTAGGAAGTTCAATGTACTGCTACCTGGTTAAAAGTCAAAGTTTCTTTCCCTCATTTACTTGGTATAAACAAAAAGGAAATACTAATGATGAAGAGGTTTCCAAACAATTTTTTCCATCAGTTGCCTGTAATTGCTGTCAGAGCCTGAGCTTGGCTAGAACCCGAAGTGTTAATGGTACATTTCTTCCTCAAACTGGAGGAAAAAAGAAAAAAAGATACTAGTTCCAGTTTCACAAGTTTAGCTTTACCAACAAAGGGTGAGAGCACTAACAACATACCTGTCACCTCAGACACACCCAGCAAATAAAATCAAACAGGGCAAGTCTTCCCCAAAAATGTCATCTCCCTAATCAAAGACATACTGTTGTTAATCATGAAGCTCACCAAAATCATGAAAACATGAACAAGCCCTAGTTGCTTTTTAATGAGTTTAACTGGTAATCTCAGATAAATGTGGAACTGCTTGAAGTGCCTGTCTTATGTAAGGCAGTAATGAGAGGATTTAATGTTTTCTACAGCCTACACAGCTTATAACGGTGAACATGCCACAGGTGTGGTACAATCTAATATATAGTAGTTTCTTAGCTATGACCATTCCCCTACTGTGGGCAGAACATAGATTTTTTTAATTGGATCCAGGAGCTAGCTAAATTACCCAGCTGCTCTGTGTTTAAGCCCCCAGCTAGTTTATATACCAATAATAATAAACTTTCTATAATAGCAACCCAGTCTATTATGGTGTTTCTAGCTCAAACTAAAAGTGGGACGCTTTTACTTCCATTATGTTCGTGGGTGACACCACGGGATTTGGCCCTTCCTAAAACTGTAAAAACATTACAAACAGATACAAGTACGTGCTTAATTAACGGAGTTTTGTTTTGTTTTCCAATAGGATGATCTGCTATCTTGTGATGCAAGCACACAATATCATGAGCCTAGCAGTTGGGAATGCATTGGAAAGTTGACTTTTTATTCATGCTTATTTACCACAACAAAGCACCACCTAGTCACAACCACAAAATGAAGTACTGACAATGACCTCTTAATCAATTTTGCTTACTACAGTTGTAGGTACGAAAAAACTTCTCTCCAGATAATCCACTCATGCATTTATTTAAAAAAATAGCATTTAATTCTGACATCAAAGTTGTTTACAGTATGTAGTAGGTGTGTTGTTGGAACTGTGATAGTCTAGTCTAAGAATGACAAGTGTAATACAGAGATGCAATAGCTTTTACCAGACCAACCAATATGGTTGTGGGAGAAAAAAAAAAAACCAGACAAGATTTTGGGACCAGAAAAAGGACTTGTTTCTTCCAAAATGTAGCAATTTTTCCCCTGCAGAGATATCTGCTAGTTTACTAACACGTTACATCTCTATAATCCTTGTCTTGCTGAAAACACATTATAAAAATAATTGTAAAATTAACACTTTAAAAAAACCCCACAACACTACAGCTTACATTGTGACTTCCTTGAAAATAGGAAAAAACCTGCCATGACTGGGCTGTATCCATTGCTTTGTAACTTTTGGTGAATTACTAATTTCAAGTTTTGTTTATAAAATTCTACTGAAATTAACTTCTTGTAGCTTAAGGCTGATAAAAATAACACCAACAAGGCACTAAAACACTAATAAACTGATTACAGGGTCACATAAATGGATATTCATATAGCTGCTGGGCATAGCGTGTAAGTAACTTCAGGTGCAAACCATAAAATACTGCAGTGTGTATGTAAGCACAGGCAACTACTAAATGTTGTCACATTTCAAAAATATATATCCCCTCTGTATTTAATTAGGTATTTAACTTAAAATTATTCCCATCCTAATTGTAGATTTTAAATCGCTTTTAGAGATGAATTTACCAAAGCCTAAGAATTTTGTAACGGTGGCTCCAACTCCGCAAGAAAACCTTGCCAGTTTACATAGGAGCTGCAAGGCTCTCCTACATTATTTATCTGCATCATATACAGCATCCTCACTCTACAAACAGACGTTTTCAAAATAACTCTCAAAAAAGGGTACTTCTGTTTTCATAGTCACTCCCAGACAATCCTCAGTAAGAAACAGACTTAGCCTGAAAATCCTCACCCGCAAACACGCCAGTCCAGGCGCTATACAGCCATCACAAGGCTGACAGCTTATTGCATGGAGGAGATCATACCTTCCCACAGAAAACCCCATGGGAAAGGCTGGGAACAAAAGACATCCTGATGTGATCCATCCAACTGAGCAGGGCAGCAGTTGCCTTCTGCTGAGAGGACTAATCTGGCAGCCCCACCAAGCCTGTCATATCGAACCCTGCCCCAGCCCTCCTCTCTGCAAAGCACTGCCGGGAGACCTCCACACCTTGCTCGTGCCCAAGCCCTGGTGCCTCCCTGCTCTGTGCCATCACGTGCCACACCGAGCTGTCAGTTTGGTCTGGGATCAGCTAGCCACTTCAGTTGTGTGTGTGGTCACAGAGCATGAAACCCGCCGCGACACGGCACAGGGGAGTCCCACCGGAAAGCACATTCTCTGGCAACAGCCTAGCACGATGGCCCTCTCCTCACCAGCAAAACTGATAGCTGCTCCACAAGGGAAGCAGACAGCAAGTCAAGGACATCTGCACAGGGGCTTTGTGCCTCCACACAAACTCTAATCCAATTACAGACATGCTTTCATGGATCCTTAAGAGGCTCCAAGAAAAAGATGGCTTAATGCTTGAGCTGCATTCCTTTTCCTGGTCTTCATGGACTAGAAGTTGATGATTTGCAGCTTCCTATAGTTCCCAACCCACCCATCCCTACCTGCTAGCCTCCACTCCTTCCCCCCACAGGGCTCCATCATCAATCAGTTCTTCAGATGCTTGCCAGAGATCTGCTTTGTTCTGCATCCAATTCCAAGTGGCTGAATATAATAAGAATTTCATTCTCATGCCTGTGCTTTCCGCCTGGGAAATTGAATCCTTCATAGCATTATCCTTCTATATTTTTCTCAGACCGTATGGAAAAGCTTCCACAGTAGTCCAGAAAAAGGAAGCCTGCTATAGAAGCTGGGCCCTGCATCTGCAAGAAGCTTTCCTGCATCACGATTCTCTTCCCCGAGAAAAAAAAAAACCTGTTGCGTTTCAGCTCCCTGGTGCAAAAAAACAGGAATTCCAGGCTTAAAAATTATGTCACATAGAATGCAAGACATTCCCTTGGCCTTAGAAAATCCCAAGGGACTAGATTCTGTAGCTGAGGATGCGCTATTCTGACTGGGCTCACCGTCCCCCGGATGACCCTTGGTCAGCATGTGCCTTCCACACCAAATCACAGGAAATGTGATAGCTTCATCTCTTCTTTGTTAAGTTTTGCTTAAGTTGGGTGGTTTTTTTTTTCTTTTACTTAAATTTGGGGTTCAAGAGAACCTGAAGTTTTGCAGAAGTCCAGTGATTTTGGCACAAACTCAGGAATACCGCATTACTGAATTGACACGGCTGTAGTTCAACCATGGATGTCCAAAGCCACATTCCCTCTAGCCAAGTGAGGTTTTTCCAGTGCTCACAGCACACCCAAAGCATGCACTATTAATCAACTAATGTAAACCGTCTTATGCCTTATTATATTACAGACACTGGATTTCTGTGTTTGGTGGTATGATCTTGTTGCTTCAGAGGCATATTTTTAAAGAAAACACTGCTTTGGTTGGGGTGGGGTTGTGAAGCAAGCATAAAACACACACCAGCCTTTTAAAGCAAACAACTGGCATTACCGTAACACTGTCATTTAATGTATATGAAGTTATACTTTCAAATACTCAGACATAAACGAGTGCTCAAAAATCCCTTATTTGTACAACAACAAAATAATAAGAAATAATAATTATAGCAATAACTGCCTAGTATTTGTATGATAAGAGTGCTGAAAAGACATTAACTAATTAGTGCTCACAACACCCATGTGAGGCAGAAAAGTATAATTATCCACATGCTACAGATGGAAAACTGACAATGTGGAGTTACCTGCCTTTCTGAGACATGCATGAGGGGATAATCACCTAATGCAAATTCATCAAAAACCCTACGGGGAAAGCACCAGTACCATGGTCACACAGGTTCAGTTTCCTCACTGATGCAGTGAACGTGCATCACGGAAAGCAGCGTGGAGAGGCGTGGGACAGATACGTACCTTGCATCTAGAAACTCTGCAGAGAGGAGACAGAGACAGCTGCACAGATCATTAAAGGCAGCCTGATTACTTGAGCTTGACACCTTTTTCTAGAATGTCACTCACAGTGATGAGGCAGTAGAGCCAGGACAGGAAGCCAAGGGGCTTTTGCAGGAGGAAGACACCTGTACTGAACCCAACTGAATATACAGCTTTTGCAGCACAACCTTTGACCACGTACTTAAGATTCAAATGAAACACTTGGGGTTTCCTATACTTTCCTTGCGCCTCTCTTAGGAGTCGGGTAGGCTGGGTTTCTTGCACATGGTGTACTCTGACAATGGCTCGCTCAGTGGATTTTTTTTTTTTTTTCTGTGAGACTCTTAGCTCAATTCTGTGTAACCAAGAGGTTTGGGTGACTTGCATAAAGCATGGATAAAGCTACTGCCACCAATCACAGTCAGAGGCTGATCAAAGCCAACATTCATTAACTTTGAACACAAAATTGTCTGAATCCATCAGTAACTGCAATGGTGCCTAATTAGAGAAGGCATCGCCTATTTCAAAAGCCATGCTATCTAGCTGGACGATTGAGCAGTAGAGAAAAGTAAAGAGTAGCAAAGTCTCATATGAAGGAATTAAAAAAGCACAGTGATTTCACTCTTTATGCACAGCACAAGTTATTATCTCAAACAGTGACATCAATAATAGGGGCCTTTATTCAGAGAGTGCTGAGTTTCAGCAATTCCCATTCACTTTAGGTGGAATTGAGGGTGCTCAGCAGGACTGAAAAAAAAAACAGTGACCAGCTAAACATTGTAGTGTGTGGTCCAGGAAGCTGGAGAGGGCCTGGAAAAAAAGGAAGAACGATAATTAAATACAAACCTAATGGAACACGGACAGCCAGGATCCTGTGTTCTCCCCAGTAGCACTTTTACCAGAGTGAAATGGAGCAACAATAATCTGAGCTTTATTCTGTCTAGTGCCCCTTCCACATAAAGAGTCTATGAAAAATAACAGGGAACCTATCAGTCCTAGGAAAGAACCTGCATTGAGGGAAAGCTAAACAAAAGGTTTACTTCAAATTAGAGATTAAGAGATATTCAATACCATTTCTCACATACATTCATTGATGTTGCAAATGTTTTTTTGCTGTATGTTGTTCCTGCCCTTTTGCATTTGATCTTCCACTAGTCCAGCAAACCAGCTTCACTAGCAGGAACACTTATGAAAAAAGGAGCTTCAATGACCTGTCGAAGTAA
>NC_138589.1:10022155-10024655 GCF_964289735.1 Phaethon aethereus | reverse complement strand
TAGTTTCAAGTCCATCTCCATCTAGGTGCAGAGTCAACAAGACACCATTCCCCCGATTTACAATGCTGTCATCTTCGAAGAGTGAACCACTTGCTTCTCTTCCCCCACGCAAGTACAGTGAAAATGCAGGTGTGCAAGCCAGTGTATTTGTTAATGGTACACCATTCACTAACATGCAGTAAATACTGAATGAATACAATAATGGTATTTTCATTAGCCAGAGACATTTCTGAAGAGTGAAATTCAGCTTCCTACTACACATTTAAGTAAAGAAATGTACTCAGTTAAAGACAAAAGGGTATTTTTGAAACTAAGAGCAGAAAGTCCGAAATTATACCAAAATAAAATACATACACATGTAAAATTAAATTCCACCCATAAGTAAATTGATACCCGTGGATCTCTCTTGTTTCACTGTGACATCCAACCTCTCCAGTTTGAAGGTAGAAGCGAGTATTCAACATGCCACAGAACAGCCTCAGAAACTTCAGAGCAAAGCCAAAAGCTTCCACATATCCTCGGGTTCCTTGCAATGAGGACAGTTCTGCGAGATGCCGAACAACTTTAGCTCACACAGCTATCAACGAGAGCTGTGGATACCCAGCACCTATCCTGACTGGGCCTTCAGGCAGGGCTCTTCTGCGCTAAAGAGAAATCCTACTCCATTTCTGCCATGGGCAGTCTTCTGACAGAGAAATAGCCATAATTCAGTTGCCTTCAGCAGCAGCTATGAAAGCCAGGGAATAAAAAGGTGCACATCCACCATGCAAAGTGAAATCCCGCTATGCACATGCTCCTCATGCATCAGTGGGTGCAGAGCCCAGAGGGTCCACTGTCATGTGTATCTTCTAGTATCTGTTCCGGGGTAAAGCCCCAAAACTTCTAAACTCAAACGACAACAGCAGCCATGGGGAATGATGCCAGACAGCCGTGAGAAGAGGTCTACCCCTCCCCATTCCTGAAGCTCTCCATTCAGCTGCTCTACGATCGACCATGAGAATTTTGTCTTCTGCATAACATGGGGAATTTGTCTCCTGTACTAATTTTGCCCCTTCCAAATGCAGAAACTTCAGAGCATTAGCAGTGCACAGGTGATGGGTCTATTCAGAAGAATACTAGATTTTGCTTCTTTTCCTGGGTCTCAGAAAACCTACATTGTTGAGTAGCTTGTTACTGAATCAGGCTCTTATTGTATGTACAGATTACATAAACAAGAAGGTCAATTTTGTTTCAAACCTATATGAATATGGTTCTGGGACTGAATTAACTACTGATTGAAAAGTTACACATTTTCAGCTAGCTAATCATATTTTATTTCACTGCATGCAGACAGCAGTGCAATGAAATTAGCTGTTTGTTTGTACATTTTGGAAAATATTTTAACTTCAAGACTATAGAAAAAAACAGGAAAAGTTTAATGCATGTCCAGGTGAGATTGCTAGGGTAAAAATAATCAGGTGATAATAACTGAGCATAGCTCAACAGAAACTGAGTTGCTTTCTCCTGATTTTTGACCATGCTCTTCCTTTCCTCAAGGTGTGATCACCCCTCCTCCATCATGAATTCACAGTTTTAAAGCACAGCCTTATCTCTCATAGCGTAAAAACAATCCCTGAAATCTAATGTTGTATTTGCTTTCCCAATATAGAAATACAAATGCAAATGCTTTAGCAAGCTTTTCTCACATCAACTAACTGGTAAGAAGTTACACACAGTAACTACTACTTTTTATGTAGAGAAGATACGATATTTTATTTTGGTCAAAATACACATTACCAGGTCATATCTGTCTATGACAGCTGAATCCTACCTCGGGATAGGTGCTTTAGCATGAATACTGAAAACATCTGATTAATCCAGAACTACTGTTTTCGTAAGAAAGACATAGCTGTAAAAAGGTATCAACGATTATGAAAGATTTGTCTGTGGGAGGATAGTGGTACTTCCACAACCCCTTATTGTTCCATCATATCTAATCCTCAGTACTAGTGCCCATAATGATTCCCAACTGGTAGATGAATTACTTTGAACATCCCTGAAGCAGAATTGCTACCCACTAATGTATCAGCTAAATGTTAGAAGACTCCTAACTCCCCCATCTGTGTTTTACCTCCCCAGAGGGTAAATACATTGAACAGTGATTCCCTTGCCTGGCACACACTTTCTAAACCTTACTGGCAACTGTTGTGATTTCCAGTCCAAGCAGCTCTGCAGTCAAAATCGCCAGTTTTATATGCTGCAGGGAACTAAACACCTACCTTATTAAAATACTGCCCTCAAAACACGCTGTAGTTATGTATTTCCACTGTAATTGTTACCAGTGTAGTGCTGATAATATTATGGATTACAGCTAATATCAGGCTATTGAATTAGTATGTGAATATCTTTTACAGTTAACTTCAGGAAATTTATTGGAATTAGGATTTTTTTTTTTTTTTTTTTTTTTTTTAGGGAGGAAGAGAAGTCTGTAAGAAGTAGCTGAAAACACACAGAGCCATGT
>NC_138589.1:9989655-10012155 GCF_964289735.1 Phaethon aethereus | reverse complement strand
GTTTTTTCTTTCAATGTTACGGGGCGAAATTTTTGTGTATATCTATAGTGCACTCCCTGGGGCAACTGCAACTCCTGAATGCTTTAAACTGGCTAGGTCAGATGCCAAAAAGCTTTCTAAGAAACTGGAGAGCTGGCACTCTCTGTGCTACAACGGTACTGCACTGTGAAGCTTTCTAAAAGACTATGTCTGAAAGAGTTGCAGCAACTGCAGTATAAACACAGCCTACACAATTCTGAACAAAGTCTAAACGTACTCTATCGCATCCATACTCTCCTCTGCCACCATAGTCTTTCCAATAAAAAAAAGCATCTTAAGCCACAGGTATTTGGCGTCCTTCCCTTAAAGAGTATTATTTGAGAGTGGGGGGCGGGGGGGGAGAGGCCTTCAACCCACCACACCAGCTGTTTAACAACTGTCAGGAAAAAAGGTGTTTGCTTAATGCACAGAAATATTGTAGCTATTAGTCGACACACCATTGCATCCATGATTTTTCTATGTCTGCAACAGAGAACAGTGTTTCACATGATTTTCACAGATTCATCCAGAATAGAGATCTCATATTTAGATATTTGGGAGTCTCTGACCTTCTTGGGCAATTTTTAAGTCAATTCAAGAATTGATTGCATTGTATGTACAATCTGCCTTACCCGCTGCAGCCAGAGCAGTGAAGTCTAGTAGTCTGTGCACATGTCTAGGGAGTGGGAACAGACATCAACACACTCCGTGGCCCAGGAGAGATCCTTTAACCTCTTTGCCTCAGTTTCCCCATCTGCAAAACAGGATAAAAATGAGAGCTGAGTAAACAGCATAAAACATCGTAATGCAAAGTAAAATTTTGAGTTAACAGCATTAGGAACACGTAACTAACTTTCTGGTTTTGTCTGTCTGCAAATTTGGACCATATGCTGTACCAATATTAGCATGTCTTCACAGTCAACATCTAGAATGAATGCTTAAATATTCATTGACTTCAAATTCCAAACTGAAGTTTGAATTTGACATTCATTCTGTAGATGTAACAGCATCAACCATTAATCAGGGAGTAGAAATAATACCACTCAACTTACATAATCTATGCACTGTGGTCAAAATGTATACTTCTAGATATATAATCTCAAAATTTTAAAGTATTAGCTGCTTAAGTAGATCATGTGGTACGTCCCCTCCCTCTTTTAACTGGCTGATTTATGTAACCGAGCAACCAAACAAAAATTCTGAGATGTATGTTCAGCTGTAACACTCACAATTTACATTGTGTATTGAATCAAGTAAATATGTAACTCATGCAATCAGGGAACAGGAGAAATAACATGATTTAGGTAACCAGCTATGACTATAAATTTATAAATAATCTAAACAAAAAACTGTATGCATAAAGATTTTCAAAATCTATTCACTGAAGAATTCTCTAAGTAACCTCTAAATAAATACTTCCCACATTCACAAGAAAAGAAAAACTCCAAAACGTACCTAAGGAGTCACTATGAACTGCTTGTTCAAATCTACCTACCCAGTGATTCTGTCCCCACCAACTTTAAACTACATCTGTATAAATGGAAATTTGAATTCCATAGTTTCTAATGGATTAGTTCGTTTTTAGGCAAGTTACAAGAGTAAACATTTACATTTACTAAAAGAAAAAAAAAAAAAGAAAGAAAAATAAAGTTACCAAAACCATTCTAGGCGTTATTTGAACAGAACATTCCTACGCTGCTGAAACGCTTACATCTTCTCAGCTATATCCTTCTGGTCCCTTTTCCAGCCCTTTTTTGCAAATACATACATACCTTCACCCAGGTGAGCAGATGCCATTGACCAACACAATGGGAGTCACTAAGTGCATTTCTGTCCTATGATTGAGTTGCCCAAAAATTTTGCACTTGCCAAATCATAGCCGGCTTTTCTCAGCTTAGTTGATTTTTTGGTTGCTGTTCAGTGTTTAGAAATTTTAATCTTTAGAGATACTCATTATGGTAAAGAACGAGAAAAAAAGGAGGAAATACAATTTAAATGAGCTCATGCCTTCTGCTTAAACTCAAAGAAACTCCAACTTTGGAAATGCAATTTCCAGGTAGAGATGAAAGATCCCATGTTAGGTCTCTGTAAACCAGAAAACAACTGACACTTAGCAAGTTGTCCTGTCTCAGACAGAAACAGTGTGGATGAATCTGGCCAGTCCACTTGCACTTCTCTTTCTGAAATCACTAATAAAGTTTGAGAGGGGTTATTTTTAAAGCAGCTCTTAGAGTGTTCCAGCTCACTACTGTCAGCTTCAGATCTCAAATGTAATTTGATTTATAATTACATTTTAAAAACTAGCATTAAAATAACATTAGAGGGGTCATAATCTGAACTTTTTAATAGTTAGGCACGTAGCATACATTTAGAAATGGATCTCCAACAGGATTCATCTGGAACATATTCTGACCGGAATTCCTTCCTTCAACCATTTCAGTACTCTGCTGAAGCTGGTGTGCCAAGAAGCCATTGGGGAAGCAGCCCTGTATTTTAGTGTTGTTTCAAATGTAAACGGATTGAAATACACTGCTGGACATTTGTTAGTCGAAGTCTTTTCTTGCATTATAGTCAGGCCCATGTTTGTAAACACTGACGGGTGAGAAAGTGCCTGAGAATCTGGAATTGGGCCTCTGCACTGAAAAGATGTACATTACATCCCCTGTAAAATCCAGCTGGCTCCATTGCTGCTGAACCTTGGAGCAGCTTTAATTTTCTTAGCCTCTGTGGCACAGATTGAGGTAGGGGCGTTGACTTCTAGGAACTACTCAAATCGGTCAAGTTACGCTTGTGCCAACCAAAACGCATGTACAGTGAAAAAGCAGTGGTCCCAACAACTGCCAATACATGGGTGTCAGCTGAGAACTACCTGTCCTCCCAGCTGTGCACACAACTCAAACCGGAATTCAGTGAACTTCACAATATTGTGCCTGCTGCTGCAGGCCTGGCACCTCCTGAACTCAAGATGGGGTTCAGATGGGACACGGGCTCGTTGCAGAGTTTGCCTTGTTCTCCAAGTCTGACCTTCTGATAAGAAGACTTCCCAACTAATCAGTTCCACACTAGTGCCTGACTACAACTTCAGAGGCAAAAGACAGACAAAGAATTCAGTTTCTGAATGCTGGTGCTAAAGTAAATGATCTAGTTAAAAAAAAAAAAAGCTGTGCCTTAAAACCAAGTTTGAAATTTTATAGGCTTTTACTCCATAATTTGTACTTGAGCCTTCTGTTATTTTTAAACAAATCTAATTTCTTACAGCTGTGAAATTTACATTTTAAGAGTGTCTAGTGGCCATGTGCATTAATTACTTTATTGTACTATTTTAATGAGTTTGGGGTTCAACTCTGAAAGAATCCTGCTGAATCCTTGTTTCCCCACAGAATTACACTAGAACCTGATTCAATCACAACTTCACACACCCCAATCCATACCCTGATGGACATGTACAGTATTTTCAGTTGTCTTACAAAGTCCCTGAACTTTAAAACTGGCTCCAAATTTTAGGACTTCTTACCAAACTAGCACTACCCTGAGTCAGGAGCAGAGCTAGGCTTTGAGAAAGTTTGTATTTAGAGCTGAACTTGCTGGCTGAGCCTGGTCTCAATGGAAACAACTAGCTAAATGCAAAATTCAGCTGTGACCGCTAGCATTTGGGCCAGTCTTGTTCTTAATGACACTTAGGCAATGATGCAAACGCTTCCATCTTAGTATATATGACATAACAACACTTAAGGCTAAAAGATTAACCCGCCTCAAAGAGTAGCTGAATTCACCAGGGAAGATTGGAAACACACTACTGGAAGACTTCCACTTTGTGCAAAATAGTTGAGGAGCATTACAATATCCATATTTCTGCCACAGTACTCCCTTTATGGATTTTGGTGGTTTGTGTCATACTAAATTATTTCTTCTTCATCTGAAGATGTGAAGACACTCTTCATGAGTGTGCTTAAGTACTGGTGGGAGATAAGTAAAATGAGACTTTTCTCAGGCGTTTTTCAGCCAGGTTTTAGTGTCTGTGTTTGCCATGCTGCAGGTGTAACCACTCATCTTGGGGACTGAGGCAGAAACCTTCTAGACCACTGAGGACGTCTGCAACTTGAACTGAAGAGATAAACCTTCTTTCAGCATCTAAATACACTTTAATTCTCTATGAATAAGCTAAAGATGCAAATAGGTAACACACTGAACAATGGGTTCAAGTACAAACATGGATAAATGCAGGAAAAGGGGGACTGACTTTGTTAGTTGACTGTGGTAATAATAAGAGGTTCATCAGCTGTCAAGTGCAACCGCACAGGCTGCGCCCACAGAGCCGCGCTTGGAAACCTGACCATTTATGTCCACAACTCTCACCTCTCTTTGCTAGGGCAAATGCAGAATTGTAACTTCAATGAACTACCCAGCTTTTAAAAAAGCATGTTTTTAAACCACTTACAATAAGGGCAACAGTTATTATTCAGTACATGCTTTTTATCAGATTGAAGATAAACTTTATTATAACTGGTGGAGATGGTATCAATGATTTGTGGTCTATGAGAATTCTGTAATGAGAAATGGTAATCTGTCTTGGGGCAAACAATATTGTTCTGTTTACTATGCAATTAACAATGTTAAGTCAAGATTCTAGAAGTGATAGCTGAAAATAGGGGTGGTAGGAAGAAACTGGAAGCACTGGAAACTTTCACAGGACAATTATCTGAGGACTATAAATTACTTATGGTGCTTTAGCCTGATGTTCTGTCTCATCTTCACAAAAATGTTCCTCACTGCTCCAGAGATGTTCACTGTAAAAGCATCCAGACTGTAAGCAGTTTGGGGCAAAGCCAGAACCTCTCCTTGTTGCAAGTACTGAATGTACAGGATAGTGCAGTAATTTCATTTTCAGAAAAGCAGCACTAAAATCACACACAAAAAAAACCCCCACAAAAATAGTTTTCCTTGGGAAAAGGGATGATAATGAACTAAGAATGACAAAACAGAATCTCTGATTCCTGGCATATTTGGTGTAAAATAAAGACAGAGTACCTCCCTTGCATTTAATTTCTTCTTTAATTTTATAGACCGAGTCCCATACCTTTGTGTGACTGAAACCTTGTACTTCTTATTTACTCTTAGATCAGCCTTAAGCAACCACCATATGGAGCTGCGAACACCACAGCCATAGCAGAAACAGTCCTTAACTAACGGTCACAGTAAATTGTATCGGGAGTCAAGTGGGGCCACTTTCAAGTGGCTGGTTAAGACAAGGGCTGACCTATAATGGAGCTTCTCTATGAAACAATAGATTTTTTTACTGTACGTTACAAAGTACAGAACTGTAAGTATGATTGACCACAGAAATCTCACTGCCTTTTTCCAGGCTTTTCCTTAGCTGTACACATGCAGGCCAGCCCTTTTGGCTCTGATTCTGCAGCGGTAATGATTTTGAGGTTACCTCAACGGGAACTCGGACGAAGCTATGGCACAGTGCTTTCGTAGTGAACAAGCAAGACCTATAAAGTGCTAGGGTCTTTCTTGCTAAATTGATCTTTTAAAAAAAAAAAAAAATCACATTCTTAAACTAGCCAGTTCCATTTGTAGCTCTCTGGAAATGTGATGCTCCACGGAGAGCTCCATTGCACCCAGCAGGCAAAAGCCACATTTAAGACAGCATGACGCACCAGCGCGCTGGCAGCCGGGATGGTACAAGGAAGCGACCGCTTCTGGCAGCCTTGCAGCCCCTCTCCTGCACCTCTCGCCCTTAAGGATCGGTGCCTTAAATTCCCATATACCACTGGATAATAACGTCTGGCTGACCCAGAAGATTAGCAGCTTATTCCACCTTTGTTCTCTGCCTTCTTTTAAGATGAGCAATGAATGACACCACCGCAGGCATAACCCTCCGGCACAAAAGCTAACAAAATTGTAGGATGTTTTAAGGAATAATGTAAAACTTAACAAAGAGTTTTAGAAAGGTCTTCCTACACAGAATCTCTATATAAAACCCAATGCTACGTGGAAGGGCTCTCAAGTTCTCTTTACTTTTCTGAACACTACAACAAAATCAGCATCAAATGTCTGCAAAAGCAACCTCTTTAAAACTGTTAAAAATACAAGCAGTTTTAATAAAAGTGTGCAGTAAATTTGGGGGTTTCCTTTGTGCAAAATAACACTGAATCAAAGCGTTTCACAGCAATAAAAGAAACAGATACAGTAAAATTAAATGGGAGGAAAAAACAATGGGAATATCAAACTTCATGTTCCTGTACATAATACACCAGTGATTGGCAGAAGTTACGCACAAACTTCTACTTTTTAAAAAAAACTACCGATTTGAGGAAAAACACTCAATAATTGGTATTTATAGGGCTTAATTGCTTTTTCTGAGGAGGTCCTGGGTCTGGTCATTGTTCATGGCTATTGTTCAAAATTTACTGCCAGATTAAGAACTTCTCCCACACTAATAAACAGGTATAATAATTTTCTCCAGAGAGCAATTTTTTTCTTTCAGTAATTAGCCTACTTAAATATTTTAATGGAACTACTGACGTACAATAGCACAAAAGGTCCTCTGACCATAATACAAAGTGAGAGATGAGATTCCTAAAAACTTTTTTACAAAGGAGGTCTAGGATTTACAAAACCTATCAAGCAGACAGCTCTAAAACAATTTTTAAAGGTCATAAATTAGGTACTCTCTTAAATGTAATTCAATCACCCACTCTTATAGTAGCTTGATTCTATTAGTTGTCCTATGCGTTTTACAAAACAGAACTCCATTAACATTATTCACTTATAGTTTCCCTCTATAAGTGGATATTCTGCTCAACAGGCTTTAAATAGATATTTTTTTCCCTGAAATTGCTATTAAGCATACTTTTACTCAAAGGGCAAAGTAGGCATAGGATTATGCTTGTACTTCATGCAAAGGATACGTTTTCAGCAATCAGAACCACATTCCTATGAAGTAAAAATACTCTATATAAGCCGATTGTTTCTATCCCTCCTAACCTTGCTCAGTAAGAACTCTATTCTGATCTTTTGAGTTACACACAAGTTTTCCAATTTGGCTGAATAAAGGTATCTTGTTGGGCAGCTTGATGAGCATATTCTGCGTCTCAAATTCTGACCTTGGCATGTTCAAGGTGGATCTCAATTATAAGACTGCTCAGAGAAAAAAAAAAATTAAATTAAAAAAAAGGGATTTATTTTACTTTCTTCAGTTAAAGAATGCAGCATGAAATTCCTGCTTTTACATACCTTGCTGTAGTGAACCAGTGAAAATATAAACTTTGATAAAGAGACCAAAACACATACATAGCCACAAGTTTTTCAGAGCAGTTTACAGAGCCTGTAGTTATATTTCAGCTTCAGAAACGTCTACTATAGATCATTTATCTCTGATTTCATGTTGATTTCACTGTGAATAAATGTGTGCCCTCACCTCTCACAATTTAGATGACACAAGATAAAAAAATACATGAGTGCATGCAGAGGAGCACAGTGCTGGGCCAAACCACATATCCTATAGCCAGTCTCAAAGATCTTAGCCACCTCACAACATTGAGACACATGCCGCAACAATCTGACACCCAAACAGACCCTGATCCATTGCAAAGGTGTAGTTGCAACAGCACAACTGTACGTAAAAATGTGTATGTCTAGAGAGCCAAATCCTCCTTCAGCTGGTTACCATATTCTACGTTCACATCTTACTTCTTAAAACAGGACAGACAGCAGAAATCATACACTGTTGTTCTTTTCATTGGCCGTGCCAATGCCAGATCATCAAGTCAGTCAGTCACCAGCAGATACTCATTTCTGAGAGGAGAGGGTTGAATTTCATCTGACCACCAAGCTTCAGCTTGTACTTGAGGTTCTATAATTTTCTTCTGGTCTTAGCCCATTTCTGTTTTGCTCTGGCACACACTGCCCTAGTAAGTACATTTATTACCTCAGTAATTCCGCTGGGGGCTGTCTCACTTTATATCTGGACTCACATAAGCATCTCCCCATTTTACAAGGAAACATTTGTTAGCCTCTCATAGGAGTTTCCTGTTCCATCATGCTGAATCCCATTGTCTAGTATTCTTCAAAAGCAGGCTAACAAGTTGCACGCTCCTGGGCAGCTCTCGCTTGTGGTGTATGAGCGCTGGCGGTGCAGCGCAGGCATCGAGAAGGCAGATGGGGGACGACCAGGCCTTCTGAGTTTTCTTCCGATCCTGTTTGCAAACCCTTGTTCAGCTGGCCACACATGCAGTCATATGGGACCTTTACACTGTGGTAGCATTCACCAGATACCAGTGGCACTGGGTGGCCCAGAAATTTCTAGGGTGCATCATTTATGCTTCTTGTTCACGCCCTTGGGACCAGTGCAGGAAAGGGCTATGAAAGTCTCCTTCACCCAAGGATTCCTCAACTATGAGGTTGATCTTATTACTTTGGGACACTTTAACAGTAGAAGGTAAGCCTATTATATCACAGAAACAGGGATTTCTGCTGTAATGCCTCCAGTTCCCAGCTAATTATCTTACTTGAGAACTGCTTGTGGTTTTTTTTCCTGGTACTTGTGGGTCATCATTGCATATTCCTGTTTCTCCAGGTTCACCCCACAAATCTCCTCAGTGTAGCAACTGTTTGGTAGAGCTGGTAGTGTCCAAAAATTGTTCAGCCTTCCACAGTGTTACACAGGAATCTTTGGCCATGATCGCCCCCAACCATAGCACAATCAGATCTTCAGAGGAGGTAAAAAAGTATAATTGCTAGAAAACAAAATTGCATGGATTTATCCCAGCTGAAGATCTGGGCCCACCTTAAGGACAAGAAAGAGATTTCAATGCATAGTCTATTTTACAAGAAACCATGCGAAGTCTCTCATCTACACCAGCCTGCTATTTTTTACTTTGTGTAAGCAGACAACATTTGTATTCAGCTGCTCACTTATAACTAAAAAACATTTTTACATGCGTGGATTGGAGTGGCCTTCCCCCCCGCCCTTTCGGTTCCCATTATTTTATATATTACACACATGTTCTGTCAGCGAAGCTCACTTTGTTATCTGAAACATCTGTGGTACCCTGCTGCGGAGAAGGCCAACACTGCTGCTGCTGTTGCTGCCTGTCTTTATTAGCCACTGACTTGCGATGTAGTCCTTGGACAGTGCGTGGTGCTCCAGTTCACCTCCGTAACGCCAAGGCTGCATGGCAGAAACAATGGGATTCTGCGAACTGGCAGAGAGGTCCTGTTGGTTCACAATATGGCAGTTACCATCTCTACAAAGATACGAAACCAAGGTTTCGTATGTACATTCATGCAAGCACCAATTTTTGTATTTCTAAAGAAATGTATGTGAATTTATATGTAAGCTGGAAGGATAACACACTTGCAAAGAAGGTACATACTCATCAAAATGAAAGGACCTCCTACCTAAGGCTCCCACAAGGTCTGGCTGTTGAGCAGCCATAGTATTTCTTATATTTTGGTCAAGTGAAAAGTTACCTGGATTGATGCCTTTTAGCCTGATTTTCAGGTGCTTTTTACAGTCATAGTCCTGACATACTGCATAGTCCCATGAAACTCTCTGGGATCTACTGCTGCTGCAAAGACTGTTATCTAAGGTATATAAGAAGTATGGATTTCTTACAGAGCAATGACAAGATTTTAAAAGATCGACTTAAAGATGAAAAATCCGTCTACATTTCTTAAATAACATTTTTAGCGATAAGATATTCAGGTCACCTGAGAGGAAGTGAAGCCATTTCTATGCATTTTATACATCTACTTTCTGCAAAACAATGGCACCTTGGTAAAATCAGCTTAACCATTTCCCCTCTGAAAAATCAAAACCATCTTATCTTTATACGGATTTCTTATGCAACAGATGAGTGAAATATATACTCCATTTAAGAATCTGAGAAATATGATTGTTAAACCACAAAACTTAACAAGAACATTCAGGGGAAGATGCAAGAACAACTCACGAAAACACTCACATGGACCAGATTTCCAGCTGATGGTGTTCCTTTTGCAAGTCTACTGTTTTAAGAAACGACTCTCTAATACAAACATAAGACAACAAGAAGTTAAAGGCACTTCCCTCCATTTAAAAAAAAAAAAAAAAAGAAATGATTTATCGATGACATAAAAACCTGAGCTGAGTTCTAAGTCCCATAGGTAAACTCAAACCAGCTTTTTGTAGGTTTTCTGGATCTCCCAATGACTCTGGGCCTGATTCAGAGAATAATTATGGTATGGAAACATCATGTGACTGCTGTCACAGATCTTTTACATGCAAGTTGGTGTGCATGTGCGTCCAATTCAAGATTCAAAATTGAAGACTTATGTGGAGATAATTATAAATGAAAATAAACCACAGCTTTTGAAAAAACACACCACTTTCTTTATAAAATAATTGATCACCTAGCCCCAGTAGGAAGGATCAAAAGTTACTATATAATGAAGTGCTAGTAGCAAGCAGCTTGCTATATCTTTCAGGAGCAAGACCGTGATGACAAGAAAAAAAAGAATCAAGAAAATAAATGTCAAAGGCATCTCTCCCCTCCTCACCTCCCTTTTGCTTGAAGCATTACTTACTTTCAAATTTGCTTTATGTATATTACACAACATTAGTAACCCCAAACCAGCTAAATTCTGTGCTAACACAGGAAGGATCTTTCCATATTTAAAATCTGAACCTCATTTCCCATGCCCTGAAAATAGCTGAGATGTGATGGCAGAATATCGCTGGTCTCCAAAATAATCTTTGGATGACCCAAGTAATAACCTGGTGTACAGTAGAACAAGCTGCAGAACTGTTCTCTAGCCAATTCACCCTTTTTACCTGTATTCAACAGGGAACTAATCTGATAGTCACAGGTTGTCCCCCTATTCCAAGTATATCCTCGGAGAGAGGAAGGAGATGGCGTACTGTTGCTACCGCCGCCACTTACTAGAGATTGTCTCAGAGATGGTATTTCAAATCCTCTGGAGGCCAGTGAAGTCACACATGCTTTCCACTACCCGAGGAGTACAAAGTACCTAAGCAATAGCAAGGATCTGATCTTAAGCTTACGAGATTGTTCTTATTTGAGGGAAAGCAAAAGGAAGGAGTAAAATTAATGTATAAGCATAAACAAGCCCAAAACATGGAACACAGACAATTATCTTTATCAATTTTAAAACTGCAAACAGATTCATGCTGGACAATTTTCCATCTGTCCAGATCCTTCTGCAGGACATATGCAGAAGATAGCTTCAAGTTAGCATATTTCTTTATATGAAGCTTTTTCCTAAGATATTTATGGTTGGGGGGGGGGGGGGGGGAAGTGCAATGCTATGCTGGAATGGTAGTAATTTCTCTTTTACCCTTTGTGTATGTCACCGTCTATTGTTACTCAGTTTTTTAACATTCATCTGAGTATTTCATCCATGCAAAAATTAGTCCCAGCATCTTTTTTCTGAATAATGTTTGGCGGTCATTGCTTCACAACTGCAAACAATCCTCTATTGCTATTGAGTGCTACAGTCAGGCTCATTTCACGCTGGAGGTTAGAATCTGATCCTAAGTCCATTAAATCACAGAGTCTTTTTAAAGTTTAATCTTGAGAGGATTTGGGTTGTAAACAAAGGACACTATACATGGGGAAAGAAACAACAGAAAACTATGAACTTATGACTCTAACGCAACCCTGAGTTCAAATTTTGTGTGTGATTTAGCAAGAAAATTCTGAGCTTTCGGCAGCGGCGCACACGCCCTGGCATGCGGGCAAAGCTAAACTGAGCATTGATGCTCACATCCAAAACACACATATGGATCCCATTTTACTATAGACGTGATTCTTCATGTGCAAAACATGTGTCTGACTGGTTTTCTTTGGCTTTTTAAGATGTGCTTCTTTTTCTTTAGCGGGGGCAGGGAGCAGAGAAGTAAATAAATAATTAGTGTGGTACTTGAATATACATTATCTATGAAGAGAACAGCCTGGGATTCAAAGCCAGGTAAAAAGCCTGTACTTCAGCTGAAAGTATCAATTTCAGCAAACAACCAAATGCCAACAGTGAGGAACTTACTCCACTACACAGCTTCTGCAACACGTTAATCTATCCCACGCTGTAATTGCCAGATAGGAAAGGGAAAAAGGGCTCCAGATGCTAATAACTTGGAAGTGGTAATTAGAGGAGTCCACATTACTGCTGCGAGACTCCCATCTTCCCTTGATTACTGGAAAGAAAATTTTGTCCAGTGGGTCTCCTCCTCACTTCCAAAACATGCGGCACTTCTGTGTTCCTAAGCTCCATCTCCTCCTCACCGAACACATCAACAGGAGCGCGATTAGGCCTGAAAAACTTTTTTTTACCTTCTCCAACATTGGAGGATGCCATATTTCCCATAGAAAACGTAGGAAAATACTCACAAGGTTATGTGAGGTTAAGATGACCTGACAGGGAGGTAGCATAAGCCAAAATTTTTAGCTATACAAGATCAAAATTGCCTCCTGCAGTCCCAGTCTGAGTGTGACAGAGCAAGAGAATCTGCTCCCCTTACTTTAAAGGGTAACAAATATCTTTAAAGGCTCGTTGAGCATTTATAATCTCCGGGACCACAGCGACAAAGTAAGTCTGTAAAGGGTCTGAACGTCACATGAGAAAGTAAAAGGCAAAATACACTTATCACAAAGAGGGAATGCATTTGTATTATTGTATTGAAATAGCACAAGGCTACAATGACAGGCTATAAATTTTTTTCTTGGACCGTAACCAATATTTTCCATTTCAAGTTAACAACAATGTAAGAAAAGACTCAGAATTAATAGAAATTATGGACATAAATCGGTAGGTACTTAGGTGAAAGGGAACCTCAAATTTAGGTATCCTGAAAAGAAAAAAGGTTAACTAACCCTCTGAGCGACCCTTGGATCCATTTACACTTGCTGACAAACTGACCAAAAAAGTATGCTTAGATTTTATTGACGATGTCCATCTTTATAGTTCTGAGATTCACAGCCCAGAATGTTACAGTAAATTCTTGGCAGTGAAAAGCATCTTTCTTTAATCCCTGAAATTTAACATCAGACATTAACACTAAACCTAACCTATGACTCCAAATAACAATAGCAGCAATAGCAACTACAGGGTTCTGCAGTGATGAGAATTAAGTTACAGAAATTTCTCAATTCCGCTTTTTCTGATTTGATATGTCATTTCATTAAACATCCATGAATTACTGAATATTAATAATTTGAAATAAGCTACGCACCTTAAGATATACATTTACAGACTATTAGTATTTTTCTTAACCTTTCTGTTGCTTTAACTGCCTATTGAAACATCAGCTGCTCATTTAAAAAACAACAACAACAAAAAACCCCCACCAACTGTTAACAAACAAGAAAACAAACCAGGACTGAACTGCAAGGAGACTGTTAGCCAAAGCCAGTATATTAGCAAAGCTGGGTCCAGAAGATAAACAATCTCTTCTCCATTTTAAGACCCAATCCTATATTTGTTTAGTGCATGTAAATCCCCATGATCTTCTAACAGCTCCATCAAACCTTGCGAGATACGTCTTGTAACTGAAACTAAAGCTGACAAGTCCCTTTTTCCCCCCCCCTACTCAGACTTATACAAGCGAAGGACTGTGAATATTGTAAAAAAATGAAATCAATGGAAAGTTATTTAGCACAGGTGTTCCTGTTATCCTGCTACATTTGGAAAGCCCACACATTCAGCACACCTTCAATTCGCACACCCAGCTGCATGAGGTGCTGGTCTATTGTTAGTTTACAGGTTCGCAATAAAAAGCATGAAGTAATATTGGCAAGCCTAGGAGCTTTTTTTTTTCCTTATGATGTCTCCCTGCATCTATTTATCTAGTTCTCCTTGCTTTGTTTCTGCTTTTATATTCAGCATATTCAAAAAAGGGTCAGAAGAGGTTTTAAAGATGTAATGCCACGCTCAAGCCTTTTGAACGCTAAGAGAAAACCTCAAAAGGTTCGCGCGTAAGGGAACAAAGATAGAAGGATAGCTTTGAACCTGAGGGGCTCTCTCACTGCAAGCAAGTGCATTGCCAGCATGTCACAGGTGTACACCACATGAGCAAGTGAAAAAATAAAATGCAATTGTGAAGGGGTGTGATGCTGACGGGTCCGAGTCCAGAATGCATTAATCCCAGGGTGAATGTGTGCATCTGTTAGATATTTATGTAGTTCCTACTAGTAGTTTGTACAGATATCTAAGCAGGTGAACGTCAACAGCTTTGAAACCATATGTTAAAGGGAGCCTGTGAGATAGTACAAGGCGGCCATCAGGCATTACGGTTCCAACCGGGAGGGTGGGCACGTGCTGGTCCTAACGTTGCCCTGGTTAGTTGGGACTGCGAGGCCCCGCGTCAGACTCTGCCGATTTAGCTGTGTGACACTGGGGCAAACGACTAAATCTCCCTCTCCATTTCCCCATCCTTGAGCAAGAGATACTAAATATGACAACAGAATGACAATTTTCTTTCTCCCTCTCGAATTTCTAGCTTGGCGGGGGCAGGGGGGAGGGGTGCATTCCTAAGGTTTGTATAAAACACAGTTATGTTAAAAACACAATTTTTAGATGCTGACTTTAGTTTGTCGGAAGAGGACAGAGTCAAAATCTCTCTCCTGGTAGTTACAGGAACACGCTACAGCAGAGGAGAGCCAAGTCCCGTTCCTTTGTCTAATTCAGAGATTGTTTTATTCTTGGTTTTATATTTTAACTCTGAGTTGCTCAGACTCAAGACTGGCATGCATCTGAACTTGGGTCATCCCACTTCGAGGGCAGTCTCCTGACCACCAGACCGTACACCTGGTAGGCACATATAAGCACAGTTGAACACAATGTATTTTCAGAAAGAAGAAAAGTCAGCTTTAAGAAAAACAATGCACTTCCAAAAGTGACAGTTTGTCTATAATGTTTACATTCTCTACTAAATATCCTCAGCAAGGAACTGTGAGAATTCATTCATCTTTGAATGAACTTATAAAACATGCTGAGAGGTCTCTGGCTGAAATGTGTGAAATTTTTTTATGATTAGCACAGAGTACTATAATCCAAAAATTGTCAGCTTACACACCACTTTAACCTAGAACACTCAGTTTCTGCTACCATAGATGACTTTTGGGAAATGAAAGGAAAACTGTTTTCACATGAAATGCTGAGAAGGAGGTCTGTTAGGAAAATTTTCCTTCAAATTAAAATTTTCTTTAAAATGGAGAAAACAAATCTCTCAAATCCCCTCCACTTCAAATAGCCTAGCAACTACCTTGAACCCTCAATGGTTCAAGTTACTCTCAATGGTAAGGGAATCAAAAACTAGCTTTGGAGTCCTGTAAGATCCTGTTGCTAGAGGAATAATTCCACCTTTGAAAATCTTGGTGCGACTAAGTGAATTCATCAAGAGCTGCAATTTCATTTTGTCCTCAACGGTTCATATACATATACAGTGCTGGAGAAACATGCCTGCCTTCCCCTTTTGAAGTGTTATGGCCTCACTGAAAAACATTCAGGGAGGATCCACCCATAGGACATGGGCCTCAGTTTAGCATTGCCCAAACCCTGCTCCCAAACATTACCTGTCCATAGTAAATCCCATGAATTTCAACAGCTCCACGGAGACTGCCGCTAAGTGCTTCTGAAAAAAATCTAATCACACCTTCCCATCCTCTTGTATGTCTACCTTTTACAACATCAGAATACACACTCTAGAGCAGCCCATTTCAATTTATTTCCCCCATACTTCCCTTCCCAAGAGGATATTATTTCATACGGTACTCCTTCACAGCGTAATTAGTTTGTTCCAATCCTTGGAAATGAAACATTCACCCCTTCTTTTGCCCCAGTCCTCAAGAACCTCTTGCAAGGACCCTCTTGTAGCTCACCACCCCGCAGGGTGGGGAAAGACACACCACAATTGCGCTACACTTGGTACCGGAGAGAGAGTAATCACACTCACCTTTTATTACTTTGCTTTGCTTTAATGAAGCACAGTTAATAAAGAAGGCCTGTAAAGTCAGTGGTTTACCAGAGACTCACCATTTTTGTTGTTTGAGGCCCTTGCAAGTGCCCTACAGGACTCCCCTACTCCAGCATCTGGTCTAGAAGGGGCAAATCTAGGTCTAGCGTTGCAGTGGCACAGCTCCATGGAAAGGGCAAAGTCATGACTGACATCTTCACAGCACATTAGAAAATATTAATTGAGATTTGGGGAGATTGCATTGCACGGCATCTATAAAATACGGCCCAAACATTCTCAGGAATACAGCTCAGAGTTTGATTAAAATTGAGGAAAAATCAGTCTCTCATCCTTCTGTTTAAAAAATGAGAATTCATTTATTCAGCTTAATTCCAAGATTAAATATGATTAAGATTTCTATAAGATGTCTAGCTTTTCTGAAATAAACTGCAGTGGCCATCAAAATATTGATAGTCATTGGTAAATTACTTCTGGTGTTTAATCAATGTTATTTTTTTATCATCCAATTTTTTCTTCAAGTCAGCTTCTAACACTAAACTACATTTCATCAAGGTTGGTAAAATGTTTAGAAAGGAACAGATGTCAGAATATGGGGATTGCCAATAACACTGATGGAAGCCAGTAATTTCTTTCCTGTCCAAAGGCAAAAGAATGAAGAATAATCTAGACTGTATACAATAATACAAGATTTACTACAACATTAATGGCTATAAAAAGTAAAAGTATACAAAAGCTATCTCCATTTTTTTCAAGCCATCACTAAGGGCAGTGTTTTTCAATTTGAGACAATTTTTACTTGAAAATGAAAGGTCTATGTATTCTTAAACCTTTATATATCCATAATATACAGATGAAGACACAGGCTAGCATTAGTTGCTTCCAAATATACTTGTATATTAGTCTATTGTGTAAGTTCATAATTTTGCCAGATCTCAAAAAATGTGGATGCAATCTTTCCTTTAAGAAAGCTGCTCAGCTTGTTATTTACAGATTGTAACATTTACATAAGAGTTTGGTTTAACAAGAGATATAAATATAGATAAAACCCTTAGGACTTCATTCTTTAAACTGCCCTCTAAAAATCTGCCCTACAATTTGCACACTGAATTTTGTGCAGACTATTCTTGGAAGCCTTTTGTGAATTAGGGAGAACTGACTCAAAACAGGGGCTGGTTAATCACAATTTTGCAAATTGTACGTAGCAATCATCCTCACATTGTGAAATTCAGATCTATAAAATGCTGATGTTTTAAAGCTGAAAAATAAATAAGCTAAGTAGGACTACTTTGCTAAGTGAAAAAAAAAAAAAAAGAAAGAGTATAAGACCCCTTGCAAAGAAATCCTTAAAATAAAAATAATTAAAATAAGAGGAGTGGCATCATAAGTAAAGGGCATCTCCATTCCATATCTCAATTGCAAGCCCACTCTGGAAAAAATTTTACCACCTGACCATTCCTGCGCCAGTCTCATATCAACACTCACCTGAATATACCAGGCAAGTTCCTGCACTTCCAAGAATAAACCTGTGGGAGCTTTACCATTTTGGAAGGCTTCTGTATATTTGTCTACAATCTGGAAGTCCTCCAGATGAGGAACGACTGGTGAGGCTTCACTCTTTCACACGTCTGTCACTGCCTGTCATCTGTGCACCCAATCAAAGCTGCTTTGATTAAATATCAGGATCATCACTTGAGTATCAACTGCAGCAACATGGATACATGGGTGCGACACTTTATGATGCATGTTGAATGCAAACACTTGAGAATAATAGATGGCAACTAAATAGTTTGAGGGCGAAGGAGCAGAATTTATGTGGAAAAGATGATGCCTCAAAGAAGACATTTTTGTTCTGTTTTTCAAGCTGCAGCTAATGTAACTTCATCAGCATTTAGCACAAAGCTGACTCAAGATTCTTCTTTTCCACACAGGTTTTGCAACTCCTAACATTTAGTATAAATGAAGGTCTCTTTCTATTTATTTTCCCTTATCTGTTGCAGAAAGACCTTGCTGAACTATCTGTTTTGAGTGTACAAGGATATGCTGAAATTAATGTAAAACACTTTCTGTTATCAGTGTAATTATAACGACAAGAACTTTCCATTGGGGTTCAGCCGTGACGCAGCGTGCGTTGGTCACCCTCCTGCCGTTCCAAGCCCCCTCACTACGGACACAAGCCACACACAGTGGAAACTCTGTTTCCTTGATGTTGATCCTCCCCAAAGGTCAGGTTTCTTACCTCAAACATTCCAGCAGTTGCTTAGACTGCAGTCAGGAATTTGGTGGAACATTGCTTCTAGAAAGCAAATATTTACGTTCGTAAATACCATTAAAGTATTACTGTTATACAGGTATTCTCATTAGTCAACTGCTAAATGTAAGAAAGAGAACTTTTAAACTAAATGGTTGGAAACGTATTATATTTGTGTATTAAACAAACTTTACCATGTTACTTTACCATGCCAAGTGTTTTACCAAACACGAAGTCCGGCCATTAACTCTTTTTATGGGAAGTAGTGTTTTTAGAATTAATACAAATTCAGAATTCATGCCTTTGCTACAGAGGGAAAGCAGAGGCAGAAAGCCCTAGAAAGAACAGAACAAACTGGTATGACCAGGATTTCATAAAGTAGTGGTCAGAAAAAAAGAAAAAGGAAAACAAAGGACCCACAGGTACCTTATAACAGAGGGATGAAATAAGGACATTCCCTTTGAATGGGAGAGGCTCACGTTCAGGTCTGGCTTTGAATAAGGTAGATCAGGTGTTTAGCTTCACACATGGTGAGTATCCAGAGCATCAGACCAGGTTATTCTAGTAGAGCACATTCACTCACCCACTCCTATTGGAGCCCACTCTTTGGTTGTCCTCCTGCCTTTTTTGATTGGAGCAAGCTTTTAACCTACAGCTTCATCAGCACAAGTGAATGCCAGAGGACAGAGTTCAGGAATCTCTCTCAAAACATATTTTATTCAAATAGAACAGCTGGAGCAATCTTGGCCAAGGAAACATAACTTTTTAATGCCGGAAATTTGTACAGGGTGAAAAGAAAACTCTCCCCTTTCAGTTCCATCCCATGACTCAGGTTGGAACTGAGATATACAGACGTAGAGCTGAGCTTCTTCCTTAGTTTCCCTCTGCTTCTCACCTTGAGGCCAAGGCTAGGTCAGGAGAAGCTTTTATGTTATTTACTAACTCAAAATTGCATATTTGCAAAAGCCGTAACAGAGGATCTCTCCTGGCATAAGGGAACATGAGACACTGAAAGCAGAGAAGGCCTGCAAGTGGGAAGGAGTCTTCCAGGAACAGGATCTAGATTACACAAAGTTCTCAGAAAAACTCTGGAACATTCGTGTTCGCTATTTTGAAGACAACCAGCCGGTGAGTCCAGATGTACTAATTCAGACTTTCAAACACACATTTCAGTGTGCTCCAGGTTTAAATGTAGGACAGGAAATGAGCCGTTCATCATACTCAAAATCATCTTAAATATCACCTAAGCCATTTCACTTATTTGAGAAATGTTGGCGGCACTGAACTTGCAAATACTGTATACTTGAGGTAAAAATGCCCAAGACTAGAATTTTTTAAAATGAATTTGACATAAGGAAACCAAAAAAAGTAATTTATTCCATGTTTGTTAAATCCAGTTATGTTGATGATTAGGCAAATGCTTTGCATCTATGTTTTCGTTACCTTCCTGAATATTTCTAACAAAGGATTTTATTCTTCCTCCAGCCCAGCTATTATTCGTGATCTGAAAGCATCCTATTTTCTATTTGTTATTGTGTTTTAGGCAAAATGTTTCAGAAACATAAAATTAATATGGATTCAAAGTTCACAGCACTTAAAAAAAATAGTTATGTATCTAAGAACCTAAATGGGACTCCTGCACCAGGTGACTCATAGTCCCAATGCATTGGGATTTTCATCAGCTCTCAGCATTGCCTCCAAAATAGCAGCAGTCAGTGCAGACAGGCCATATCGCAGGTACTGCAAGTACAGCTGCTCTGCAGTCATTGATTCTGTATGTTGACCCAGACATTAGGATGTTTACTGTCTGCATATGACTCTCTCACTTCATGGAAAGCTGTACAAAACTAAAACAGCTCACGATATGTCAGCCTTTTGATGGCTACATCAGGCACTGTCTCTTAACATTTCTTTACTGCTTGAGAAGATTTGACCTTGTGGCTCTAACAAATCACACAAACTGCCTCGACAACACAAGCCGACACTACTTCACACAAGTCCAGAGGCTCTCAGGGCAACAGGAGGCATCTACTTGAGAAAACGGTAGGCAGTTGCTTCAGGAGCAGAGTAGAATGTTGCTTTAAAGTCCACTATTATTTTATTATTACTACTACTACTACTTAATAGGAGTATTTTGGAATTACTGAAGTTGCCTGCTCAGTGCCAAACTCTTGCCAGATACTGCTGCCCACAGTCCAGTCCAAGAGCAGAAGAACTTCTTGATGATGCCTCTGAAGGTGAAGGGACACAGACCCTGATTCCATGAGCCAGAGAGATTCAAAGATACTACTAACTAAAACCAAAATACTCAAACGCTCAGAAAAATCTACAAATCCATGTCAGGGTATTTTAAAACATCCCATAATTCCCATAAGGGAAAACGACTTGAAAATGCATCTCTTCGGAGACATTTGTAAACATTTCTTTGGCTACATCCACACGGGTGGGAGATCCTGCCCTTAAAATTGGAGAATAATTTAAGACGACCCAGAGAGACTAGGCCATATCACACCACGGTAAAAAGTGTAATGGAAGCAAACAATTTAGAATGATAAGAATAACACCTTCTCACAAAAACAATATTGTCATACGTGATCATGGGTTTCAAACTTTAAAAAGCTTTAACATTTTAAGATAATATACAGTGACGTGTAATGAGACTAACCAAATCGGTTTTCTTCACTGCACTTCTTGTGGCCCCGTATCTCTTGCATCACTGCATTTGTATGTTTGAAGCTATCTACTGTCTTGGGTGAACACATGGAGCTGTTCTACACCGACTGCAGCTGTGCATGCTAACTTGGGTCATTTTAAACTTGTTTTGAATAACTTCCCCTTTTTACCAATATTTTTAGGAAGTTTAAATCTATAATCTCTGTGGCTAGAAATATACCACACTAAATGTGTGCTGCATAAGAAAATTTGAGTAGACACTCACAATTTACTTAATTCCCTTTGAGGGGAATGAGAAAGATGCACAGTACTTTCACTATCTGTCCCTAAGTGTTTTTTGTCAAATTTTGACTCTGCCACCATTCTTCAGTGACAGACATTAGGTATGACATTTTTTTGACACAATGTCAATAGTGACATCAGTAATGTTTGACACAAGGCACATTGGGGTTATTTGACACAGACAACCGGATAGCTCAGGGCACGGGAGATCCAATGCATAAAGAGTTTTACCTCCAAGTCACCAGTGAATATTTAGCCCAGTGTTTTCTAACTGTTACCAACTGATGGCTCCTCAGAGTCTTATGCAGAAGGAGTTTGGGTGTATTGAACAGATGTCCAGAAAACAAAAATCAACACAATAAATTACATTAATCTGTGCCCTATGTTGAAACACCATGGAATGAATAGCCAATGACAAAGCTATTCTTCTACTGCTATCTGTAATTCCTTTTAAAAATGGCTGAATCCCAGAGGAGACACGGGAGGATCAAATGAGTCAGAGAGCACTACAGCTCTAGCCTCCTGAATAAGATCTCTGTCTCAACAGCTTTCAGTCTCATGGCTTTCATTAACAGTTAAATATACTTATGGGAAAATACAAATGTGAAATCTTACTTTCAATGATGTGTTTTCCAAATATTTCACAATCGGCTAATATACAGGACTTCCAAATGCTGAACAGAAACAAAATGAATTACATATATGATTATTCTAGAATTTCCTAGAGTGCCACAGTCCTGATTAAACAAAGCACTTCTACCTGTATCCAATAAAGCACTCATCTACGAGCTGAGTCTTGCAATATCTATCAGGCACCTGGCTGAGCTCCCGAATCCTGCATTCGGCCCCAAGATCCATTGCACAGAACCTGGAAGCTCTGGACGTGAGCAGAAAGAGGTGTTAGTGCTGGGTACACATAAACCTACCTGGACCCACAAGGACAATCACCTGCATAAGGTATCTATATGTGCTTGGAGAATTTTATGTTACTAAGCATTGCACCCAAAGATTTAGAAATCTAAATTCCACTGAGGCTTTGTATAGTGTATGAATGATCTTTCGAAGCAGACATTTTACATTTTTGTCTTATTTTGAGGTTCAAACACCATCAGCACATGCAGCTTCAAAGGAGCATAACTTCTTTAACGAACAGGACTTTTTTTTTAAAAGTTCAGAGCTAAGTGCCTTATAGACTTTTTTCTTTTAGTAAATGCAAATACCAAATCCCATGTGTAAAATGTGCTCCTTTTTCCTATTTTATATTAATTTTGAAAAGATGATCCACATTAGCCTGTTTATC
>NC_138589.1:9957155-9984655 GCF_964289735.1 Phaethon aethereus | reverse complement strand
TCTTACAGGGGGAGAAAGAGTAGTGTTACTTCCAGGGAGACAGATTATATCACACAGAATGTTTGTGGAATAAGTTTAAGTTTGTTTGTCTCATACAGTACCAAGTATTAAAAAAAGACACAAACTGTCATTAAAAAGTCAGTACTACCTTAATTGGTAGCTAAATTTATATTCTTGGCATTAGTACCAAGGCTGGAAGGTCAGTCCCTTGAAATAAAGCATTTGGCTAATCTGGGAAAGTTTGCTTTGACAATGCCTGTCAATAAAGAGGACCTTTGATCCACAAGGCCGAGAAATCCAGTAGGTCTCAACACATTTTACTATTATTAACTAAACTTAAAATGTACACATAAACAGGATAGTACAAAACCAAAAAACTTGCCTTAGATCTCCTTTTCTTGTACTTTTCTGGAGCTTTTCTGCCACAATTTTTACACAAATTCAAGCACTGCCTGGTGCTAAAGTTGACTTAAATATGGGTCTTCATTTATCGAGAGGTATAGTTTGCAGTTCAAAAAAAAAAACCCCACAACTTGATGTTGTAAATAAAGCTGCAAGGTTTCACACGGGATTGCTACATTATTGAAAGCACACTAGAATAGGGTTAGGAAAACACAAATCAGTGTTGCAGGACTGTGACTCCTTCGTAAACAGAAGCCAAGCTGTGTCAGTTTTCGAATAAGAGAAAAGACTTGCTAAAAGCTTCAAGATGTTGGGAAGAATGTGCCCTACAATGCCAACTTACTGCAATAAACCTAGCTCAGTAACTAGACTGTGGGCTTCTTTGTGTCTCATATTCTGAATGCAGAAAAAAGAAACAAGACCTCTGTGCCTCCTGCTATTGGGGAAAGAGTCTGAAGAGGATTGAAAACTGACAACTCCTAAAAATAATAAAGCAACAAGTAGAGGCAGAGACGGTGATTCTCAGGAAGGACTGAAATGAAAGCACCATAGTTGCTAAGCTCATTCTCATAGGTAGATCTGTTAAAAATTAAACTTTCGGCAGAAAATTTGGTTACGACTGAAAACAGGACAAAAGTGTCATTGCAATATGGAAATGTTTATCTTGGAAAAGTCAAAACACTATTCTTAAATTCTGTCATTTATGTTTTAATATGCTATATTACAATGTAGGATAATGATCTAAAAACATCAAATGTAAACTAGGCATTTCAACCCCATCAAAACATTTGCATAGTTTCCCCTGAAAACTTCAGAAAATGTATTATATAGACTAGAAATCATGTCAATCAAATTAAACACTTTCAAGACAAAACATATTCTTAACTATTCTTTTTTATGAGTTTGTGGGTGGCGATCTGTCCCCACAAAAGGAAAGAACAATTTTGAGGAATAAAAATAAGCGGTATAAATGGCTGTATAGTTAAGCTGAAGGGAAAAAAGAAAAAAAGAAAAAAGAGCCGCTCTGAACAAGACTGGTGCATCTAACGCCTCCAGCATGCGACTGACCTCCCTGAAACGACTTGCACGCGTCAAGTTCCCCTTGTCCTTCAGGGTTTTGCTTGACTGGGAAACATCCTCTGACTCTCACTCTCAGCACAAGGACCAGTGCCTCATCACTCCCCATGGGACCTACTGTGGGTTAGCTTCACTCATGTCCTAATGCTCCCCAAATCCCCAAGTAGCACCCTGTGGTGCCACTTGGACATTTGTTTCTGCATACGACCAAGATTAGTACAATTCTGCTCCTGTTTAGTTAGTGGAGACGAGTGGGCTCCAACTATGAGAATTTTCAACACCTTGAAACAACCAAACTCTAATGCATAACTTGTGGTCTCCCTGACCTACCCATGCATCCCTCTCCCCTTCTTCTGTCTGCGTCCTTCAAGGAAAATTTTAGGTTTTAGTTGAAAACTAGAAAGTTGGTTTAGTTTCATTTTCTATGTTTTTTGAAAAAAGAAAAAAACTGTCTCGAAACACTTCTAGGATAACTCGGGGCGGGGGTGGAGCTCGTTTAACAAATGCATGTCCTGTTAGCATCCAAAAACAGTTTTTAAAAAATTATTAGGTCTTACATGTTTCCATTGGTACTTTCTCTTTTCAAAGTTTCTTCACTATGAATATCAGGTATATAAAAAACAGACTTTACCAACAGTTCATAAACTACACAATGGACATGGGTGAAAAAAGAAATCCATTCAGTGAAAAAATACAAAGATTACAATATACATTTCATATTTGTTTTTAAGGGATATTTCATTAGAGTATGTCAATTATTTCAGGAAGTACCAAAACAATTATTCCTCACTACAAAGAGAAACTTGGCCAAAGTTTTTGGTTTATGGTCATGTTTGAGTACTAATATTTAAGTCAACCCAAGACTGGAAGCAGTACAGCACTTGAGGGAAAACGTATGTACTTTTTTTTTCCCCCCCCAAAGCCACAATACTGTAGCTTTCCCATTGCCATCATTATTACTATAAAAAAAATTAGTACCAAAAAAAAAGAAATTCCACTCCTACTTTTGTCTTTCTTTAGAACTTAACCTGACATTAATGAGCAAATGCACACTAGGATGATGATCACACTGTAGGATAAAATGGCTTATATACTGTGTTGATAAGTTAAGATGAAAGAAACCCAGAACAAAGACACAACAGTATTGTGGAGATATGTTTAGATTCCAAAATATTTGTATCAGTCAAAGATAGAAACAGCCAAGACAAAAAACAACTGATAAATAGAAACATCCACTTTTTTCCACGACTGTATAATAAAGACACTGTATCTATTAAAGCATTGCTCCATTACTATGCCTAGCTGCCACATACAATACACAGATAGATTACATATGTATTTTCCATCTGATCTCTGACGCATTTGCAGCTCCCACCGAATATCAGTGCCATCCCTAAGCAAGCATTTGAGCATAGGATTTAAGTTACAGGAGACAAAGATGATGCTCAAATGGAAACAGTAATGGCATTGAAATTGTGACCCTGATGATCTAAGACTGTAGTTGAGGTCCTTTTAAGTAACATCTCTGACAGTTCTTCCTGAACCTCAGAACAAAGCGTTACAATTTGCACCAGGCAGTCTACTGGACTATACTGGAGGAGTTTGCAGGAACCGTGGCTGCAAAATCCAGAAAAAGGTTACCTGAAGGGCCTGTAATAGAATCCCAACCCCCACATAACTACCCTCACTCCAGCTACAGAAGTGGTGCAGAAGGCACATTTATACTCTAGTGGGTAGTACTTTCTTTTTCAATAGCAACCATGTGCCACAGCTTTTCCTCTTCGTTTTCTTTCCCACCAGATGAAGATTTTTCCTTTCTCATGCCAATTGGTTTATTTACCTAAGACATTACGACACTTTATTCCATCATAATGTGGCACTGTTCCCTCAAAGTGAGACCGGTCATTAGATGGATTAGCCATAAACTGGTAACAGGATTGATAACAATTTACAAGTATGTCAGGCACAATGGCACATTGCCTTGATCGACAAGAACTACTACTCACAAATTGTACTTCCACAAGCACCTTCAGTGCTATCACCAATCAAGATTCATAATAAGCATTTTAAGACTTTTTTTTTTTTTAACAGAATCAGCCTGATGCCAAGCACACGTCCATAGGAAAACCACTTTCAAGGAATGAAAAGCTGAAGCAAATACAAAAGGTGCACTGGATGAATGCTGCAGCAGTCAACCACTTACACTTAAGAGATAAGAGGAGGTTATAATCCAAAAGATAATTTTCCAACAATAAAGTATGGTTTACTATACTTAAGGAATGAATGCTGAACTTGACCAGACAGTTGTTAACAAATGTTGTGTGATCAGGTATTTTTTTTTATAAAATTTCGTGTTTAAAGACATTCTAATTGCAGCTAGAAACTGCAACTATTTAAAAGTGCTGCCTAACAGCCACATTATGAGTGAGGCACTGTATGGGGACAGACATTTTAGCAGGGCCTGTTGTGACAGGACAAGGGATAATGGGTTTAAAATAAAAGAGGGCAGATTTAGACTAGACCTAAGGAAGAAATTTCTCACAATGAGGGGGGTAAAACACTGTCGCAGGTCGCCCAGAGAGGTGGTAGATGCCCCATCCCTGGAAACATCCCAGGTGAGATTGGACGGGGCTCTGAGCAACCTGGTCTACCTGAAGATGTCCCTGCTCACTGCAGGGGGAGTTGGACTAGATGGCCTTAAAAGGTCCCTTCCAACCCAAAGATTCTATGATTCTATGTAAAGGCATGCTCAGGGAAAAATAAAAACACCCCACACTTGGGATACTTTTTGTCTCAATGACTGGGAAAAGTCATTTACCCAAGAGAGTAAATAATGGTGAAATGTATCAATCCCACTGATTCTCCTTCTCTTCTCCAGTTAATCTGAGTTTGCCAAAACAAACTACCTAACGATACTATCTTTTGATTTTACAGCTACTTCTGTTGATGCTGCACAAAGGACAGAAGCAGTCATTCTTGGTCATGTGTTATAAAAAACCCTGAACTGAGAATGATTTGAAGAGTTGCTTCTTCGAATTTATTCCCCTAAAGATAGGTACGCATGGTACTTCATTGAAATAGTCAAGCTAGGTCTAAATTAGGAAAAATTAGCCCAAGCAGAACACCAAATTAACACAGCTTTATTCCTTTCACTACACAAGCTAAACCAGGTACTTCTGCCTAATATATTCTCTGCCTGACAAACTTTCTGCAACACTGAGTACTTTTTTGCTGAAAAGGATACAAGCTGAAATTAATTTATTTTTAAAAAAAGAGCGCCCCAAGTCTTACTACTTTTTGATTAACGCCAATTTTAACTTTCAATTTACTTGTTCACATAGCAGAAGAATTCATATCTTCATTAACTTAGTTTGTATTGTTTATACATGTTTTCAGAAGATGCACGTCTCTGCCATCCCCTACTAAAGCCAGGCCTGTCTCCAGCATGGCAGTCGATACAGAGAGACCTAAGCACAACCTTCTGATCCAGCTTCTGAACATTCCAGCTTCTTCCTTTTAACCTGAATTTCATAAGTAATTTTAAGTGGGTGAATTGTGTCATGAAAACAGGAGTCTCTTTCTTCATTGGTTTTTAAAAGTTATACAATTCTTGCCCTGCCTCTAATTGCATTATATTAAATATTCACTAGAAACGTGTGAAATTTGCACATACTTCATAGTAACTATTCTTTTTGTTCTGGAGACAAAATCATTATTTACTCAGTTAAAATTGTTACTGACTTTTTGACAAATGAGAAACTGTAACCTGACTTAGTCACAGTGGTTCCATCCTTCTCCTCATGAATCTCTTACTGTACAACACTTCTGGCTGTGCCTCTCACCCCTCCAGACTTTCATCTACTTGGACAGTCAAGCTCTCTGGGAAAAGGGCTGGGTATGAAGGGCTTAATACAAATTTTGGCTGGAGCTGCAAGGCAAACCATCAAATGGTAAAGCAGAAGAGTTATAAAATTCGTCTCAGAAGGATCTTCTCCTACTAGTACCCTACAGAGGCAATTTGAGAGAAAGGAAGAAGATGAAGAATGGAAGCTTTTGAGAACAATGCAGCCAGGATGGATGATAAACCTGCATGCTACCCTGAGGAAACAGGGTGCAAAGTTCAGTCCCATGTTTGCATTTCTAAAGAGTGTAAAATATCAAATATCCTTCTTGAAGAATAATTCTCTCTAGTATCTTACCACATTGCTATGTAACTATACAATAAATATTATCCTGCTCACATGCTTCTGTTTACTTAGCATACATTATATTTGATGCTATCTGGCAGCCTAGGTTTTAGTTCTGTCATCTTAAAATACTAATAGTTGTCAATCAAAATAGAAAGTGCATAATAAAAATGTTCTAGAAACTAATAACCCTGTATTTCTACACCCTCAGCTTGGAGCTAAGCATTGCTAAAAATGAGATTAATTATATGTTTCTACAGTGCCCGGTACAATCAGACAGGCCACTACACAACGTCCTCCTAGAAATGAACACAGACTAGATACATAATCATATATAGAGAGTGTGTATATATTATACAATATATGCAACACTAAATTTATAGTATCATCATCTTTTGATCTACAAGAAAATTTTTGGGGGGGGAGGGGGGTGAGGTGGGGGTGGAAAAACCACAATCTGCCCAGTAACACAGTGTTAGGTAGAGGATGAGACAAAAGGGCATGGTCAATAACACAGTAATTTATGGTGACTTTCTGTAAATCCTTAGAAACATGGAAGCACCAAGGAGATACACATAGGACAGGTCCCTGAGGTTATGACCAACATTACAGGGTAAACTGATTAATTTAAGTTAAAGTGTCAGAAAAATATCCTTTGAATTATATCTGTGAAACTTTAGTGGGAACTTCACTGCATGGGACATTTAAACCTGCTCTGGACAAAGTATTAGCAAATACCATACAGGGGACAACACTGTAACATCAAGAAGATGGACTAGATGTGTAACAAGTCTTTTGCTGCTCCAATTTTTATTATTCTAATCCATCACCCTTACCGAGGCGGTAAAGTTTTATGTAGACCTTTAAAATGATGACCATTAGAAAATTATTCTGTGTCTGTGTAATATATACACACATAAGGTCTGTTTTTTAAAAACTTGAAGTGCAAAAACAAATTTTGCACCTAATTTGTCCATGCTACAGCTGTAACTATGCATTAATCTGGCAAGTGAAGATAGAAATTTCTAATTATGGTTATGTGAATGCACAATTTACATGCAAAATTGTGACAAGTGAACTTGCAACTTAGGCATGCAGTAACTTAAATATGTTTACTGTTGACAACGTAGCAGTGTTGGACTGTGACATGCTTATGCCATGAAACTAGGATCAGTCTGTGAGTTTTGCCCCCAAAAGAAAATTAGAAATCCTGAAAGGTAGACAACAAGTTGACTTCAAAGCTTGCAGAAGAAGCTAAGAAGTCCCACAAGGAGCAATAAACAAAGCACTTCCATCAGGGATTCTCAAGGAAAAGGTGAAAGATTTTATTTGGCTGCCCTCTGCCCAAACCACTATGGTCTTTCTCATTTTTCTTTGCCCCCTCTTTTGCAGAGGGTAGAACTCCCCACCACTCTAAAACCTGAAGTCCACCGAGGATTTTGTACTGACCATCTGCTCACAGTGTAAGTCACTCAGAGCAGCGGCTGCAGAAAGCACCTCTGTTCCCCAGGCACAGGACGGCAGAACTCTACAGATATGCAAGGTGTGTTAAAGGAGGAGGAGAAAGGCTTTGCTTCTTCCATGCATGTTACTGTTGTTATTTCTGTTATTCCAGAATGGAAATCCTCTTATTGACTAACACACTTCGGCAATCACCCCCATATGAGTGCCAATAAAGAGATCCATTGTCTACGTACTTCAGTAGGAAAGAAAAACAATGAAAGGGTATGGAGAAGGGAAAAGGTGTTTTCCTTTTAATCTTTTAGACTGTAATAGCCATAATTGGCTTTTCTATATAGTTTGGCCCTAGTTTGTCATAGTATTATAGTGAGAAACAGCAGCCTGCACTGATTTTTATACAGAAATCTTAATGACTTCAATTGCTGCTAAGGATGCAGAATGGTGGCAGGATATGGCCATTCACTATTAAGGTCCTAAAGCCTTCATAATTACTGAGTATACAGAATATTTATTACAGAGACTATGCCAGGCCTCTTTTGTGAGCTGCCCTGGGCCTGTTCTCTGAGCCACATCAAGCAAGAAGTTTAAATGAAACTGCTCCCAAGTTTCTGAAATGGTTTAATAAAACATATACTGACTGTAATATTCAGTTTATAGTAGAAAACTATTGCCCCTTGGTTTGAAAAATGACCTCTAGTTGGCAATTTTACTCTCAGCTTCATAGATTATAGTCCGCTGTTGGTCATTTTCTCAATCCACAGGGCAATACTTTTCCATAACAAGCTCAAACTGCAATCAGTATTTGTAGGCTGTTACACAAGTTGAGGATAATATGTCTCAACACATTCTATTATATGACTAAACAAAAGAAATAACAACCTGGTGACACAGACATATGGAGAAAAGCAGTGCTATTCTTCTAATGCTGAGATAGCAGAAAAACATGTTTCTTTGTATTGTGCTAATTTGTATTAAATTTAATGTCTTTAGTACACAATTTCTAATTTGATTTATTCATTAATAGTGTTTCAGTTTATGTTGTCTTATATCTATTCTTATTTTAATGTAAAATGACAAATACTAAACTATTAGCATCAGGTTTTAGAAATGACATTTCTAGATAGCAACAGATAGCCTAACAATGTAAAAATCACATTAAAATGTATTCACACAGGTATCTTAAAGATCATTTGCTCTTGGACACACAAAACATGCATTCATAAACTTAGAAGTTTGATATTACGAAATTCTGATACAGTTTAGTAGGCAAGCTGCAAGTGATTGTTTCAGCACTCAGCTCTAGTACGTAAATACAAAATGAAATACCACATTTTGGAAAAACAGTTCCCATATTAGATAATCAAATAGAAACATTGTGTTAAGGAGAAGTCATAGACCAGGAAGTGAAGGAGGTGTGGAGTCTGTTCCAAGCTGTGCCAGGGACAGCTCTGCCCATGACAGGCATTAAGAAAATCACCCCACCTTCCCAACCCGCAGTTACCCTGGCCTGCAGTGCTCGTACAGCTTACCTAGCTGGCCCGAGTGCGACGAGGTTTAATTCTTTGATCAACGGATGACGAAAGCTCTTGTAGCTCCTTTACTGTAAATGCAAAATATTTATAATTACAAGACTAATATTCCTCCCCATCTGTGAATAAAACTCTGCGGTTAAAACATGACACCCACCCAGAGGGAAAAAATTCCTAAGCTGCGGCGAGCTGAGTCAAGCAGAAGTGGACATTTTGCCACCCTTCCTCTAGAAGTTACCGGGTTTCTATCCTTTAAACAAATACATGATATTTGCTGGGGGTCTCTGACAGGGCAGAAGGGGGAATCTTGGTTGAAAGCTGTAAGATGACCCATAAGAGAAAAAGGTTAATTGTAGCTCTGCATGGGTGGCTTCAGAAGCTATATTCATGCTGCATTTTGAGATACTAAAAGGGGCAGATTTTTTTCTCTTCATTCATTTTCCACTACTGTTCCTATATTGTTGCTCAGTCACAGATTCACCTGCATTCTCTAGCTGGAGTTTAAGTGGTCTGGATTCATTTAAACATGTAGGAACTGCATCCATAAGCTTTAAAATATTTGAGCTAAAGAATGTATTTGAATGTGATTACCAGAAGATGATGGCTCTTTATCTTACAAGTCTTCAAGGAATTTAGACGTCTAACTCATTAATAGTGTTTGGTGCATTAGATTTTACATTTTTATGATTTTAAAAGAAAGGTTTTGTAATACAGAAAAAAAAGCAGGTTTGGGGTGGGTTTGGATTTCCCCCCCCCCCCCTTTTTCATTTTAGGGTAATAAAAGTGGCACATATGTGCCATATTGTAAAGGATTAATTAAGGAATATGATGTTTATCCTACGTCCCGAGTTGTACATCTTCATAACTCAATCATAAAAATTAATGTATTATACCACACTCCAGAATGATATATCTATTTTTACCATACCTGTTGAGAATAAATTGTTCTAAATTGGATTATCCTGATATCCAGTGACAAATGTAAGAATTACATTGTTATTTTAAGAATTTACATTGCTGTGTCTAAAAAACACCATCTTCTCACTGTGCTTTTGAACTGTCATGTTACTCCCACTGTTATGAAATCATAATTGCTGCTGCCACACCTAAAATCAAATGCAATGCATATTGTATTTCTTCATATGCTGTGCATTTCCAATCTCAATTACAAAACCATATACAGTGTATTTTAGGGCTATTCTTTCATTACTGACTGCTTTTGTATATAAGTAATATACAACTATGCATGCAAGGACTCATAAAATTCTCATTTCTAAAATCAACAGATGAAAAATCCCTAAATAATAATGTACAGATGTTTCATATTTAAATGAGCTGTTGGCATTTAATGCTGCCAATCATACATGCAATAAAATTGGTGAATTTCAAGGTACTCAGCATTTACAACAGATTATTTTAATTTTTTTTAACTGAAAAGATCATTTTAGGGTGACTGAAAAAAATCACTCTTCAATAAATATACGATGATATATTTCTGATGTCACCTTGAAATTCCTGAGTGGTCAGCTACACTGTATTGTTCCATACCAGTTCCTATTCTTCCTACCTCAAAGAAAGTTGATTCTGCTGTCCTTAAGCTACAATGCCTCACTAAAAGTAAATTATCTGCACGTTATCTGCAGAGTAATCCTCTTCTTGAATACAAGACAGAACATCAGAGTTTCTAATCCTACAGAGTAATTCACATCCACTGTACCTTTTACTGTAAAGACAGAGTAATACAATATGTTTGATAAATCATGTATGTGTCTGTGTACAAAAAAAAAGGTTTATCTCCTTTCCTACAAGATGTATCCATACTAAAACGCGCACACACACTCCCCATGCTGGCACTGCAACAATCTTTAGAAGTTCTATAACAGAGACATCTAAGTTTAAAAAAATGAAGCAGCTCACAAGTCAAACTTAAGTTCCTGATGAGAAGTGCTTAACCAGAAATATAATTCCGCTGATTGTAAGTTTTCATCCATACATCAAACCCTGGAGTCTATTGATTAAATAAAACTGATCTTTTTTTATTTCAAAGCGAAAGAGAATTAAATCATCCCCATTGTTTTCCCTTCGTTTGGAACTATCATGTTGTACACACTGGCCATGAGTCCTGCTTATAATTACAACATCCTTAAGGAGAGCTTATTCTACAATGACTGATCACAGGTTTCTTGCCTCTTCCTCTAAATCTTCTGCTCCTGGCCATAATCAATGGCACTTGATAGCCCAATATTCTGATCCAATATGGCAAGCGATTATGATCCAAGATCTGCTAAAAATCAATAAATTCATTTGCTTCGGGAAATTTTGGATCAGGAAAACTAAGTACATGTAAGCGTAAGAATTTACTGCAATTACGCCGGCACATCTTTCCCTTCTCATACCTCTTCTTCACTGCATAATTAGGTGCATCATGCCTTAATTTTGGTTGCAATCCTTCACGGAGTAACCCAGGCCAGGCAGCCCTTGCAAAGCCTTACCAGAGTCAAGGTCTGATGGCCTAGAGACAGAGGGTGTCTTTCAGCAGAACGCAACAAAACACTGCATATCTGTGCATCGCTGAGCCTCACATAGCATCAGCTGGGGTCTGAAGATACCATCAAACACTAACATAGCACGAACATGTAACAGACTGCTAACGATGTCTTTGAAGAGCACCAATGAGTGGATACAAAAATCTTCTTGGAGTTTAGTCTTTTTCTTCCCTTGTGCAAAAATGTCCAAGTCCGCTTGGCCCACTCTGTCTCCAAGTCAGCCTTCAGCTTGGTTCCAGTCTACCAGCACAGTGCTGCTCTGTGCTGCGCAAACATGCTCTGACACTCAACACATACCGTAACAAGGCCAGAAAACCCTGCAGCAGGGATGTGGTTTCCATTCTGGAAGGTAATCACTGCTAGGCTAAAACGGTAGCATTCAAGTTCACTGTTTTACTCCACACTTACAGATGAAAGGACACATGCTATAGACAATTCTGTAACTGTATGTACACATCATTTGCTAAATTGTATAAAGTATTCTGAATAATTTTTTTAAAGGCAAGGAATTTTTAGTGTTCTCTGAATCTTCTTTAAATTAGCATCACAGACTAGGGTAAATGCATAATTAGTAGTAAATTAATTAACAAAAAAGGAATTTATTACCTGTTAGTTATCTCAGTGTAATGGAGTTACGGAAGTGCAGAATGATGAGTAAATACAGACATTTGTACCCGTTAAGAAGGCTGCAGCTTGGGCACATCCTTCAGCCCTTTAGTCTTTTTCCACTGGAAATCCCTAGTTCAGCATCAGCAGCGCAAAGATGAGAACCTTCCTTCTGCTAAGCAGCACTAATTTCTGCCCGTGGTGACATTCAGAAGAGGATCAATCAAGTCACAGGGGTAAGAAAACTGTTTGCTTATGATGTGGCTGTCACCAGTGAAGATGAGTTTCTAACACCCTCCAAGCATCAAGACGACACACAAAAGAAACATTAAAAAAATAAACCAAACAGACACTCTTGCAAAATATATCAATGCAGTTCTCCAAACTGAAAAAGCAGAAGTCAGAAGATCAAGAACTAGCACTTAGGATTTTCCTATTAGTTAAAGAACATAAGGATTCTCCTGAAGTCTTTGATTGATATATGATCTTTTCGTTCTTTTCAGGCAGAACAGCTGTCCAGTGAACTAGAAGAAATAGCCCTAAAGACAGCTTTGTGTCTGATATGACTTTGAGAGGGAAAATTATCCCAATGATAAATGCTTTACATGGAACATCTAAGGAAAAAATAAAATAAAAATGTCATCCACAAAAGAATTTTTCTTTCTATTTGAGCAAGCAATCGCTGCTACCATGGGGAGGGGGCAGGTTTGCAGTGTCTGATACCAAAGAGAAAAGGTATGTCCCTCAAAACTGGATTTGGAATGAACCCAATAAAAAAAGAGGCAATGGAAACTTTTGAGGAAAGGGTAACTCGGCAAATGGGGAGAGAAGCAGAGAATTTTCTCAAGATTGTCAGGACACAGTGACCTGGGATATACTGTATCTTCCTTCATTCTTTTTTGTAAGGAAATTCTTTAAGAAAGGTGAAACGCTCACAATTTGCTGACTGATAAAGATACACAATCTTTGCCACAATTCTGTCCAAGAAAAAACACAGCAGTAACAACCAACGCAAACCTTCTCAGAAGTACTTTGTTCAAATCAGTGTAAATTTATTCAATCTAATAAAATTATGTAAATTACATAAATGGAGGACTGCAGCCACTGTGATAATTCAGTGAAGTTATGTCCAGATTAGAGGAAAGATGGCATGAAATGGAGCCTTTCTGGAGCTTGCTTTAGAGCTGTGTTTTGGCAGCACGGTGAGGGGGCTAAGAAAAGAGTCTTGGAGAATGAACAGCCAGAACACTTCAGCAAAATTTGTACATCTTTCTCATTTTCACAGAATCACAGAATCACTAGGTTGGAAAGGACCTTCAAGATCATCAAGTCCAACCATTAATCCAGCGCCACCATGTCCCCTAAACCATGTCCTGAAGTGCCACATCCACACGTTTTTTGAACACTTCCAGAGATGACGACTCCACCACCTCCCTGGGCAGCCTGTTCCAATGCCTGACCACTCTCTCGGTGAAGAAATTTTTCCTAATATCCAATCTAAACCTCCCCTGGCGCAACTTGAAGCCATTTCCTCTTGTCCTATCGCTAGTTACGTGGGAGAAGAGGCCAACACCCTCGTCGCCACAACCCCCTTTCAGGTAGTTGTAGAGAGCGATAAGGTCTCCCCTCAGCCTCCTCTTCAACACATTTTAAAACACATCTTATTGTGGCACTTCAGCGTATGGATAAGCACTGATGGCTGCTGTCATACGCAACTGTACTTTCCTTGAAGTAACCAAATCCAGTATAACACCAACAGTGGCAAGCAGTACATCAGTGGTTTGTCCACCCACCCTCCCAAGCCTTGCTGAATTTGCCATTTAGATGATGTTCTCTGTTAATTTGGTCAAGACTAAACAAGGGTTCCTATGCATCTCATACAGGATAGGATAGGTCTTGGCTTAGAAATGCCTAGCCGAAAAGCATGTTGACCTTCCACTCATCCTATCTCTGTGGTCCTTGAATCTTTAACCTAGATCTCCTTGCTCACCCTGCCCAAAACTCTTCATCTTTCAATACAATGGACCTTTCCTCAACAGCATTCTTCCAACTTTCACTCTCCTCCCAACCAAGTACCCTTCTTCCTGCCCCAAAACCTTCCTGAATAAGCCCTTGTAAGTATACTTATTCCAGAAGCTAATTAAAATTAAATGAGATCCTTAGCATTGAGAAACTTAGTTACACATTCTTATATATGTTTGCAAAGCCAGAGATAATTTCTCTCCCTTCACTTCCACAACTTGAATGGCCTTCCTTCTCCTATCCTAAATCCCTACCTTCATCCCTACTTCTGGACCCCTCCTCATCCTCCCACATAAGCTGCCATTAACTCTATGCACCAGAGTGGTGCTCCCACAGGCTCTTGACATCTGCCCGCTCTCTGCCACCTCACCTGTCCCTCCCTGCATCACTGAGTGCCAGCCCCTGCTCTCACACAGATTTTAAATCCACAGTTCTCAGAAATCTTGCTCCATGGGATTCCAACAACAGAAGAATGGGAGATAAGAACATAAAAGCATCCTCAATGTGGTGTCCCATCAGGAAGCCAACTAAATCTGACAGACGCTGTCCTCTCTGACCCACAAGCAGGAAAGGGCCGAGCAGTTAGAGAGGAGAAGAGCAGTTCAGAAGACACATTTATACGGTCTCTAATTGGCGAGCATCACCTAGCAAACAAAAAGCATTCACCTAGGTCTTTACTTTTGGGGTAATTAAATCGCGTTTTTTAAAAAAATAAAATAGCTTCCACACATACATGTTAAATGTATATTTATATTTCTATGTTTCCCCTCCTTCTCCCTCACTTTTAGTCTGCAGTGACAATCAACAATTCTTTTACAGAGAAAGACACTAGAACAAGCTTACAGGATGCCTTTAGTAATAAGATAATTATTTGTAACTCTATAAAGAATTATAATTTTTAATTTAAAAAGAAATCAAATAAGAACAGCTTTCATCTTTCCTACCATGTGAAGAAAACATTCTCTGCCTACAACTCAAATTATCATTCTCTCCTTTGTGCAAAATGAATTGACCCAGAAAACTAAAAGGGTAAGAACCCATATTTGCTGGGCTTATTCAGCAGCCAAAAGTTCATGAAAAACACTGTTGTGTATCACATAGCAACCACTTGATGCCTATTGTTAAAATACAGTAGTTATTCAAAAAGTAAAATCTTGCAGTCTCAAATGAGAAGCCAGGCTGCAATGTGTGTTTGCTGTTTTTGGGAAATAGTCATCTTGCCATTTTCTCTTTTTCCAAGTCTTGGCATATTTGGTCAGCTATGCAATGTGCAGTTACCCACAGGAAAGAAAAGGAACGCAAGAATTTTCCTCCAGTGTTTTGCTCACAGGACAATGTCCATTCAAAGCAACACTTGAGATTTACACTATTAAGAGAGTTAAGATGTGCTCTATTTTTAAGCAGCCACACTTTCAGTAAAAATGTAATATTCCAGAGGAGAAGTGTGAGGGAGAAAGGAAGAGAAGCTTACCACTTTTCGACTGAGCATTACAGTTGCACATTTTCACCTGTTCTCAAAGCAAGCTACTCTCAGAAGTCCTTTACACACATACAGATGTCCACACTGCTACTGCACATTTGCACTTCTTCCCAGCATTATTACCTGTCACTACAATTTTGCAGAAGTATGAACTTCACAGACATCTCCCACTCCACTTTTCCTCCGAATCTTTTGTGGTAAGATATGGTAAAAAATAAGATGCAATAGAGGTAAAATTTACAGAGGAGGAAAGTCAGCTGTAGAGTCAGAAAAAATATTAACAATTTCTGTTAAGTGGAGCACGTTACTCTAAAATATCTGAAAAGCAGTGGCAGATAACTTGAGCTATTCTGGCCTTCCCAGATTTCCATGAAAGCTGAAAGACAGCCCTCAGTTTCAGTCACAACCACATCAGGCTACTTAAATTATCAAAGCAAGACCAAAAAGGGTTCTTCTGAAACAACTACTGAAGGAGATGAAGGGAAGAATAAGAAACATACAAACTCTCTTGTAGGTGCAATTATGTGCTATTACACAAATAGTACAACTTAAAAATTCAAAATAATGGCATTTTTAATACCAGAAGGGAATGTCAGACTTGCTTAGTATAACTTTGAGATGTTTCATCAAGGCTGTGTACAAAGAGGTGTGCAACACTTTCGCTAGCTGTAAGATGCTTGTTGAGATCACCTGCTTACCTAAAAGACTGTTTAAACTCATTTTAACTACTCAAAAGAAGATAGTGGCGGAAAGTAGATTAAAAGGGGGAAAATGTGTGAACATGGATGTTTTTGCCAAGAACCTTACTTTGGGCGCACCTGTATCCAGGTATGTGTGTGCTGTTTCCATAGTCTCTGAAAAGAAAGTAGAGTGGTAGGCAGCAAACCTCACATGAATGCAGGGAGCTGCTAAGGAAAAAATGTGAGAATTAATTAGGTACCCGGGAGCAAGGAGGTGGGTTTTATGATTTTAGAAGGACAAAGAGAGAGAGAAATCTGACTGTTTCCAAAACAAGATGGAAAACATGGATGGGCTGAATTTGCAGCTTCCTTGCTGCACATGTTCCTGCTTCTCTGAATTAAAGTTCTTTATCGGAGGTCACAGGAGAAAGCAAAAACTTCATAACTGCATATAGCTGGCTTACAAAGTATATATTCAAACAGAAGTGTATATACAATTAAATATTTCAATCAGTCCAAAGGTAGATTGGTGTGTACTTATAGAGAGGAATTGTCTATACAAAGGAAGTACTTGGTTTGGTCATTGGTCAGTGATCTGGCCATGATAGGATGTGGTAATTATACATGACTGTTGGATAGCAGTAGTCACAATTGTAGAGTCACATGTAATTTATCAGCAAGATACTGGCATACTTGATGAAACAAAGACCAAGCTATTACAACCAGTGCACAACTAAAAATTAAGAAATCTTCTCCCTAAAACAATAAAAAGTCAGGGTTGAAGAATAATGTAGAACTTTCCTAGCACAACTCAAAATTCTCCTCTGAAAATCTGTGCTTCTCTCAAAAACAGATTCCCAGGACAGGGACTGGTAATTTATGATCCACCAAAATACTCTGTTGAGCAAAAAAGTAGTACCTACACTGCACCTATGCAAATCACTAAGAATAAGTGGCTCTAAGGACCAGTAAGAACAAAGCCCAAAACTCTTATCAAGCATTATTTAAGGTTTGAAAAAGTCAAGACAAAGTGTAATTTTTTTTAAATGGGGATAAATTGGGATTTCTGTAACAATTGACTCATTTTGCCTGCTTTTATCTAAGGATCTCAAAGAGCACTCCAAGTGTTAATTAAATTACAAAGCATTTTTGAGACAGGTAAATGGTATTATGCCCACTGGGGAACAGAGAGAACATTTGTTTCATTACTAAAGTCACATAGTAATTCAATGGCTAGTAATATAACCCAAGAATTACCAGTTGCCACTTCTACTCATCGACCTGATGGCCTCATAAGAGATAAAATTAGCCTTAAAAGACAAAAATACTTTCCTCTTGTGCTTTTCTATCTTCCAAGAATTAAACCAAGATTTTTAAATTTTATTTTTCTTCCTCTGCTTAGTGGGAGGCCTTTCTTTCACACAAAAGTTCAGAGTCACACAAAAGAAGCCACTTCCTAACCTACTGAAGAGTGTTAAGGATCACACTACAGCAATACAGATAGGAACGAAAGAAGGGCAGTGAACTGTAACGGTTTTGGCTGGGATAGAGTTAATTTTCTTCACAAGTAGCTGGTATGGGGCTATGTTTCAGGTTTGTGCTGAAAACAGTGCTGATAATACAGAGATGTTTTCATTATTGCTGAGTAGTGTTTACAGAGTCAAGGCCCCTTCTGCTTTCTCACACCACCCCACCAGCAAGTAGGCTGGGGGTGCACAAGAAATTGGGAGGGGACACGGCTGGAACAGGTGAGCCCAACTGACCAAAGGGATATTCCATACCATCTGTCATGCTCAGTATAGAAAGCTGGGGGAAGAAGGAGGGGACGTTCAGAGTGATGGCATTTGCCTTCCCAAGTAACAGTCATGCATGATGAGCCCTGCTTTCCTGGAGATGGCTGAACACCTGCCGGCTGATGGGAAACTGTGAATGAATTCCTTGTTTTGCTTTGCTTGTGTGTGTGGCTTTTGCTTTACCTATTGAACTGTCTTTATCTCAGCCCACGAGTTTTCTCATTTTCACTCTTCCAATTCTCTCCCCCACCCCATCAGGGGGAAGCAAGAGAGTGGCCGTGTGGTGCATAGTTGATGGCTGGGGTTAAACCACAACACAGCTTATGCAGCAGCATCAGGATCCTCTTCTTCCTCTTCTAGCCAGCCATACTCCCTGAGATCACAGAATCACAGAATAGTTTGGGTTGTAAGGGACCTTTAAAGGTCATCTAGTTCAACCCCTTGCAATGAGCAGGGACATCTTCAACTAGATCGGGTTGGATGCGACACTGAGCAACCGGACCTTGAATGTTTCCAGGGATGGGGCATCTACCACCTCTCTGGGCAGCCTGGGCCAGTGTGTCACCATCCTCACTGTGAAAAATGTCTTCCTTCTACCTAGTCTAAGTCTATCCCCTTTTAGCTTAAAACCATTATCCCTTGTCCTATCACAACAGGCCCTGATAAGAAGTTTGTCCCAATCTTTCTTATAAGCCCCCTCTAAGTACTGAAAGGCTACAGTAAGGTCTCCCCAGAGCCTTCTCTTCTGCAGGCTGAACAACCCCAACTCTCTCAGCCTGTCCCCATAGCAGAGGTGTTCCATCCCTCTGATCATTTTCGTGGCCTTCTCTAGACCCGCTCCAACAGGTCCATGTCTTTCCTGTGCTGAGGAGACACAGAAGAGCCTCTATCCCACCAGAATGAAGATGGAAGGGTGTGCAGATGAAATCATCATTTTCTGTCCAATTCACTGAATTCCAATCCTACTTTACCAAAGAAACAGACATAAAACTACCCTAAGGAACATGGTGCCTCCTGCATTTATTTTTTTATCTATATAAAACGTATTTTATGTATATTACTTAAATATATGTTTACATACTATATATTACTTCAGTATATAATACATATATGTAAAATACATATATTATGTATAAATATTATAATCTCCCACTGAAAGCAACAACATAAGACACAACCAACGAGGCCCTGAAAATGCTTCAGACCATGAAAAAGTCTATTCTGATGTCTACTACATCTATTTTGAGTTGCATGTAAAAAGATGAGGGAAAAACATTTCACCGACCACTGTATCCTTAGCCAAAAAAAGGAAGCCACCATTTTTCATTCCAGGTTGGTCCTGACTAGTACAGCTGCAGGATCCACAAGTAATAAAGCAGTAAGATATAATGCAATCTGCACAACAGACAGTCCAGTGACTTACAGTGCAACCTAAGGCAACTCTAATTCAAGACTGGTACAGGTCTCTTAGAGCTTTAACAAATTATATCTCCATTAATAAACTGATTTTGGAGAGTTCTTTATAAATTATTTACAAAGCAGAAAAAGCTTTTTTTACTACTAAAAACAGGGAAGCACCTTTTTGAACTTTCTTTAAACCTTTTGAATACAATCTTAAACCAAGATTTCGGGCCTTATTTTCCCCCTCGTTTCTTCTTATGTCATGAAGAATCAGCTATGTGGAAGAGATGGGAATGTCTTTGATTTAAATGACCAAGGCTTAAGATCGTCTTTACCGTGGCAGAAAATAAGGCCGCTGCATATATTTCCAGTAGCAGTATTATTGTTATATGGTATGACAATCATAATCTTTTTTGCTTTTCCTAAAAATATGTCTAAGGAACCACACAGTTTATACACTGCATTCAAAATATTTTTCTTCGTTTACATTGATTGCATATTTCAAATCATGTTACGGCTGTATCACTTAGCCTAAATCAAATAAGGAATCCACATAAATGCATACACACACTTTACTTGTTTTTAGGCATTGCCAGTATTGACAAGATTAAAATATTATTCTCATTCATTATTTATTGTGATATGATGAAACAGTAAGAGTATGTATTTAACAGAACATCACAAAGTAGAGTTAAAATGTGGACATGTTGTTTCATTCTGATTTTACTATGGCAGTGTTAAGTATGTGACTCCCTGACTACAGTAATGACATCTTCGGGTGATGAAGATTGAAGATACTTTGCAAAGTTGCAGTGTTATCCAAAGTCTTCAGCCATGCTGATTAGGAGTATTATTAAATAGATGAACTAAGACCCAAGACTGGAAAGAGTGCTGTGACTGAAGTCCCTCTGTTGCAGAGGACTGGGGGAATCAGTGCTCAGTGCAAGCGCAGGAACAAACTCCAGCACTGCCTCAGGTACGTAACTGGAAGGACTGGAAGGCAGTCATACAACTCCAAAACTTTTACAAATACCAACTTTTTTTGTTACCAAAAATGTCTCCTCTGGATGGTTTCTAGGGTGAACTGGTACTACCTGACAACTGGAGTTTGCAGGCAAGCAATGCTGTATCTGGTTGAACCGCAACTACAGGGTAGATATGTATGAATTGGTTTTCGAATGAATGTACCCTGGATTGAAGACCACAGAGAGAGCACTGCATGATCCCACCTTCCAGCTCACAGTTGGGCACCATTCTGCACATTTCTACTGGCAAAGCAGCAAGGAAATGCCAAAAGAGAGCACCACAGCACAGCAACTGTAACCAAAACTGGTGGTGCTGGGCAGAGGAGCGTAGAGCTCGCCTCCTGTAGTGTGGGGCAGTATCTGGGTTAGCTTGCAGAGAGACAGACATTTTCCCCAAAATGCTTACTCTTGCATACTACAATCTAAATATACCCCCTATGATAAATACAGCAGAATAATCAGAAGGTACTGAATGCTTAAAATGCACCCATAACAAAACAAAACAATGTAATGCGTATCTCTCTGTGTCAAACAATTTGCCTAACAAATCATAATAATGCAGAATGATATAAAATTCACCCATCAAGCCCAAATGCATGCACAAAGATTACCATGGCAAAGAATTGTGAATTTCATTAAATATGTTAAAGGCAAAAAAAAAAATTCAGCTTTGAAAAATAGTAATCCTGTCTTTCAACAAAAATATTATAGGAAGCTATGAATTTGGTAGATCTGAATAGGATGTTGGTACATGTTTTACTAAGGTAATATAATGGCACACTATTATTAGATCACATTAATCATTACTGTGCCAAAGGCACTGACAGCACCACTGAAAAGGATTGAAAGGGCTGGTAATGGATATAAATTACCCATTGTGTGATAAAAGGATTTTTACTAAGAAGGTAAGTATAAAACAGCAAATTTCTAATATAACTGTTGTGTAAAAACCAAAATAAAAGTAATCCAGGCAGTAATATCCACAAAATCAGAAAGTAAGCACTTTTGAAACAAGATAAAGTCACAATAAAAACTGTATACAATGTAAAATTAATTTTGTGGTGCATAGTATTAGTATCAATTTAAATAGTTTACAAGATGACCTCTAAGGGGTATGGTCAAGAGAAAGGTAAGCTTTGTTAATTAGAAACACGTATGAGCTCCTGCATGCATATTTTAAGTTTGTGGCTTTGGAATTTTTTCTTTTTTTTTTTTTTTTTAAACCTATAATGGCTTCATGACACCCCCCTGAAATTCAAGACGTGTTGAGAGTCTTCTGTTTTCTGCATTAACATCACAACAAACAGCACATGTCTCAGATGGTTTTATTTCGATTCCAAATGCTATTACAAAACAAACCACGTCTTTGCTGAGCTATTTAACCATCTGATTGAAACCATTTGTATTACTAATTGTCCAGTTCTGTGCTCCTCCTCTACTCTGGCAAGTATTTCCTGATACTAGTAGAGATCAGTGAAGTGAACTGGTCAAACTACATCCTTACTTACAGCATTAAAAAAATGCACATGTATCTCAGAAGTTGATGGAATTTTTCTAGAATCAAGTCACTAACTCTTTTTAAGTCAATTGTCTAGAATAAAATCCAGTAGCTCACATTCAATTAGTAAGTTTTAAAAATTGTGAGCCATATTCTTAAATGATATAAAATCATAAGTACAGACATCAATCCTGAAAACAGTTACATCTATGCCTAACTTTACTCACGTGAGTAATTCCATTAGCATCAGTAATTCAATACCTGCTTATGCATTTGCAGTACTGAAGCTTTAATATGCCTGAATATTGTCTCACTTACATCAGCTATAAATCAGCACAATTCCTCTGAATCACACAGCTTCTACCGATTCACAAGATAAGAAAACGAGTGGACAATCCAGTTTAACAATTATAACAAAGAAATAATACAAGAATTTGATTTGGGAGCAGAAGCTATCAGAAATTTTGATTTAAGAATCAATTAACGCATGTAGAATGTAAAATTAATTATTAGTTATTTCCTAGGAAGCTAGGCTTTTATTTCAAACTGAGGGCCAAATAACCCAATTCTGATTTCACACCGATTTCCACACCAATGTGATTTCTTAGACTTTACAGGAGCTTTTCTTCTACTGCACTAGAATAGCTCAGAGGAAAATCATATATACAATGTTGTACACCCTTCCACCCACTGATTTTCATGGGTGTTCTTCTCATGCTAGTATACAACAGAGTATGGTTCTTAATAATATGCATGAGATGTTCTATTGAACTTATGGGGAAAAAACAAAAAGTGATAAAATTAATTTAATTAGTGTCATGGATTTTTTTTTTTTTACACAATCAGCAGTCTGTTGATAAAGTAACAAATGATGATTCATCTCTAACACAATTATTACACATCAACTGCGTAAGATGAATGCTCATGATTTTGCCAAGCAGAGTTTTTTTTCTTGAAAAAAAAAAAAAATCTATTTGTAGCTCACTACACCCTGAAAGAACTACAATAAAAACTTTTGCTAAAGACATAAACATAATATTTTTGAAGATGTAAAAACACATGTGAGAACAGATTTTTAAATCTAATTTAGGTACCTCATTTTTATGTATTTTTTTAATATGGAAAAACAAACCTATTAACTCAGAGCCATAAGCAGAAGAAAATGTTATGAGAACAACATAAGTAAGTATTCTTACCAGTTACTCTTAAACCAACGAATCTGTTCCCTGGCTGAGGAAGTTCTTAAAAGACACGGGATGGGTACTGAAGGTCACAACTGTAAAAATAAAACCTGTGAGAAATTTAATACGTCAAAACTTAGTGTTTGAATCAGACATTTACATTAAATTATTACAATGCCACCTCAAGCAGATGATATACAGAGCAGCAGAGAGTATTGAGAATTAGAGTATTAATGGGATTAACACCTTTTATTTTTTAAGCCTTCATAACGTGTTTGGTGGTCATTTCATTTTGCGAACTGAAAAGTTCTTTCAGTTTTGGATTGTTTTGAGAGGGAAAACCTCTCCTCAAGATAATGCTGAAGAACAGAATGAAATTCTTCTGATCCTTTCCCCTAGACAATGCAGCAAAAGAGGGCAAAACAGGATAAAACCAAAAGTTGCATAGCGTACTCCAGAAACCCAGTTATTCTCTTTGACATTGATATTCTAATCTTTCAAACTGAGTAAAAAGAGAACAGCTACTAATTGTATTTTTACTTTTTTTTAATTCCATTTTATAACAGAAATAAGTCCTTTGTAGATGATCTCATCTAATAAACCCCACTTAAAAGAGATAAGAGCCAGCAGTAAAAGCCAAGCCAGAATACTTCCAAGATATTTGTCAGTAGTGAATTTAGGGCCATTACATTAGTAAGCAAAATAGAAACAAAAACAAAGGGCGATCTTAAAGCAAAATAAAGTTCACTCGACTGAAGCTATAATCTGAAGAATTTATGACTGAGAATTCTAACTATGTTTATTCCTATGTGTGTCTAACAAATGAAATTAAAGGTCACTTCCAAATAATACACTTTGTACATCTACATCAACCAAACTATTTCATACAGCAGGCTCTGGCCCTGAAACCCCAGTTCAAGCACCACAGCCTTAGGGCTTCACCTTACCAACACTGACTTCCCAGAGAAGCACTGACTTCTCCACAGAGCCCCAGTGCCAGGTTCTAGTAGTCACTGCGTACAGAACTGCATCCTTCATTTCTGTGGGAAATAGTTCAGAGCTTGGCCACGTTACTGCATTTGGTTTACATCGGTCAGCACCGACAGGACCATACTGCTGGGCAACACTGTTTGTTAACTTGAAGGATAAACAACACTTTTGAGGACTCCTATTGAAGATGAAAACTTTATTAAATAATTCAGCAAATTAGGAGTTCACTACTAATCAGCACAGCGCTCCTCTAGTGCAATAGGGATAGAACACCTTTCATGTATCCTCTAAGATCTCTCCAGACTCCATCTTGTCCCGATTACACTCAATGCAAGATTCTACTGCAGTGTCACACTTTATTCTGTGCCACCTCCTCTTCTCACTGCTTTGGTTTCTCCACCACACCAAACACAGGCTACTTACTTGCATTTTGATGGTCTACCACAACGTTTCCCCATTCCCACTCCTTCCCCCCTCACTTGCAGATTGAACCAGTCTTTATCATGCTCTTCGAAATATTTTCCAAGTGATAATTCTGCCATACAACTTCTCCGACATAGGAGAATTACCGTAGTAAGAGCTTCAAACCCCTCCTTTATAACTCACATTTCTACAGTTAACTGCCAACAATTCAGCAGTAGACATCTGGTTTGCCATCACCACTGCTTCTCATGCGTAGGAACACATTTCTTTTTTGCTCTCTCCTCATGCTTAGTTTTCTTTTACATGTCAATTGTCTCTGGTTTTATACTCGAATTATAAACCCCAAAAGGCAAAGCCTATCTTCTCATTATGTATTTCACAGTATTGTGCTTAATGGGTGGTGAGCACATACAAGCCATTGCTCTGATCTGGTACCCCATTTCCCATGGGTATACCCAGCTACATGAGAAGCAAACCAATGGGCAGTCAAGCCAAGTACCTACAGCATTGGCTGGAGAGAAGAAAAACCTTTGTAAATGGTTTAAAAAAAAAACCCCTTGTCACCAGATTTGGTTTTCCCAAATATGAAATTATACCTAGATAGGATTAAGGTCTCATTTAGAGAGGCCCATATCATTTTAGAGTTCAAATAAGTGAATTTTGGTTACAATATTTGGACACATAGGAAAAGTAAATTCCTGGACTGCTACATATAAACATAGGTCCCATCCAATGTTTTCAGTTGCACAGTGCCTAAAAACAGTGACAGCTTGTTTGTCTGGAATTTCTGCTGTTATTGATGTCTTAAAACCTCAAGATATACCTTTTTAGTGTTTACTTGCAATATAAGAAAGCCAAGAAACAGAAAAAAAGACGATAATAAGCTGTTAGGTTTCGAAAAGATGTCATCTTGCTAAATAGGTTCTTAGTACTCCTATGCCAACACCGTAGACTACATTTTTGCTATGCCATTACAAGGCTACTTGTGATTGGTTTGTTTTTTTTTTTTTAAATCAGATTTTACATACACGCTCATGACTTGCAAAATTCTAGGAATGATTCTCAAGGGGCTTTCACTAAGATGCTTTATAAATTCTGATGACAGACAGAACACAGTAAGGCTTCATCTCTTAAAGTCCTGTACTGATTTGTTTGGAGGCTTCGTGTCATTGATCAGCATGTCAATGTCTCCTGCAATCTGCTTTCCAGTTCATGACTGTGAGTGAACCCCTCAGGTTTAAAACCTTAAATGATTTAAGGTCTGTGATACATAACCTTACGAACAAATTGGGAAAATCTGTAGCTTTACACATTAAACTGTAGCAGAAATGATTTAAAGCCTTATAAAAAGGTATTTTACTTACCTGTGCTAATATTATTCTAACACATTTGACACTGACTATGTAAAGCAGACATTTTAAAGGTACAGACAGCAAGCTGCATGGAAACAAATTAAGATAGTTCCACTTAGGTCAAACTGGGCCAGTTTACCAGTGTCTAATACACTCGCTGGCATTAAAAAATTGCACCATGAACCCCCACAGACCAATTTATCACGGTACAGCCTCCCAGAGTAACACTCCCACGCAGTTGCCCTCAGCTCAGCGACTGAGCCTGTCCCCCTGGCACACCTCTACCCCTGAAGAAGCCGCCTCAAAGGCCTTCAGAAAGAGGATGATAAAAGTACTATTGAGATATAACTGGAATAGAAGGGCACAATTTTTGTTCATTCTTAAACATACTTATGTAGCTCATTCCTTGAAACAAATTGCAGACATTAAAGGGAGAAAGCAATCTCTTGTCCCATTGATGAGTGGGGGCCAATTCTGCAGGTTACGGATGGAAATCCAATACACAGCAAGGCAGAACAGATGTTTGAGCATGGACTTGTTCTGAACGATGGGACTTTTCCCCAAATATTGAGGCTGAAAAGTTTACCATTCCTGGTAAACTCAATGACGAAACCCCTGCTAGTCTCAAGGGGATGAGGCTTGGGCCCTCTGTAAAGAGCATACCCTTTCTGACGGACTGAGGTGTCATGTTTAAATAATTATTCCCTATCAGCTGCTTTTTGAGGGCCTCTTGAAATGCCGCAGCATAGCTGCTCTCACCCTAGGCACATCAGAGATGCAAGGACAGAGAGACACAGGGGCAGGGAAAGAGGCTCAACGACAGTCCAGCAGCCGTGCGGGACACCACCCTTCGTGGGCCTCCACGTGAACGCGGCATACGCTGTTAATGCAGGATAGGACCAACGGAGCCTTAAGGGTCCATTTAGTGTCACTGGGAGTTACATGCATAAACGAAGAGAGAGAAACAGTCCTTAAAGCAGGATGTTGGAATAAATCTCAGTATTTTTCCACTGTTCCCAAAAAACGTAAGAGCTGGCACCACTCTTCTCAGGCTGGGGCATCGTTTGCACCCATGCCACCACGGCCTCTCCAGCTGAGTCACAGCCATGCACTGGTCCTCCCTCATAGCCCCGACACTGGACCTTCCTCCCTGTGCACCTGCCCAGGTGCTCAATCTCCGACACATAAAACTGACTGCCTATAAATACAAGGTATTTAAAAACTCAAATCTCGCCACGACAGGATTTGCCCACGTCCCCTGGCAAATCTGCGGTGTTTGATCTAACATCCTTTCAGGGAAGCATCTTTACATCACTGAGATCATGCGACAAATTACCACTCTCATTTTCCCCCTTGACGCAAGTAAGCAAAAGACAGCAAAGAGAACAGGACAGCAATACACATCATTTTAACTTTTGGGGCCAAGAGGTTTGCAAAAATACTTTATCAAAGAGGCACAACTCTCTTCAGCTCCTTCAGCTTTTCTACACGTTTGTGCTTCAAACATCCCAGTGTGCATTTATTTTGTACAGCTTCTACCTTGCTGTGTTCTTTGGCACTAACACCACCATTAACCTGCCCCTGTTAGGACTAGCTATTAGTTGCAAAACTAATCACTTCAACATGGTGCTGCTCCTGCCTTTCATGCTCAGGCCTGATCCAAAGCCCTAGAAGTCAGGAGACACCGTCTGACTCGGTGGTGGTTGGATCAGGCCCTGCTGCAGGCCGGCGGTTCAGCACGACTGCCAACGACATCTGTACCGCTGGTGGCGAGCGCCGTTTGACTGGGACTTGGCACTTGCCACGCTGGATTTGGAAAAAGGTAGGATGCAGCCTCGGGGGCCACG
>NC_138589.1:9879655-9954655 GCF_964289735.1 Phaethon aethereus | reverse complement strand
TTTAAGTGAAAATATTTTGTATTTTATTCAGTAGATGCATTTTTTTTTTATAATGAGGCCCTCATTAAAACCAATATGTGTGTCATATTGTCAGGCAAATATATGTTAAAATGTCACTCTGAATATGAAATAATACATTTTAGGGGCTTGATTCATTAAAGAAAAATATAAGGTAAAGAAAAAATTTATGTGGGTAAGCCTGAAAGAATGCTGAGCAGGAAACATTCTCCCATCCTGGAAAAGTTTTCGAGATTCCTTCCCCCCCTCATGGCTTTTCAGGAAGAAAAAAAAAAAAAAAAAAAAAAAAAAAATCAATCTTATGAGGCCATGCCTGAAAACAAAAGGTGAACCAACGAGCGGGATACCCGCCGTCATTCTCCTCTTCCCTCCCTTCCCACCCACCGCTGCCGCAGGGCAGCTGAGCACGCAGCAAAGCCGAGGTCCCCAGACTGGCAGGTCTCGCGCCTCACATCGCACCTGAGCGCGCCCACCCACAGCCCTCAGCACCAGCCACTGTCCCTCATCTTGGAGCTACGCCACCTGAGCAACATAATTCAGTCCTCACCGCCCAGAAAAAACTGGCTGTATGCAAAGCCGTGCCTGAAAGGCAGATCAGGGCTTCGGACTTGACGTGAACAGCAGCTCCGCAGACAACACAGCTCCTTCCCCCTTTCCCCATTCGACGACAAATTCAATCCCAACCCCTCTATTCCTGAACAAAATAGTCAAAATTGGTATGTTCCAATTCAGAAGCGTTTTGGCAGAAAGCTGCCAGTCAGGAACCACCATAATCCAAATTTACTTTGGTTTAAGCAGACAGAACTCCTCTGAAGTGGCCTACAGCTACACGCACAGGTTGTAAATGCAGACCAAAGACGACACAGGAACAACCAGTAAAAAGCTACAGAATAAAAACACAACCACAAGAAGCAAAAGTATGCCTGTCAGATACACGATAAACACTGGCATATCAACACTGACGAAGGCCACAATTATTTTCTTCCGCTGTCCAGATGTTACAAAGGAGCACGCCAGCTGTGTTTGGGCGGCGCAGGAGGCCCGTCTCGCCTGTCCTTCACCCCTCCCCTTACTCCTGCCCTGACTTGCAGGACTAGCCCTTTCGGTCAAGTCCGAGAGGGGCTACTGAGAGCAGCCCCCTCCCAAAATCAGCCCTCCAAAAGCCCTTAAGACAATACTATGCCATTCCCGATAAATGCATTATTTCAAGAGGACTGGCATCTGACACCCACTTAAACTAGATGGTAAAATGCAACCTTTTTGTAACAGCTACACAAAGGCTTAGGGTAGGGCAAGCATACAAGAGCAACCCAGCCACGACACCAAATGTTCAGTAAGCCAGTTCTTCAGCCACATAACAGAAAACAGGTAAGTGAAAACCCCTAAAATAAACAACTCTAGACTCTTGTGGAGTTTTCCTAAGATCTGCAGGACTATTTCATATCAGTTCGCCTCTGGGCTTGTATGACTTGTATGTGCAATTAATAGCAAAAATTAGAGAGTTTGCAGGACCAAGCCCATTGTCTATTAACTGCTGAAAAGATTTAAAGTTCTTCTTTACTCGTGCTCATTTAGAGATGGGTGTTACCTGCAGGATTTTGGTATGGAACAGTAAGGGGAAAGTGAAAATCTCCAATTCTGACCCTGGGGCATCTCAGGAGCACCTCTGTTGGGAATAGGTAGGTGCCAAATGACAACAGCTTTATGGTGTATCTAGTTGGTAGCAATAATAATAAAAAAAAATGAAACACAGCCAAAACCAGGATACAATACTATGGTCAGGTGTGAATTATGTCCTGTTGGAGCTTAATAGTCATCAGGAACAACAATCCACTGATAGACAACTCAACTCTACTTCTACTGAAACAATCACCAATACACAGTTTCAAAGAGTAGAAAATATAAAATACATATGAAATGATAGTTTGGGAAAATACATTTTTCATTCCTAACTATCTTGTTAGTGCATCAAATTACAAAACACCATCTGAAGCAGTTTTCATTACATCACATAAGAGGACATTTCATAAGTGATACTGCTCTCATCACAGTCTAGTAGAGAAAGAGAGAGGGAGTTTGTTTATAGATTCTTTCTTGTTTGTTTTACATTTTCTATGTAAGGAAAAAAAAATCCAATAACCCACAAAAAGATGTAGGTCAAATGTTCTCATCTCAAATCTTCCTTGATAAGTAGCGATTTAAGAAGTCTATATAAAAATGTGTTATCCCCTTTCAGCTCACAGGAAAAAATGTTTCAGAAATAGCACATAAAAAAATATTCAATGTCACTAAAACTGGAATAGAAAATGTTTTATAGATTAACAAACATTGTAATGAATTTGCACAACCTTAACTGACTGTATACACAGCATAATGAAATGGTCTACATCCTTTCAAAGAAAAATTAGGTATTCCAGCACATAGCTTTAGAAAAGCATTGTTCAGAAAAACCTGCATTTTTTCCCAGCTACCATGTAATTTGTGAGATGCATTTTTAAATGATCTGCAACTGCAGCAGGCTTCATCAGTCAGATGATACAGATAGATAATTCACCGAACTGTCACATGATCTTCCATCAGTCTAAAAGATGTGAATATATTGCCACAAGCTTTGGGAATAATGGGTGCACCTGTTTACAGTGTCACCTCTGTTTGCTAATTGTCTCCTTGAGCTACATTTTACTTCTAATGCATTTATTTTTGACAGGCAGTGTCTATTTAGAAATCACATTACTTCAAGTGCAATTGTTCTTTTGTCTATCAAGTAAATGAAGTGTTGTTATACAGATTTCAGGTTCTGATTAGTGAAGTATCAGCACACCACAAAGGTCAATCAGTTATTTACCTGAAGTAACAGAAGTATGACAGGCCTCTTGGATATCCTCTAGATCATGGTATAGCTCATATTAGCATTAATATTTTATATTTCAAACATATATACATACACCTTTGTTTTCAGGCATATTACATAAATGTATTAAATCTTCTAAAGCATACAGTACTGTACATACACAGAACATAAGGAAAAAAGCACGCAAGTGGAAAATACCAACATCAACGCAGACTCAACTCTTCTACCCCAGTATATTAAGTTAAGCCAGGATAACGGTGAAAACCAAGGGGTCAGTCCCAGAAACATTTTGCAATGGTTTACGTGCATAAGCTGTCACACTAACAAAACTGATGCTTTAAAAACACACTTTTTTCGTTGTGCTTCCTGCTTTTTATAGAACAGTGAAGCAAAATTTAGTTAAGGTTACTTGCATTATCTTCAACTAATAAGATGCCATAAGAAATTAAGATGAGCCACTTGAGGTGTAAGAAGGACCACAGGGGATTTTTATTCACGCCCATACCCTCATGTCTGCCATGTTACCAATGTTGAGTTAAACAGTATGTCTCAATAGGTGCAAAACCACACCTTCATACATATAGTACCACATTCAAGTAGAACTATACTATCAAACAGGAAATTTTGAAAACCTAAATCAGCACATTGATCACACAGCCACTTCACTGCATATATATTGATCCTACAAAAAAAAAAGGGCATTTTAACTGTTTATTACTGAGGTAGAAAATAGCCCTACTGTAGCAGCAGCAGTGGTTTGCCAAAGCACCATTATTTCTCATGCACTTCTGCCCAAGTTCCACATCCCATGCCCAGCTCTGACATGCAAGAGCAAGGTAGAAGTGAAGCATATGAGAGTAATACTAATTTCCCAAAACAAAGGCAAGGTCCAAAGCTAACACCTACCCATCCTTATGGAGGTCTACGTACAGACTAGTCTCTGTACACACGCGGCAGCCTCTGGGGCTTACCAGGGACTTCTAGCCACCACTGCTGTTTTACCAGTTTGCCAAAAGAAACACAGACAAAAGCCACACTTGCCTTAAGTCACATTCTAAATTGGCTCCCAGGAGCATTCCCCTACCTTGTTCACTAAAGCATGCTGTATGTTTTCTCGGTGTTTAGCATATGCTATGTAACCTGAGCAGGACTTGTATTGTTCCAGTAGTTGTTTTTCTAAAGTATGTTCCCATCAGGATCATAATTACATGCAAAATACTAGAGTTAGAGTCATTCATAAAGTCATTTAAAAATTTCTCTAACACTTTCTAGCAAGATTAGGGCACATCTTGAAACAGAATATGGAAGAAATCACAATCTTGGCCACAGATGCAAACTGATGATAGAAGTTCAAATTACTCCAGGTTAGTTTATGTATTCCAAGAACCAACATGCTATAGGTGAATCTTCCCTGATGTATTTTGAAGAGCAGTGCTTTTTTCAAGTTTTTCTGCAAACCTAAGCACAATTTAGACAGAGTTGATCATTCATGAGCATCTTATATACCTGTATTTATGACTAAAGCTCCTGGAAACTTGAGTCTGTAGTTCTCAAAGCATACTTCTCCTGCAGTTTCTAAAGTTAAAAATCACAACTGTCACACACTTAGCAGCAGCAGGATTGAGCCTGATGTTTGCAAAAGGGGCAATGGACGTGAAATTGCTGTTTGCTCACAAGCCCAACGTGACTCTTCAGGAAGAAGTGTCACCTACCATAGCCTGATGTTGCAGGAAAGATCATTTACGTGGAAAGCGTACAAAGTTATTTAGCAATTTTACACCTACCCCAAGAATTACTATTTTCCTTTACACAACAGCAAGTAATCTTTAGAATATTACTTAGCACACACAGAAGTGGATACTCTGGCAATAAAGCTGCTTGCCTAAGACTAAATCCCACCAAGCACTTCTTTTACACAGTCTCCTTGAAATCAATGAGATTTCTTGAATGAGCTCTTCACACAAGTAAAAGGATCAGGTCCTTTTAAACAGCAGAAAGTACGTACGACCCTGTTAACATAAAGCATCAAACAGGAGGTGGTCTCGGCAACGGAGTGAAGTATAGTCACCTACCGCACATGGTTAATGAGATGTGACAGGCCAAATTCAGATCAAATGCAAACTGGGGCACTTTCCTGCCTGGAACAGAACCTGTTAAAGAGGTCTAGGCTTTGCTTCATGTGTAGTATCAGGTAGTAGCAATGCAATTAACAATCATCCAGTGAATTACCACAGCTTACCAGCATGACGATCACCAAAATAACAAACACAAACACTCCAGAAACACAGGGAAAAACACAATCCTCTACCTTCCAACACCCATGGCTGGACCACAGGTGACTGTCCAGTCCTGGAGTTTGCAAAGCCCCTGGAGACCAGGGTAGATATTCATCCCCATCAAAAGGGATCCAAGATTGTACGCATACCAGAGAGCTTTCCAAAAACACCAAGGCACTGTTTTCCTGGGTTCCCCTCACTGCTAACACAGTCCACCTGCATGCCTCTCAGGCAGTCCAACAGCAGTCATGGTAACACAGGCACTGCATCTTGCCCATCAGACCCCTTCTCCTCCTTTCTCACCCCTGGACACATCTCACACCACTGCTGAAAGGCTAGCCAGCCTTTGACCCTCTTTTCCTTCAACTTATGGACCTCTATACAATCCACAATGGAAACATTTAATTCTGTTTCAGTCACTGCATTTCTCTTCTATTTTAATATATATTTTAATATTGAAGGGAAGGGGGGGCGAGAACACATCTCTTTCCAAGCAGAACTAATCCTCCTCTGAGGACGGGCGAGCCCCACACAGCTCTCAAATCCGAGCAGCAAGAAGCTCTGGTTAGCTGGGGAGGCTGCACCTCTGGGCAGGTTGTACAACAAGAATAAACAACAAATTAGAACTTAGGGACAACTCGCGTTGTCCCCCTGCAGCCTGGGATGTGCGAGACTGGCCCTTGAGCGCGTGGGTAAGTGTGGGGAATGCGTATGTGCCAGCAGAGCTCACAGGGAAGGAGGGCAGCACGTGGGTGGCAGCAATTTGAAAAGCAGCTGTGTCTATGTTTTTCCCGGTTAGACTGTGAAATCACAAATGGTGGAATCCGCACTGTAAGCTTAAAACCACGCTAACCCACTTGGCTGCATTTTATTGTTAACTTTACATCTACATTTTTCCTTATTTTTATAAGGAAAACAGAATAACTCCTCTGCCTCAACTACCTCCTTTTATTAATAAAGGGATAACATTACACTAAATATTTCTAATGTGGTGATAAAATGGTGAAGAATGAGAAAGTATTATAAAAGAGGACATTTGTGGCCAGAGCCTTTGGAACATTCATACTGTTGCATGTATTTTCTCTAACTAATCAGGAATGTATTGGTATTTTGAAATTATGTATCTCTAATAACACAAAAGTACTTAAGAACAGAAATAGACAGTAATGGAAAATGCAGTCAACTGTTGACAACATATAGAATTTCAGAAAATAATTTACAGAGAACAGCACAACAGATGAGTCAAAATTTTCTCAAAAATATTTCTTGTCTCCAATAGTCCAATGTAATTCATTTTCTATCTCTGTTCATTAATCATTGTTAAAATTAGTGATCCATTTCTTCCACTCTGCCATCTGCACTCAGCTTCGTAACAAACATGACACCTTCCTGCATAATAAAACCTGACAACTACGAGGATGCATTTCCAAATAGCTTTCTGCATATTTGCACCTCTATAACTGATTCCGTTGTCAGACAAAAGTGGATTATTTAACCAGAGTTCTTTCTTTATCAATTCAGTACACAGACATGTGCGTGTGAAGGAGTGCATGCGCGTGTGTGTGTATGTGTGTGTATAAAATCAAGCAAAAATCACTTAATTTGAATTAAAAACAAGATATACCCATTACCTTTGAATTCTCACAGTAGGTAAAATTGATCATATATATGCACATTAGTTTTAATCTTCTACTATGAAGCTTAAGGATGTAACGTTTGGATTGGCTTCATCTTGTAAAGTTTGCATACACAAGAATTATCCTGACACTCCAATTTCCTCCAAAAGAAAAAAAAAAATCCTATCCAGCTCAGTTTTGTTTCCCAGCCTTTGATCACTGACAATTTCAAATAAATATTTTTAAGATAAGATGGAATATCCAAGCAATGAGAAGATATAAAAAAAGTGCACAGATAAATAATTAAAATTCAGGATGTCATTTCCATCCTGTTCAGGCTATCCTCTAATCTCCTGGTGGCAGACAGGGGACCGGAGAACAGGGTTCGGTTCTTGGTCTCTTTCCATTCCATCAACAGACTTGGAAAGGCATGGCAGCAGGGCATCTGAGTGGTCCTTTCCTAAATGCTAATTACACTTAGATCCCACCGATTAACAGAAGCTGCAGTTCTCAGCACACTGAAAATCAGGCTAACGGTGGGAGCATTAGGCCATACGCACGCAAGTCAACGGGAACCTCTCCGCCGACCGTGAGGAATCTGGTGCCCTGTTCACAGCTCTGTTTGACAGGAACTGCCCAGCCAACTGGTGAGCAGAGCTGGTCAGTCACAAAAGCCTCCATCCACTTCTGCTCAAAAGGTGGTAGGCAGTAAGACAGTGGGGAGGGGGCACTAAGGAACATGGAAGTGCACACTAGAATCCTCTGGAAGCAAACACTGGCTACCAAACCCTTTAAAATACTTCCAGTCAGGCCTGAAAAGTATAGTAATCTTTAACTGGAATTGGAAAAGAGCAATCTTTTCCAACAGAGAAGATTATCATTTTGTAGTAACCTCAAATAATTGTACCACAGCAAGTTCTGCAGGGGCCCCGTACCAGCAGGCAGAATGACAAACACAGCATCCAAGACAGGAACTGTTACTTTTTCAGTTTCCTCAATTTTAAGTTTTGAGCCATGGCCACCACAATAACCCATACCCACATACATACTTGTTTACCTCCAAGCCAGGTGAGCCCATGGCCACCGAGCAGCCCTCCAGGCACAGACACAGCTGCTCCACAAGCTGCTGCACACACATGGCTGACGGCTGCCACCTCCAAGGACAGACGAGCTCCGGGGAAGAGCACCGAGGGCTGACAGCACAAACTGGTAGGCAGTGCTGCGCTCAAGAGCCCACACTCACCTCCCAGCTCTGCCAGCTGACCTACTCACTAAACTTGGACAAGGTGTCCCAATTCCAATCTTCCCATTATTAATGGAGATGCTGACACTTGCCTCCTTTGTGACCCACTGATGGAAAAAAGCTAAATGGCTTTCAATGGCATCACAGGCTACAGCGCATATAAGGAAACTGTATCGGTACAATTTGGTTAACAAACATTTTCTCTCGGCGTCCCAATTTTCATCTGAGCACTACCACGAGTATCATTCCTCTCTGATAAATTTGTGACGGAAGCTGTCAGTGGAGAAATGATCTTCCACTGCCTACATCTTAAAAAGCTTATATAGCGTAGACATTATCGATTACAGAATATATACTGCACTGCCTCTTTTTGAATAGATAAAATAAGGGGAAACTTGAGTGCAAACCCAGTGGGTCAAAACCAAACTCAAGCAACATCTCTAACATACACTATGAGAAGCAGCAGAACATTTTAAGAACAAAGGACCCTAATCTGCCTCCAGATGTATTCCTGCCATTTCCACATGCACAGCAGGCCAGAATGAGACCCAAACTTTCTGCAAGAGTTATTTCAGAAAGTTAAATAATTTTTATATTGAAGGACGTTAAAGAAAAATTAAATCAATCTATTTTTTGATACAACACTGTCTAATACAACAGCAAACGTATGTCACTCTTTGGAAGAAAATCTGCATCTGACATGAAAGTGTCTGTTCAAAATTTAAACCAGATGAGATCCAAAAGCTGAAATCTGAAGTTTGGAAAAAAAACAAGATATAGAAGAGGTATAGCAATTGAATTCTTCTAGATACCACAACAGTAAGAGAGCCGTCCCTTGAAGTGTTCAGACTGGAACTTTTCTAGGTATACACAAACACTTTAACCCACTGGTATTATCTTTTTAGAATGTATTTTATTTTGAGGTTTGAGGCTTGTTGGTTTTTTTGTTTGTTTCCTTTTTTTTTTTAATTTCCTCTCAATCTGTGAATTTGGAAATTGACTGTCTAGACTATTTATGAATTTTCTATATGTTCTTGCATAGCTCTTGGTAAGCATCTGAGAACAACTAACAACTATTCTTTTTATTCTTCACTTGGAAGAAAAAAAAAAAAACAAACCGGCATTGTCTCTATAGCGGCCTCTTTTGCCTTTTAGTTTCCTTTTTTCTTCACATGTCTGCATACTGACACATTCAATTTCAGGTTATCAGCACATCTGAATTACAGAATACTGATGGGGATAGAGGGCAGGCCTCTCTGGACTGATTAGCATCATTTAAGAAAGCATTCACTTGCTTGCTTCATTGGCTGCAGGGATTCCATGATGGGTGGCCTTTTAGCATTAGAAGTCAATATGGAGCAATCTCATTTGAATTAAATATGGACAAAAGAAAAGATTTGATTGTGGTTATTCATAGCTAACCTTTTAATTTTGCAAAGCTCTGAAATTTGGGGGTTTGTAAGCCATAAAACTTAAATATACTTAGTTTTTCATTTCTTTTCAGCTCATTTCTCTTCTCCTCCTCCAGTTTTTATGTACTTTTTAATTTGTGCAAAACTTAAACCAGAAGCTTATTTCAAAAGAAACGTCTGGATGAATATTCAGGAAAACCTTTTAACCTAGTTAAACCTACACTGACTATAAAAGGAGGAATGCCTGATTCTAATCCATAAATGTATGTAAATCCACACTGAAAAACATATTTGTCTCTATCAGACTCATACTTATTTCCAAATGGACCATAAATGCAGCCAAGTATTTCATTAACACAAATAATTATGTATGGCTAGTCATATTATGACCTTTGTTAGCAAGAGCCTAAGCCCGTGGAAAGGTTGCAATGATTTAAATAAAGTACAGCAACAAAATCTGATCTTAGGGAAACAAATTTCTATTCTTGCATTAAAGTAAAACTATTATATGAACCAAAACATAAAATAGTAATGACAAGTTCTCATTAACTAGTAAAATCAAAGAAATGGATAACATCAGGCTATAGAAATAGTTGGGAGAAAAATAAGTAAAGCTTAAGTTTTCCAAGAGATTAAAAGAAGTGCAAAATTTGACTTCCAAGTAGATGAAAGCACTATAAGTGTAGCCAACCTCTGAATATCTGATCCCTCTGCACTTGAAGACAGTGGGAGTTTTGCCATTAACTTCAATGGAAGCAAAATCAGACATTGAGAAATGAAGTGGAAATGGCTTTTGCTGAACTGGGCTGACTGCCATGATACAGGATAAGCTCAGCCTATGAGGAACACAGGATAAATATCACACTACTTCTAGCACATGACTTGTCCCTTTGCTAGCTGTCCCAACAGACTAGGCTTAAATTTGAAATATATAGTTAACTCCAGTCCAGACAATTTCATAGATATCCTGATGAAGGAGAAAAGTATTAAAAGTCCCTCAGTGGGTGTCTCATAGAAAAAGATTCCAGCAAATCATTCCTGCATTGCAGACACCATCGAAATTGAAATAAAGATCTGTTGAAAGCATTTTCATGGATCATGTTAAAGATTAAAACAGCCCCATAAAAAGCAGCAGCAAAACACCACCTGCATTTACACCTTATAGTTCTTTTATGGAAGTTAAGCCTAGAACCATTCAAAGCATTCATAGAATTAGTCCTGTATTCCTCAAGATTTTAGCTCATTCCTGCTGTTGTAATATAGAGAGCACCTAGATGAAAGAGAATGGAAGGTAGGAAGTATATTTCCTGAGGAAGCATATGCATTCAACTTTTTCAAATTGTATGATCTCACTATAGCATTCAATAGTTTTAAAACTCAGCTTTTCCAACTCTCCCTTCTGTCCCTAATTTACTAATTGCCAAAAAAATTTATTTTAGTTTTCTTTTGAAGACAGTATACCAGACCTCTGCACTCTCATGCAGCATTACATCAACAGCACCCTTAGCATGCATTTTGTCCATTTTTGAATGGAATAAGTCTAAATAAAGAAACAAAAGCGCTTGGGAGTACTTTCACTGCAGCATAAGCATTCTAAAAAGGCCCTTCACAAATGTTTCCAATATGCTGTATACTGCAACCCAATGTGCAACTTCTAAACTACACCACCACAAGTAAGAAATTAGAAATGTTGAGGGCTATTGAACACTGAATTTTCACAGTGCATCTGCACAAAGTTATTTAGCACAGATGTTTCTGTAATTGTGATCCACTGGAAAAACTCAAAGTGTTCAATGGCCCTCACACTTCCACCTGCAGAGCAGTACTGGTCTAGTACAACTATGCTGAGCTGTAACGTATAAAAAGCAGCAGTAGAGGCTGGATCAGACTTTGTAAGATTTTCACAAATAGTGTTATTCTGCTTTGTTTGTGAAGGGGGACACACACACGATTTTGGGTTTTTTCTTTTCATTTACAAAGAGAGCCACAAATTAAAAAGGGGTGAAATAGATTTTACATGCCTGGCTTTGAACCTGGGAATCTCCCACAGTGCAACTAATTGCATTGCCAACAAGACACAGGAGTACACCCACAAGCAGCATAAAATGTAACTGTGAGGGGTGTGATGGCAAGTCTTTATAAATAATACATTCATCCCAAGGTGCACTTGTGTCTATGTTGTTAATGTAGGTATTTTTTCATTAGTAGCTGTAAAGATATCTGGGCAGGTGAACATCAATATGCCTCTAAAGACAGTAAAAACGAGGAAGCAACAAGAGGACAGGACTTGCTTCTTCAGCAGAATGGTAGGTATATTCAGTTCAAGCAACAGCAAAAGGAAGTGAAGATCCTTACAGTGAGCCTAGCTCTCCTATGCATTCTCATAGCCTCAGAAATTCTCAGGAAAGCATCACCCTATTCTGACTGTCAACAAAAAAGCGTGTCTCTGAGACCCTAGAGACAGGCAGTATCTTCCTGCCTGCAGGAACAGCTGAGCAGAGAGCAGACAGCACAAACCTGTTTGAAGAGAACTGAACAAGGACCAATGGCTTCTTTGTCATCCCACTGCCAATGTATGAGGAAGCACATGGACCATTCACTTAACCTCCCTTGCAAATCCCCAAAAATGGGTTATAGAGAATTTTTTAGCTGAGAAAACAAGAGGGAATTGATTAGAGAAAAGATTACATGCAAGGTAAGGGTAAGACAACTTTGATGTAAAAAACATCAAATACGGCTATCAGCACACATCGGACAGTAGACGTACATAAACATTTAGTGATAGGCTGCTGGTTTTGCAAAACACAAATCCATAATGTGGACTCTTATTTTAGCCATTATCCTCACTTTTTTATGGCTTAAGTTATTATTTGAAAATTGGCTGCAGTAACTGCACAATACATTTTTCAAAGCATACGAACAATAATACGACAATTGCTCCCGAGTAGACAACTGCTTCATGCTGCTGTCCCACCAGATCTAACAAACTGATCTAACAAATTTTACCATGTCAGTGCCTTAGCAGAAGAGCAGCCAGGATCACTTAATTGCTCCAAGAATCTATTACAGTTCTTGCCACCAAGTTGTTCCTTGAATATCTTATTTGCTACAACACTCTTCTACCGTCTCTAATTTTCTGTGGAGTCCCACACAACTGTGTTTGACCCTTCTCTCCTTCACTCCTCTAAGTGATCCCTCTTTTTGCTCACGTGCCTTCTTCCAAGTTTATGTCGATGACACGCACCATCTACCTCCTACACCTGTCTCCTGTCTGAGCCTTGCACATCTGCCTGCACCTGAGACCACCTCTTCCAATTACGTTGCTGCCAATTTAAACCTGAATGGATAAAAACCTCAACTATGTGTCTTTCAGTCTCCCACCATTCCCTACTTTATCTCTGTTAATTGGCAATGCCATTTCCTTGCCACCTTCAGTGTGGCTCCTTATTCTCTGCCTCAAAAATTACAAGTAACTCCCAAACCTGCCACTTTTCCCTGTACCGTGGTTTAAGAAACAATCTTCCTAAGTAGCAGACTCTTCAGCTTCTCCATCCCGACTGCTACTGCAACTACTTCTACTTACTCATTTTCCAAACACTCAGCTCCACCCCAGCACAGACAGCTGTTCACCGAGTAGGCCCAAGTGTTCTGCGATAGAAACAATAAATAATTAAATGATAATGAGGAGGCAGCATGCTGATAGAGGAGGTGGTACTACATCCTATAAGACAGCACAGAATCAGTGTGCCAAGATAATAAGAGAGAACCCAGGCTGATCTATAAGCTGAATTTTCATTTAAGACTGAAAAGAAAAATTCTGGTTGGCCACAGCATACATCTGACAGTAGTGCATAGCACTCTTGATTATATTAAATTTAGCACCCTGGGAAACATTTTGAGATGTGCGTAATGTCCTTTCAAAAACTGAACACAGGGCCAGAAGCCCAAAGGCATGCAAGCCCTTGACCCTTTTTCAGGTACCTAAATCCCACTAAAACGGAGATCAAGCACCTAAAAACCCAAAAGGCCATACACTTCAGAAGATCTAAGCCACAGGCATGTAGCTCCCTGAGACACTTTTGAAGTTGTAACCCCTGGTCAAATGCTATCTTAAATACTACCATCCCACCACCTCAGTTCTCACAGCAATTTTATCTGGTTGATGTATTTATTCTTGTCCTCTACTGCTACAAGCTGTAAAAATAGCTTTATTGTTTCACCTTAGAGGTGGCTGCTGCTCAGTAGGAAACCTTCTTAAACAGCTATCTCACAGCCATTTTGTTAAATTTTGTAAGTGCAGCAAACTTTAAGGTATTGGAGTTAAAGTTCACAGGTAAGCACATGCTCCTCTTATAACCACAGAGCTAATCAAGAACATAAAAATAATGTGTATTGCACAAAACATTCATTCATTCCTCTTTCATACTAAACCTCATGGTGTTTAAAACCTTGGCACATTTTCGGGTTTCCAGCTATTCTCACTGTACAACAACATGAACAGAAAGTAGCTGCCTAGAAATAACCATTTCTAAAAGCTTTTGGTCTTTGGTTCCCTCTGTATTAAGACACTGATCCTTTTCACGCAGGAAAGGGGACATTTTAACCTGCAAGAAACAAAATTTAGTCTCAAAAAAAAAAAAAGAAAGAAATGTTAACAGTCAAATGGTACTAGAGAAAACAAGAGAGGAATTAAAGCTGAAACGTCATCCTTAACTCACCCCCACCGTGCCCAACTCTTGCAGGGGTCCTCTAACAATTGGTAATCCTTCATAGTGTACCATATGTGCTGCAATAACAAGGCCCAATGAGGTACATTAAGGATGTCATTTCAACCTTACCTCCTTGCTTCTGTGAGATGAAGGGAGACCCTGAACTCCATTTTAACACAGTCTAGTGATTGAATAAAAGAAAAGTTGCACTTTCCTAGGACAATGCTGCTCAGTTTTGTAGTGTAAATAAAAACGGCTTAAGTTGGTCAGCTGCTAACCACATGGTAATAATAAGTACAACAGACCGAAGTTCACAATTATTTCAGATTTACTCTCTTCCTGATCTTTCATTTTTATCAGCAAAACATCCTCTTGGCAATGGGAAGCTAAGCTGAAACTTAAATGAAAGAAATGCAAGAAGTAAATGACAAAAGACACAATTTTATGAAAGGAAAATATTCAGACCTCAGCCTTGACCTTGACCTTTTACTGTCTTTTAACATTAAACATTTGCCCCACCTTCGAAAAGATAAATGTGGCTTTTGATGACAGCCTATGTTATCTGAGGATTAAAATAGCCCTCTTGCAGTGCTCAACATTAAAGTCTTCCGCATTTGCAAAATTGCAAACAGATGCAACTCAAGTACCTGCAAATAATCTGCCAAGACCAATTTCAAAAGGGAGATTTCAAAATATGTGGAAGTCATTAGGACATGTATTATTTTTGCAATGAATAGGCGCCAGGAGTGTCTCAAGAAGCAGATGGGTGCTACTTTGTTTATAAAAGATCAACAGAATATTTGCCTGTAAATGAAGACGTATAAGCTATATGAAACAATTATGTTAAAATGGTGAATGTTTCAAAGCTAATTGTAATGGTCTTTTAAGATCTGAATTCCTCATTTCTTACAGCATGCTAAAATATCATTTTAGTTTTGGTCTTGATTGATATAATTACAAAAATGGCAGAAAATTAAAGCAAATGCTGTCAGTTTTGCTGTTGTAAATGTTGTCACTTTATCACTTGTTTACAGTTGCACCCATACTGATAAGTGAGTATTTTTCAACATGCATAAAAAAATACGACCTTAATCTCATGGGAAAATACAGAAAGGACAGTAAAAAACGTTAAGTTTAAAAAACAAACAAACAAAAAATTCCCAAACTACAACATACTACCTAATGACCAGTACTTCTAAAATTTGCATCTTTATAAACTTCCAGCTTAACAAAACAGGAGATCACAAAAGAAACTGTGACTATATATAACATATAAATTTATAAAGAACTCGATAAACATTCATGCATTATCCCTGCAATAAGCTGTAGCACAATATGGCTGGTTAAAATCTCAATGTTGTATTTCTCAAAGTAATATATTTTAAATCAGGCTTCCAAATGATAATGAAAAATTTGTCTGTCCAGATACCAAATCTATCTGGCATTATCTACCATGAGGAGGATGCATAAACTGCAAGAAAACCACATATTTTACTTGCCCATCAAAAATATTAATTGCTCGGGCAAAGAGAATTCCGCGCTCTTGATTAAGATAGCTATATCCAGAAAATTCCAATGAATAAATATTTTTACATTTGCCTCAGTACTGGTAAAGAGTATCATTACAATCAGAGTTTAATATATGTATTAAAAAAATGTTGGGGGAGTGTTTTGGGTTTTGCTGTGGGTTTTTTGTTTGTTGGGGTTTTTTTGCTGTTGTATTTACTTAAGCCTATTTGTAAAAAAAATTTACATGAAATGTTTATGTCAAAATAGTAATTCAAGACTTGCTAAAATAGTAATTCAATATTTGCTGACATTGTCTGTGTGGCTATTTTCATTTATTGCCATTTACACAAAGTTGTGATACAGCAGGCTTAAAACAGAGTGGAAACCCTCAGAGTGCAGGTTAGGAGACCCAGTGAAAGTTAGAGAGTAAATGCAAATACTTTTCACACTCCCAAGGTTTCACTAGGTCCTGCAAACTGCAATCTTCGCTTTTTTTTTTTTCAGTGTGATGAAGTTCCTGCTAGGACCTAAAAACTCTGTTCTTCACTGATAATCTTCCAACTGGGGCTTCTACTGTTAGTGTATACCTGCAAGATAGAGAGGAGAAAGTAAGAAGAAAGAGAAAGAAATTAAAGAACGTTGCTAAAGAGAAATAAATGAAAGATAAGCAAGAAGAACTAGGCAAAGGTAAGAAAAGAACTAGTAACAGCAAGTACAACATTAAAAGCTGTACTTTGAATTTTAAAAAATGCTTCTACATGTGAATAAAACATCACAGTATGGGATTAGTGGAATATTTCCTTGTCGATATATAGGTTACATAAGCATACTAAAGGTAAAGTAGATATAAAAACAAATCTGCAGTTAGTGGAAATGTTCTTCAAAACTTGTATGGCCTGCTAAATAAATACAATGAGAAAATATCTGGTGCCTTCTAGGGGATATGATTAAAAACAGAAGTGAGTTTCCATCTCCTAACTCAGGGTGTCCAGTCTCAGCGTTATGAATAAAATCAGAGTTAAGTTTCAGATAACTCAAGACTAATGGGAGTAATAGATGGGTAAAGACTGAAAGATCTGACACAAAAGTTACTAATAGTCTGGCAATTTTAGAGCTAAAATGCTCTGGAAACTGCAGGTCACTCAGTGCACGCGGGTAGTTCCCACATGTGGCGAGAGCAAGCCATGTGAACATGGGTCAAGAGAACTTAGCCACAGTAGCCTATGCAGCAGGTAACGCCACACAGGCCACCTCTGTGCAAAAACCTCATTATGGAACATTTTCACCTTTAAAAGTACAGCTCTGTCACCAAGTGATGCACTTCAAACCCCTATTTTCAGGGGTCCTTCATGAACATCTCCCCTTGGGACACCTGTGGGCAGATCTACTGAAAAGAACAGTGGCCAAGGAGAGTCTAATCCTAAAAATTTCCCATTTGCCTACAGCATCAGGAAGCTGGTGGTAACAGCTGGTGGAACGGAATCAGACACTAACACTACAGCTAGCTCCAAGGGGATAAATGTAACCCAAGTGATATGCAGCAATCAAGTCCATGCCTTCAAAACTACTTCTGACTAGTGTCCTGGTCCCACGTGGTGAAGGGGAAGGACCATCTTATCTTGGATCATACTTTCTCCAATTTATTCAATTTATCCATTGGAGCTTTTTTAAGAGTTATTTCCATTTTTGCTGTAACCCACCCAGGTCAGACAAACGCAGATACTGCCTTCTGTTCCTAATCCAAACACCTTTTGGGATTCATATGAGCAGAATTCAGCTGCAGGATGACCCCTTTATCTCCTTAACCTGAAAGGGACATCTCCCTTCCACTGCACCCAACCCTCGCTTCAACAAAGAGGATCCAACAGATAGGCAACAGGCTGCAAAATAGCAAGCCACCATAGTAAGTTTTATTTGAAAGCAGTTGCCAGGTTCCAGAAATGGCAGGATTCCTGTTTGTTTGGAAGAGGAGAATGTATTTATACTGCAGATACAGTCTGAGCAAGAGGTTTTCTTGCTGATTGCTCACAACACATTTGTGGGAGTTAGATTTCAGCTTACGAAGGGGTCTGTACCATCTGGAGACTCCTACAGCCTCTTGTCCACTTCAGGAGCTTTAAAGGGATCCCATAAAGGTGCCTATTTAAAACTGAATTTGAGGACGGCTGGTTGACTCATGCCAAACTATGCATTTATGTAAAAAACATTTGCAGGTACTGGTACCATAAAGCTTCCCTAAGAAATTATATATCCCAATAAATTCAGTTACAACACATACTGACCCTATTCTGGAGAAAAACATACAATTTTAAAATTACGCCAGCCTCTGCAAAACTATGTGGGATGTCTTACACCATGAATTAATATCCACTAGAGACTTAGCTGAGATCATCAAACTCATTTCACATAAGACAACAAATTAAATCACCCCAGGGACTAAGTACATGAAAAGCCAGCGTGCTATCAAACAAGCGAGGCCCCTGCAAGGTAGATTTCTTTAAGCAAAATATTAACTATACTTTCAGGATACACTGCTTCTATTGTTTATACGCACCACATAATGAAATGCTACTTCTGTTTTCACCAGATGGTAGCACATATAATTTTCAGGCCTTCAGTTCATATCATAACACAAACAATTGGTATGGCAAATATTACCGGTCTATAAACACTTCCACAGCTCTTACACAAAAACAATACAAATTTTCCATTTCACTGTCGTAACAGAAACCATAATAATTTCTGATATTCCAAAATATATTCATATTTGGTCATTTTTTGCTGCCCAAAACAAATTAAATGATCCAACCTCAGACTGTTTGCCTGCTTCCATTTTTTAAATAAAAATCAAATATTAACAAAACTATGCGAATATCAAAATGCTTAAATGGTACAATACAAGATGTACCCTTAATACATTTTAACAATAACACATGCTGTGTTCCTACACTGGAATAACATCATCCATATGAATCCCAGGAATTTAGTATATCTGACAGTTTCTCTCAACCACCCATAACATTCTTTCCTGTCTCATTGTAGCTGGCAAAAGAGAATTCTATAATTGAGTGGTACAGAACATGTGCCCTCCCTGCTAGAAGATGACAGATGGATTATAAAAACTTCAAAGCAGAGCATTTGGAGCACCAGGGGAGAGATAGTGGGTATTTGAACTCTCAGTCTTTACCCAGGAGACAATGGCACTCTGACATGGTGCATATATCAAGGAATGGTGTAACTAGATAGACATAATCTTTCTTTTCAGTAAGTATTTAACATTCTGTTACGAACAAGTTTCAGCCTAGCTAAAGTGCAACTCATCTTAATACTAATCATCGTAGCCTGAAAGGCTACATGCCCCCTTTTTTCAATTTTGGTTCAACTGCTCCTTCATAAAACTGTTTTTTAAAGGACAGAAGCAGTGTTACATAGGTGCTTGGGTAGCAGAAAGGCTATTTTTGATCTTAAAATTAATGTTTTACTGGGATTTAGTATTTGCATGTATGTAAGTAAATCTGTTTTGCTTGCTGGAATGCTTATTTTCATCATCTGCATGTAAAGCTCCGCTTTCCACCAGATTTTACATACCACATGTTGCTGATCATTGACTAAATTGATGCTAAAGTTACCTTAAATTATTAACAACCCGAAAAAATCCCTTATATTTCTAGGGGCACAAATCCTTTAAAGGAATTGATCCTTCCACTCCTGCTGCTATACCACAATGATGGCTGAGTGTCTGATGCCATCTTTATTATGATAAATTATCATTTAAAAAAAAATCCTTCTGCATCCTTTAAATACTTGCTAGAAACATATAAAGACAGAGAATGCCATTCACACCAAAGGTGTGTTGAAAATTTCTTAAAGTTAACAATAATTGAATCAGCATACAGATTTTCTAAATCATTACCTTCCCATACAAACATAGGGTTTTGGTATATATTGAAATTGTTCATCAGTTTCTTTTTACTGCTACTGTTACAGCCATTGCCCCTGGTTTATTAAGAAATTACTTGCTCAAATTGTTTATAAAAATACCTATGACTTACTGTAAGGTCAGAAGTAAAAACAAGTTTAAGTATCTCATTTGTCTATATCAGAAAAATCACACACACATGATTTGACACAGTTTGCAGCCGCTGTTCAGGCAAGGCCCAGGACTAGAATAGCAAGGGTATTATTGCAGGTCAGAATTGAGGGGTACTGGCAGAACTGTGTGTGGGAAAGCTTGCATAACAGCCACACTGTGCCAAGCTTTAGCCTTTGTTATTAGTCCCTTTAATGAACGCCATATTCACACAAAATAAAAAAAAAAAAATGCTGCATATTTTAAGTAGAGTGAATTCAAAACTAAACAATTGGAAGATTCAATGCAACAAGAAAGCCACACAGTAACTATTCCCATTCTCCTACAAATGCATTTAATAAAGTAACATGCGAGCAATTTTAAATATTTGATCCTTTTATTATAGAGTTGAAACTTAAAAAAAAAAAAGCAAGTAAGCACTCTGGAAGATGATGAGGCTGTAGTTTTTAAGTAGCAAGTAAAAACAATAGCACCAAGATAACACACAGAAAAACAGAAGTAACTTTGCAGCTGTGTTAATGTAAAATGACACAGCTCCAGTAGTAGAAGAGGCTCTCTAACGCGCTGCCCAGTACTTCATTGCGGACGGCTCTAACTAATAGCGCTGTGGCAAACTGCTAAGTTGCCTACTAATGTATATTCTTTCCTGCACAAAACATTAATCCCAGTCTTTACAAGAGGGGAGGAGGTGGACGACTGTGATGCTTTGAAGGAGACCTTTTTCGAGAAACCCTTTTTTAAGTGCATTTTCATCTTTTCTTTTTTCAGTGATCTTCTGCCATACTGGAATGTAAACACCACAGGAATAGACAGAATCTCGAATTAAGGATTTGGATGCCTTTCTTTAGAAGTAATCTTCAAAGAATGTACATCCCAAACATCACAGTGGCTCAACAAGCTAGGAAGCTAGCTACCGCATGTAAAACTGCACAGGTCGTACCTAGTACTTACTACCAGTTGGCTCGTAGATTGCTACGAAGATAAACAAAAATGTTTTGTATCTTAGTGTATTTGACAGGCAGAAGTACCAGGGACAGTAATATTCCTTTACTGGAAGAAAGCCATTCTTTCACAATGGCACTAGTGTACTTATACACACTGTGTTGTTGAATTAAAAGTTAGCTCAGCAGGACTCTAGCTTTATTTCTGTTAGTAGGCATCCACCATCAGTCGTCGACGCTAGTGGAGAGGAAAGGCATGTCTTATTTACAGATGCTATTGTGTAGACTTTAATAATAGTAAATACAGAGAAGACAGACTATTGTGGATGGAAAAAATCTTTGGTTTAATGAACTGTCAACTCGTCCATCATAATGTTACCCAACCTAAAACCACCAAATCTGGACAAGCTCCTTGATGATACAAAGCAGGCAAGAGGTTTTGTTCACACGCAACAAAATGGAAGAGATTGCTGCCATTAAAACTATACTAGCCCATGCTAGCACTAACTGCCACACATTTGTTAGATAATAGCTTGATTTTTTTCCTATGAGAATAGCCTTCTGCAAGAAAGAGACATTTAATCAGAGTGATACATGACATCCCAAAACTGAAACCAAAAATTATGGCATGAGCTAAAAGCAAGTTGTCTTCCTGAAGGCAGAATACTGAAACATCTTTAAGATTAATTCTGGGAGAGAATTCTGAAAGTCAAATGCTGAAAGATATTGAAAATACATTAATTATGCACAACTCAGGATCTAGGAGAGGTTAAACCCCAACTTGGCAGAAAATTGAATCCTTTTATTTGATACAAACTTTGTACATAGTGATGTTGTGTCCTGCATTCCTAATCTCCCTAGATCTACCAACAGAGCAAAAGGGCTGAAAGACAAAGGAATTGGAGATTTAGCCATTCCAGCGTCACTCTGCAAAGAAATTAAATCAAACAGGCACTGTGGAAAACAGCTTCTTGCAACCGTTCGTGCCAGAGGTCAAACCTCAGACCTACCTGGGGCAATTGTCCATTTCGTTCTATCAAACATTTATAACAACTTTCTTAACTCTAAGTGGGATTCAAGGAAAGGAGACTTCACAGTTCCATCTGATGACTCTCTCAGGAACAACTGTCATTCATGTGCATTAATTTTCTCTGTCACCTTAAGCACTAACCAACCTTTGAAGACATGCTACCCTACCTTCTACAGCGCATATTTTCCGGTGTCATCAGAGCTGAATTTTAATCCATTATATTAATTGTGTGTGTGTGCATGTGCGTGCCTATGTGTGCATTTTAACTCTAGGGACCTCTACTTTCTACTCTGGATAGACAATTTTAATACGTTACACATTCATATCAGAATGCTCAAAATTTTGGAGGCTAATTTTGAATCATCCACGTTTTGATTCCCGGAAGGGGCAAGCACTTACTTTTCATTATAAAATGCAACAATAGCTGTGCTCAGGAAATCAAGTCCTAGGTCTCTGAGGATTATTTTTCCAGGAATCAGACACACCAAATAAATGTCGTCTTTGGCAAATGCAATGCGAAATCTATGTATTAGACACGCATTCAATTTCATTCTACACATAGATACTTAAATGAAGATGAATCTTATACATTTGCTAAAGAGTTGATTGGTCCGTTTGATAACACGATGCTCTCCAAAAGGTCACCAATTTGTCTAACTGCAGAAACAACCACTAAAGCTGCTCAAGAAGCAGCTTCCCAGAGCAGTAAATTTTGAGGAGGTTCTCCATCTCCAAGGACCAAGATAATTCCAGAACATAGCTGTGAATTCTGTTCTGGTTCAAGGTATGGGAAATTCCTTAAGGTAACAATTTTTCCTTTCCTCAGAATACTAAAGGTCACAATCTGACACTTTTAATTATGGCAGGAATGTTCAACAGAGTGGGTAACTCAGATGTCTCAAACTGAGGCTGAACGTAACAACCTCTGTGCCAACCAAATACTGCTACCCCACAATGTCATGCACTCCACTTCCCTAACCCTCCAGAGAAACTCCTGCCATCTTCCCACCCTTTGCCACTGCTCCATCCCCATATGTGAACTCTAAAATTTCCCACTTTTTTTAGCTTTCAACCTTGATCCCCATGTGGGGATAAGTCAGCTCTCTCGAGTGCTACCAAAGGCCCAGAGGGCAGCAGGAGCTGCAATGATAAGCCATCTTTAAATGGGCCAATCAGTTCTTTCAACCACCAAGTGATGCAAGCACAGTTCTTGGACCAAAATCCTTGGTTCCCACTGTGTCAGACCAGCAGATTTAAGAATTTGTTGCCAGACTTTTCCTTTCGGTAACAATAAAGACACTACCAGAAACATCAAATATCAGTACTCTTCTAAATACACTTTACACTGCCTATCGCATAATGGTCTGACCCTACTGGCAACAGTGTCAGAGGACTGCTGATGACTCTGCAGATGCTACACAAGCATTAGGTAAGGAGACACTCCTCCACCAACAGTCTTACTCTTAAGAGACTACAAGCCTAGATGTCCTAGTTTGGAGAAGAGGACATCTTGAAAGCGGATGTGTGGATAAACAATGTAAAAAGAGTGCACTTAAAACACATCTTGATTAGACAGCAATTTTGGAAGTCTCACCTGTTCTTTTTACCAGTTTTCTTAATTTTTATCATTTAAAATTTCAACAAACATTAACCAGAACAAAATGACACATTATAGGAAATGTGGTAAATGGAACTGGACAAGGTGGTCCACTTTCAGGAGGAAATGTGAATGACTCCTGTGGACTGGTCTTACAAATAAGAGGTAAGTTTCAGCCATAACATTGTAAGCATTAATAGACAGACCTATACTTTCATTTCTTTGAGCTACTTCTGCAACACAAATAAACTAGAAAATGGTTTTAAGGGGACAAAGTCTCGCCTTAAGATCTCCTAGATGTACACAAGCTTAACCCACTGTTCACTGCCCCCCAGGATACAACTGCAACAGCTGTAGCTAGAGCACTTGGTCTTTTTACTCAAGTCACAGACACTACAGGTTTCAGTGCTGGAGGTTGCTAGTTCTCTTATCCATGTCAACCAAGGTAACAATTCACAAATAGAAGGTGATGTAACTAGAGCATGTTGCGCTCCACTGGTCCTGGCAGGTAGTATTGACTCTACCCTCTCACTGTCTCCTAGCAGAAGGATGTTGCAAGTGAGATTTTTTGCCAATAGGTCAGAGACTTTAAAGAACAGCATTAACCACACAGCAACGTAAATAGAGAAGTATCAAAATTCACTGTTGGTGGGGAAAAAAAAAAACAAACACAAAACAAAACAAACCACACCACACATAACAGTTCCTATCCAACTGCCTAATATTCTTTTCTACAAGACTTCATTTTCCCAGCAGCTGTCCGTCTCTGACAGTTTTCAGTCCCATGCAGACAACAATGCAACTCTCTCTTTACCTGAAGCAACTGCTTCCATGTACAACTGCTTATAAATCAAATAGTTGCTAATAAGGAACTAGAGTTCTCCTAAAAGACAAAGAAACAGGCAAAGACCACTCAACCTGATTATGGCAGTTGGAGATACCATGAAGTTTTACTCCTGTTTGAATGCATATTTTCTAAGACTAAATAAGAAAAAACTATTACAGCAATTCAAAGCTGACCTCTTAACAGCTGAAGCATTTCACCAGCGGAGTCCTGCATCAAACCATCCACGTGGGAAATCTCAAGTATCTATCTCCAGAAATACAACCACCTGGAAAGTTGTTTTCCATGGCTTATCTGTACATATAAAGAGCAAAGCTTGCTCTAAAGGCCTAGGCCCACTTGCTGCCAGCTTTTCCACAATCACGATATTTAGTCAGAGATCAGGAGTACTTTCAAGAGCAAAACTGTGATGTGCAGAATCTATTTGTAAATCTCTGGGAGACAGTATCAAAGAAGAAACTGCTGCATGGGTTTTGTAAGCTACGTGGTTAAAACCAAAACACCCTCCCAAAGGGTCAGGAAAAACTGCTTTGGTTAAGGAAGGATCACTAGCTGAGCCACTCTGTTCAAAGACAAGACTATGGCTGGAAGGCAAGCTTGGGGTGAGGAATCTGTGCTTCGGCCCAGCCAGAGTGAGTGAGTAAAAACGTGGCAGATCAGTATCAACACAGAAAAATGTTAAGGTTTAACATCTGGGGAAAGCAATCTAAACAGTCACATACAGCACTGAATTTGGAAGTGGCCTCTAAGCGCAGAAAAGAGATCTTGGAACCAACAGTCCTCTGAAATCATCAGCTCAGTAACATACAAAAAAGTAAACGCAGCCTTAGTCATCGTTTAGAAGGGTATTGAGCACAAGATGGATAGCATCCTCCTGCCACAACAGAAAGCCCTGGTGCACCCATATCTAGAATGCTGCGTGCCATTCTGGCCTCCTCTTTCCAAAAGGATGCAGAGTTACAGGCACCAAAAAGGTCAAATAAAATGATGGAAGTAGAGTGGCTGCTCCACAGGAAAAAGGAAAAAACTTTCCATAAACATTAGTGAGCTTGGGATTGTGCTGCCACAGGAGGTAGGGGAAGACAAACAAACTGCAGACTGGACAGATTTGTAGCCAGAAGATCCATAGATGCATACTACAAGGATTAGGATGTACCCTCCAACATCCCTACGACAACTGTGGGTACAAGGATACTGTGAGGGAAATGGACCACCAAAAGCATCCGGGCGCACCTGGTCCCCCGAACCAACTCCTCTTGCTGCCAGCATCAGGCAGAAGAAGGGCAAGATGGGCTGGTGCAAGGGCATTTCTTCCACGCCAGCCAAAGTTACCACCCTGCAAACATGCAGCAAGACACTCCTCCAGCTACACTCATTCAGCCAGACTGGCTCCTCTTGATTTTTTCTAAGCAAACTATTGTAAAAAGGCATATTTATATACTTTTCATCAATAAACATCATAATGTTTCTTAAGGGTTGTAAAAATCCTTTTACCCACTCGGCAGACGGAGATGCAAGCACTGCCTGATCTTCAGAGGTGGTAAGTGCCCCCGTTGCACCCACAAGATTCACTAGTAGCAAGAGATACTCAGCGCCTGTAAAAATCATCTTCTAATGAATTTCCCAAGGTCACGTTGAAAGTCAGAAAAAGAATCAGGAACGAAGCTCTGTCCAGTGCTCTATCAACAAATTTAATTTTCAGGTGTCATCCATTTTTTTGCCTGATATTATGGTCATTCAAGCTCATATTTCACAGATGGACACCTTTTGCTCCAGGCATACACTACTTGATCTATTTTAGAAATCAAGCACAAGATACTCAGATATGGCCAATCCACACACTCGCAATGCAGGATAATGGTACGCAGAGGTCACTTCTGAGCGATCCAACACTACTGCCTACTGGAAACTACTTCTGTGGGTGCTATGCACCCAGAACTGCAACTAGGGTTTATAGGGCACCTTGGCCATTGCCTCTTCCCCCCAGCAACAGCTCTTTTTCCTCTGTGGGAAGAAAAAAAAAAACAGGGAAGAAAAAGTGGTTCAGGAACCTAGAGATAAAGCTGAAACCTTTGGCTTCAAATGCTTTAGTGCCAGATGGTACCAGTGTTTTGGCAGCAGTGGGACATTCTACCAGACAGAATTTGCCCCCAAACGTAGATTATTTATCTAAAAGGGCACTTCAGCATATAAAAACAATTCAATGCTATATTTTCACATATGACATAAAATTTCCTCATTTGCCCCCTTACAGAAATACCAGGAGTCAGATCTTGTCCTGATTTATTGTGGTGAAATTGAAGTGGTATAAATGTGGCAAAAATTTAGAAGGTCGCTAAGATCCTTAACAAAACACCTGATCACAGAGGCCTATTTAGAAAAGAGAATTACAAGTTCTTTGGCTTCAAGATGCGTGACAAAGCTTAATTGCAAAAGCAATGCTAAACAGGCTGAAGGGAGCTGGAAGACAGGTACAAATAATTGCCAATTTTTAAAAAGTATTTTGCAGAATGCATTTATAGTCCTTCACAATCACTTCAGTATCTCAGAAAAAAAAAAAATCTGAAGCAAAATGGTAAAGTATCAGCGAACAGAACTGGATTATTCATCTCCTGAGGAGAAACACAAATTTCTCCAAGATAACAGATTATTACACTAGGAAGAGGAGAAAGTCAACCTGAAAAACATCTCCTTTCCTTTGAATATCCACAAGCAAATCCACCAGAGCAACACTAGCAAAAAAGAAGGGGTGGAAAGGACATGCAGAGTTTACATTAAGTTCTGCCTTTATGTGTTTCATGGCAATACAGGAACACGGGGGTTCACATTTCAAACAGGACTGGAGACAAACAGTCCCGGATGGAGTCCTTATGAGCAACAGGAAAAACCAGCACCCAGGAGACAATGATGACAGAAGTAGTCAGTAACCGGTCCTTTCACCCCGACAGACACATTTAGAGGCCCGTATGTCCAAACTGGAGAAATCTAAAACATGTTTAGGTCATTCATATATAGAATACTTCAGGCTACAATAATTCTCAGCAAGAGATTTTCTTTAATACTAGTGTACATCTGTCAGCTCATGCTGATACATATTGTAGTTTTATTTTTATTGATTTTAAATTTTAACGATGTCACAAGTTAATTCACAGGTCTTTAGAAGAGACCAACAGTAACTAAACTATTCCAACATCTTAATGCACCTACTTCACCAGAAGAGAATAGCACAATTAGTGTATTCATTTTAAGCGGCACAGAATGTATGCTCTCTTCTACAACCCCTCCTTCCACTGGAGAGGCAAACAGCTTGTATTTTCCCTTTATATTAGCATCTTCCTGTATCTTCCAGGCTTACAATTTTCTGTTCCTATAGGCTTTTTTTTTTTTTCAGGTAACGGTGGTGGGTGCATGGCGCTTTTCTTTGGAGCCAATTCCACGCTAAATATTGATGCATAGCTTAATTAGGGACTAGTAAAGGAAAATTAAGTGTGAGGAGACTGGATTAACAAAACCAAACAGTGATGATGCACAATGCAGACCCAAAAACGCATTTTAAAAATTCTACATGTTTTAATGAAAAATAGTTGTGTGGTTTCAAAATCATTTGTAGCTATGGCTTCCAGTCATGAAAATATATGCAATCTCATAAAACGTCTGATATTAGCATGCCTCTTCAAGTGCAAGTGAGTTGTCAATAAGACAATTAAGACAACATCAATAATACACACTGCATGTTATTATCTGCTATTCGAAATCTCAGCCTATCCAAAGATCTCTGGAAACAAAGGGTACATCTGACATTGGCAAAAACATTCTCCCACAACTGAAATATGTAATTCTGAACATACGCAATGGTACCGCTACCTGTACGGGGAAAAATGAATTGCTTTTAAATACAGTATAAATAACTCCTGGTAATGTAAAACTTGGCTCTATAGAAGAAACAGCTACAATAGAAAATTAGCAATCCTGTGCTTAAATCAATCAATTTATCACATGATCCCAGTCAATAAATGCACTGAATAAGTGCTATCATTGACCTTAATCAGCCAACAATTGGCACACAGGGATCAGAAATTCTAGTGAGGAAATCAGTTGCTCCTTGTTAATTTTAGGGTGTGGGGGAACCACTGATGTGCAATCTCTCACAACACCTTTCTGTCCAAACCGCACAACATTTTTAACAGGAGGAAGGAAGGAAGGAAGAACTGAAGTTAAATAAGCAGACTTCCAGCACACTTTTTCAGGTACAAAACTTAACAGGTGCATGTGCACTCCTATTTCACAACTGAAGAATACTCTATTTGTGACTTTTTTTTCTTCCCCCCCTGTAACACAGGAACTGTAGCTAAGCATACAATAAAAACAGTCTTCAGTGTTTACGCGGTGGAAATAACCTATCTGGAAATGAGGGTGATGAAAATCGTGCTGCACAATGATTAATTTGGGCTTTAATCCTGACATCCCATTTCATCTGAAGTTGCCATTAAGCTCAAAAGGAGAAAGGACTACATAGCTGGGACCTAACATTTTTATTTATCCACCTCATAAGCTGAATGTGATTTCAGATTGAACAGAATAGATTTCCCTGTAACTAATGGACCAGATATATTCATACAATGTCCTTTTATTGATTTTACTTTCTTCTACCTATTGTTTGCATTTTCCTTTGAAAAACACATAACTGTCATTATGCTATAGATGTCCTTTACAATTATTATATCATTCACTGTTTCTTAACAAAAAATAGATGCTTTGCTACAGTGTGCTTTCTAATGAAAGACTCCCTACTAGCCTAACTGGAGCTTAAATCGTCAGAACATATTGTACATTTTGGGAGAAAGAGAAGAAAATTAGACCCCTTTGGAATTTGTTTGTTTGGTTTTGAAATATGCATCTTTAAAAATTTAATAAGAGAAAGAAATGGCTAAAGGACAGACTTCATTTTAGACACTTTCTAAACAATAAGCCTATTTATATAACTGATCACATAACGAATTTCTAGGCACTTTACGTTATGAAAAGCCTTTTGCACTGCAAAAGTCATACTGCATACAGTTTTCAAGTTTCAGAAAATAAACAGTCAAAGGGATGTAGCAATAAAAACATATTAAGTATTTTTAACCTACACTGTTCTGAAATTTTACATGGTATCTTAAATAACCACAAAGATTTTGTCAAATATCTACTAAGGATAAGTATGTAAGCAACTTTAAGTGTACTGTCACTGTTTACCAATTTTTTTTTTTTTTAAACTCTTCTTGATTTGTATTTCAATATTTTGTTCCTAAGTTACGATTATGCAAAATACGATTTGTTTTGGCTGACTATATGGAATGTTTACAATTATTTAACACAATTTACTTAACTATTTTGAAACCAAATGATGTGTTGAATTAAAGAAGGTTCAATACTCAAATTGCCCTCATATACTCATTTTTCAGCATACTGCACTGACAGCTGAGGAGAGCACATTTTCATTAGTATGGTGTGCATGGTGCTCCACCAGGTTGCACTGATGAAATACGTGATTTTAGAATCTTTCCACAAAAGGACAACTTTCTTTCATGGAATCAACATTCAATTCATCTGTCATTATGGTAGCTATCAGATGAATGCAGCCAGAGGTTAAAAATAAAAATGTAAAGCCATACTGTTATCTATAAAACATTTAAAGAACTTAAACTACAGCTTAAAAAGTATGAGGCAACAATTCAGCTACCAGATTCAAAACCAGTTTCACATAAACAAATAAGCCTGCATGCAGAAGCAGCCTTCAGAGATATTCATATTTATGCACAGCCAGCTTTTGCCAAAACAGTGATCTCAAGTTTTTCAGCTCTTCACCACAACTAAGCCTAAGGACACAAGGAAGGGGCAAGGTTTATAAAGTAGGAAGCACCCAGATATAAGTATCTTTGATAGAATAAAGCTTCCAGCAGAATCTCAACTAGGTGCAGCCACTTTCATTAGCTAAGTCTGAGATTACTCCCATGCTGACTATCAAGTCCTATGAAAATATGAATTATCTGCATGCACCACAGCAGCGTTCATCCACACACTTTGCCACTGCTGGACACCTTTCTCATGATTTCAAAACTGTGCATAAAATTAACAAAATTTTCTGAGAACCTACACACATAAATATCCAAATATATTTTGTAGATTTGATTTTAACTTCACTGTGCTGTTTAATTTCCTGTTAAAAGGGAAACATTTCTTTCAGTCTTACAGATGGGACAAGGCAGAAGCCTGGGATTTCCAAGACGCGCTGGAGAGGAGCTGTGTTAGGACTTTCATCTCTCCCTTTTGGTTTCTACTCAAATCTGTTACTTCTGGTTGTACGATCAATAACAGTACGATCAGTAACAGTCAAAGCACACTAGTATCCATTGCTCAGATTCAAAACCGATTCAAAACCAAGTTACCAGCAGGAACCCACTGCATATTTCCAGCTGAAACTCTTAGGACAGTTTTGGAAGCTCAGCCTTAACTGAACTCCTCAGGGTGTGGGTTTGTCTGTTCAAATAAAGGAAAAGTTCAGATAAAGGGCTTAAGTTTCCTATATAAGGCAGCCCTTCTTGGAAGACCTTAGCTCTTGGTAGTGAAAACTGAGTCACAATCTCAAAAGCCCCTTCCAGGATGGAACACGCAAATGCAGTTTAGGAGATTTCAGTATCACTGAAGTCAAGGCTACCCCTTTGATACTCAAAGTCTAAAATAAGCCTGAGCCAAATACTGCCTTGTCATGAATAAACCAAGTACAGACGCTTAATCAAATTTGCATTTCTGTGTGATGGAGCATTTACATTATGGCTATCACTGCAATAGCAGAGCATTTAGTTAATACAGCATCTCTGCTACCATAAAGAGTCAGGAACTGTTCTGTCTGCAGGTGACAACCTGAGCAAGTCTACACAAATCCAGGTATGGCCAAGCCAGAAATGACAGCAGGGTTGCCTAGAAGAGCAAAAAGAGTATTGGAGGGTGTCCCTAGGGCTTATCACCAGAAATTCTGAGGCATTTTTCTGGTACAGAGAAGGTGCCAGGTTGCACCACTGAAGGAACATGTCAGTCTAACAGCCTTAGGCTTTTTGAGTAGGGAGAGTTTTCTTGGGATATCACAGGAATGACTGATACTATGTCCATGAGGAGCACAAATCAGCACACAGTCCATGGTGGGAGCAACACTAACAATTCTTCAGCTCCTTTCTGAAAATGAAATCTTGGTTCCAGTGAAGTAGAAGGGCAAGATTTCTTATTAGACTATAAAGCAAATGGGGAAAACAGAGGCAATTTTACTTAATCAGTCCTTACGTACTTCAACAAGGAGACAGACTAGTCCTCCCTGTTATTATCAGGGTTCACCTGAGGAGGGGGACAGGATTCTTCTCAGTTTTATTTCAAATCATCTTTGGCACATCTTTCTTTTCTTCCCCTCTTTTAATGGGAGAGCGGAAACCCTGAAATCTGGGGGCTCGCTCAGATTCTAGCTTCTCTTGGTGGGTCTGTCACACAGATGAAAACAGACTGCAATTTGCTGCATAACCTATGCTGTGCCCCAAGCTGCAGCAGCACTGCATGGTTTCATGTAAGTGACATGTCACAGTCAATAGCAAGTGTGTCAGCTCACTGACAGGCACACAACGTGTGATGCCATCCTCCAACACCACTCTTCTGCAGCCTCCGCCTCTCAGGGAGAGCGTAAACAAGACTTGGTAGCGAGGAGTGCAGAACAGGCATTTTATGGGTTTTGTCAGTGTTGTGATATGCAGCTTTGGAAAAGTATTACCACAACCAAGTGCCAAATGTCATTCGTGTTTCCACTGTGACTGAGAACACGGTGCAGTGCATAAAACCCAAACGTGCTAGTTAAACTGTGTAACTCCTGAGCAGTGCCCTCCATTAAATGTAATTGCATTATCTGACAAATAATCAATGTTCAGATGACACTCAAGAGTCCTAACTGCTAATCCTGGGCTAAAACCAGGTGATATTTGCCTTCTTCCTGAAGTTTTATACTGTGCCTGTACTTCAATATCAGCCCCAAAGGAGAAGCAGCATCACAAGTAAGGTCCTGGCTTCCAGTAAGAATTTGCTAACAGTGCCATTAGACAGATGAAGAACATAGTATGGTTTTGGACAAAAGAGGGCTCTTAGCCTTTGGTGGGCAGAATGATATGGCACCTTGTTTATATGATTACTTAGGATATTTAGCATGTTAATTTTTCATTCTGTTAGGGTTAGTTCTTCAATATTTGGTATAGATCTCTTATTTTACCAGGAGTTCCAATGAGAAGGGAAAGTGCAGTGACTTTGAGATCAAGGTCTGCAAAGAAAATTAAAATAGCAAATATTAGTTCAGAACAACCTGTGAGAGTCTAAGAGCTATTTTATGTAGCTGTGGACTGCTCTGAATGCATACAGGATAGCATTCTCCTGGGATACAATAAAAGACTTTTGTCCCATCCTTTCTCTACTTTCCCCTTCCTCATTCAGGCCTCCAAGTTGGGCCTTCCATGGTCTGCAGCCCCTACATCCCTAATGTTCTACCTCACCTACACGGGAGCGAGCACTGGTACTCAAGCTGTTGCCTAAGTCCTGGCCACTTGCTACACGTATTTGCTGTCTTCAACACCTGTGTGTGGTGATATAAAACTCCTTAGAAGTCCTCTGCCTTCCACACTTCCTCTCCTGTAGTCAGTTAAGGGCCCAGTCGGGCTGCTCTCACAGGACCTGTGTCACACACTCAGCTTCGTTAGCTTCAGAGCCAAGAGTGGTCATGGGCGAAGGGAATGGCCCTGTTGTTGTCTTCTGTCTGAAGTAGTTTTGCTATGCAAAGGAGACGGTGAAACAGCGCCAGACAAGTCTTGGTGGAAAGAACAAGAAAATGAGAAGACCCTTCCATCTCTTCACAAAGAAGCAAGGTTCTGTGACATGAGCTTAATGTTTATATGAACACCGTATTTTTTTTATATTTAATACATCTCTTTCTAAATGTAATTCAAGACCACAGCTACTCTAAAGTATGAAAAGCAAGTCTTCATTGAACCATGTTTTTAAAAAAAGCTACTATTCAATACAATTTAAAAAACAATGAGACCACACATGACTTTTGAAATCATATGGATTATTGATGGGAGCAGAGATTTTTTTTTTTTCTGTTTGCTTAAAAAAAAAGTAATATGGTTCATTGCAGGTTTTCAAAACACCATAACACCTAACTCCTAAACTAACAGAATTGTGACCAGAATTTTCCACTGCTTTCACTTTTCCTAACTTCAGAGGACCCAATTCAACACAGACATGCTTTAACACTTGACATCCAGTTGTAGTAAAACAACTAAGCACATGCTTCAATACCACTGATTCCACACTAATTCAGGATCAAACACTACTACAGAAATGCTCAGCGTAAGATCAACTGAAGCAGTATAGGTGGAATCGTAACCCTGTACCAGTAAGCTTTTGCTGAACACCTCTGATGTTCTTTACATGTATGTGAATGTCATGTTTATAAAATTTGACAGAGGATTCACAAAACAAATGATAAAGAACCACAAACTATTCACAGCTGAAGGAACATACAATCCTCCCCCCAAACACTAAAAAATTCTTAAAAGCTACAGAAACTTTTGTTAACATACACCCTTAGAAAATTTAAATATGTAAACCACAGAAACAAAAGGATTGAACATAATAAAAAGATGAGACAATTTTAAAGCTTTCTTATTTACATCAATTTATCAAAGATAAGCATATTTATTCACTCTATAGGTACCTTGATATCATAGTATCATAAGACAAGACATGCAAGCATCCTATAAAATACTAAAGTATTATTCAAGTAATTATTATTTACATTCTCCTTGTGTCCTAGCCAAACTCTGCATACACTTGCTTATAGAAGGATAGGGTGCCTGTGCCCAGGCAATAGGTGTTTCAGTATGGACTCCAACCAGAGAGCAGCAAGCTCTAATAGAATAACAGGTACCTGGGTTACCTAATCGAAAGGTTTAAGTGTTGGCAATACCGTAGATAATAAACTAATAAGTTAGAAGAGCCTTCTTCACCTAGATGTCCAGCAATGATTCGACTAAATAAGGGCTGAAGAATGTTTAGAATTGATGTTGTATGTTGTACACATTTAAATACAAATTATCTTAGTAGGGTTTTGCATATTGATTATGCACTGCTGTTAAGTCCTCTTATTTCTATAGAAATAAATGATCCCTACTCAACATATAAAAGCTGTCCTAGTACTAAATAATGACCTCAACAGGGGGCAAATCCTAAATGGAAGTAGCTGGAGGGGACTATATTCTACACTCTGCAAGTAGGCAGCCAAGAAACACCTAGGACCCAGAACAAGGTACAAATGGCTTCCAAGCCTAGCAGAACATTCGATTTAATGAGGCTAACTCCCATTTTACACCGATGATGCTTTCTGAACAGATCTGTACACATACGCATCCTAACAGAAGATGGAAAGAGTTCAACAGCCCCCCCACCCCCATTTTTTAACTGATTTCCAGTGTCAAATAAAAGGAGATTATGAAAGGAGGAAAAGTTGTCTTCAAATCCAGCTTGAAAAGGCATGTGCAATACTCCTCCTCGCTTTATCTGCCAGCCCTGTTTCTCCTGACAACACGTTTCCCTAGCACTGTGGTAACCCACAGAGACCCTGAGAAATTATTTTGTAGTCAGACTCCTGCTCCGGTACATATACATGTAGCTGGAAGTGTGCTGAAAGCCAGTGCTTCTCCTTTAACTTATCTTTGGTTTGCTCTATTTTGTTCAGCTCTACCACCAGCACCAGAGAGAAAGGGAGAGAGATTATTGGCACGTTAAAGAAAAAATTCAAGGGTATTTTCATTAACAACTCCAAAACTATAAAATTGTACCATGACTTTTTTTAAATAATAAAACATTTATTCTTGGTTTAATTATTTGTTCTGGAGTAAAAGTACAATTAGTAAAAGATATATGATGTGTCATAACAACAAGCAACAATAAAAACTGTCTGAGGACTTATTTGTAAATCTGTATTTGTAAAGGAGCAACATAAAAAAGAGGGTCTTTCACCCTGATAGGTAATATTTTATTTGACTCGAATATATGAAACACGTCTTCAAAAGCCCAATCTCCCAACAGAAAATCTCGTCAAAGCAAAGCATACCCAGAAAAGTAGTCCCTGTCTGATTAAAAACATCGATATCTTCTGAAAAAGGTACATGAACAAACGTCATGCAGTTGAAGAATATGGACTAGCCAGACTGTTTTTACAGAGACATCAAATCTACTTTAGATGTTCATACCAGCTACAGAGCAATGAAAACTGTGTTACATTACAGACTATACATGTGTAAACCGTTTTCAAATCCAGCTGTTTTTATTAAAAATGTAAATCATAAATTGCAATACCTTTCCCAGTGTCATAGAAAAAGTCTGCATGATAATTTCTTTCTTTCCACAACAGAAGTTATCCCATCAAATGCAAGTTATGTCTAACAATGGCGGATGTGAATTCACTGCAAAAGCTGTATTTGGTAAGTAAAAGGTTAATAGTGTGAAGTCAATAGTTAGTATCCTGACATGTGAAGTAGCCAATCAACAGCTGGTGTTTGAAAGAGGCTGGGATATCGTATTTATAAAGCAGTTGGGGTTTGGGTTTTTTTTGCTTGTGTGATGATGACTTCAAGGAGAAGCAAGCGAAATTTGACTTACCCAGCTCACACCTGAAAACAAGATACTGAATCACTGACAACTATGGACCCAGTCATTACAACATTCATTAAGGTCTTCAATTAGTGAACCCAGCAGTCAATGTTGATCATAAAAGCACTGAAAAAGTGTTTGCAAGCTTGGGCCCTGTGGAATCCCTGATTCTCCAAGAGAAAGGCTTTCGCTTTTCAAAGGGTACCTGAGGGTCCCCGTTTCTCATCTATATGATAGGCTCGTGGTGGCAACTGAGTGACACTGAACGAAGGTAGGAAGCCAGGCAGGGGGACACAGGAGGGGGAGGGCTGCTCCGGGTCCTTCTCTAAGACCCCTCTGTTATTAGTTGCAGAAGCCCCCTGGAGGGGTGCAATGCCTCCTCCGACTGCCCGAGTCCATATATTCCTAAAGCTGCCATCAATAACCGCAAGCTTGGGCCATCCCCAGAATAGCTCTCTGCCACTTACACTGTAAAGCAAAATGAGTTAAAATCCAAACTAACTCAACACTCATCACAAACACCTTTTTAAAAAGAATTTGTTTTCATGCAGAGGGTAACCATCAGCCAATATTTTGCTCCTGGGATTCTACTATGGTTAACCTGCCAAGAATCTGATTTTAACATTCTTCATGTGTAAAATTTCTATGGGTGCCAGCGGCAGTAAAAGTATATAAGGGTTGCAGACATATCCTCAAGTCCACCTCAGCTGTAGGAAGAAGTCTCACAGCATTGCTAGGTCAAACATCAACTCAGACCACTTCTAAATGATTAAGATGTATTTACACACAGGTTAAGGGTCTGACCTCAAACCTTTGGAAGTCAACTACAAGGTGCTCATGGATTTCCACGGACTTTGAACCTGCTCCTAAGAAATATTCTGGCTAGCATTTTTTGTAGTATTATGACACAGGGTAGTATCTTGTCTATACCTTACAAGTATATATTAAAAAAATACAGTATAATTCTTAAGATCAAATTAGAGAAACACCATTGATATAGTTTAGGTCTTGTAAAAATCAAAGTTGCATAAAAATTTAAGACCAATAAAAATGTTTCCATGATTCTTTTTTTAATCCCATTGAAAACAATTTTTCGTTGTAAACATTTTTGCTAGCCAAGCACTGCAGCATTGTGCAACTGCATGACATCCAAAGAGAAACTGATGAAAAGCTGACTAGATTGATTTCATTTTTCCAACCGGAGTGAAATACGTAAAAGGAAATAACAAAATGGTGAAGTTATTTTTATATATAAAAAAATGTTCACATTTAATAAACTCACATGGAAACTGCACAGCCAATGGCAACCACTTTCGAAATGTATCTACGGTTCCCTTCAGTTCTGCATGGAAACAAAGGCAACAGTGGGTTCCTGCAGCACCTTTCCCCCTCCTCTGGAACCACAGAAGCACTTTCTCTGCTGGAGGAGTCAGATCTGAGGCTGCCCAAACTCTGCATCACCCAACCCCTCTCCCCCCTGTGACCTCCCAGGTTTCTGTGTAGAAGTCTGACAGGGGGTTACTACTGGAACTCAGAGCTATATTTATTCCCTTGGCTCCCATCCATCACTGTTGCAGAGCAGCCAGAAGGGGAACCAACAGCATGGGATCTGCCAGAGTTGTGCTACCAGAGAAGTTAAGAATGAAAGACAGAGGAGGCAGAAGCTATCAAAATGAGTATTTCTGTCTCTAAGGAAAAAAGGGTTTCCTCCCTTTGTGGATCCCCCTTCTACAGATTAAGCTTTTTTTTTTCTCTCCTGTTTAAGAAATCCCAACAGAGAAACCTGCTAGCTCCATAGGTCTTTCACATCTCACACGAGTTTCTTCATGAGGGAAGGATCACTAACAACAACTCTTGCATCTCTAAGGCATTTGTTGGCATTTACACAGCATCGCTCTCCACCTCATGGTACTACCAGACAGAGTGCCATCCACAAGCTCTTCACTGTGCGCAGGTCAAAGGTGCTTGTGGTGGAAGGGTCTAATCCTGCACCCGTTGCACCTGCTACAAACACTTGGTGCTCGGGGTACATAGGAACCAGTTAATTGGTTCTGTTCAAACACATAGCCTACTGAACAAAATAGTGGCGAACTGTTCTGAGATGAAAATTCTATGGATTGTTAAAATGTGCCCCATCACCAACTGACTTTTATGATCAGTGGATTATTAAGTTTATGAGAAAGGTATAAAGCTGAGTAAGGAAACAATTTTCTCATATCACAAATACTTTGAAGATTTCAGAATTTCCTCTTGTTCCCACTAGGACTAACCTGATACCTTTTGCAACTTTTCAAAAGGAACAGCCAGCAAGACAACATTAAGGACACAAATGTTCTCACCACATCATACTCAGCAGCACAGGGTACGAGACTCTGCAACAGACTCAAGTTGGACCCAGTCTCCCACATCACACTAGAATGCCCAAGCCAAGAGTCAGTCCTCTTCTGACCCACTAAATAATTAAACAATTATTTAAACTGGAATAGCCTGAAGCAAGAACTTAAAAAGACCCACCCTTGAAGAGCCAAAGTATGGTTATTAGAACACTCACCTGGGATGTGAGAAACTTGATGTGAAGAAGCTGATTCAAATCAGATAGGAGAGGAATGATCTGAATCCAAGCTCTCTAGTGACCCAGGTGCATTTCATAATCACCAGTCCATAATGAAGTGCAGAGATGCAACTCTTTCATTTTGACTAGAAATTCAATTCTGGACCTTGGAAGTCCTTCGAAGATGCAGCATGTTGATGCAAACTAATGAACTGGCATTTGTCAACTGCAATAAGAAAATTCCAGCTAGTTCTGGCCAGAAACTATACTTCTATATCTGGAAAACACCTTGTGTGCCAAAGACACTACCAAAACAAGCAACTGAGATTGAAACTCTAATCCAGAAGTGGCTGTGGATTTGCTACTGCTCATTTACCTAATAGTATGTCCATTTATCACATACACATGCATATAGCTTTGTGTAGTCAAGTAAAGGAAAGATGCTTGAATATTTGTTCTTTAAAATAATCATGACTATTTTAAAATATCTGAGTTATTTTAGAAGAAATTTTACGGTAAAATCCAAAGAAGGTAGTAGTTAGAGCAGGAGAGTTTTGTTAACTGGTATTATGGTACTAATAAAGATGCTGGGTGATCTTCTATTAGTTATTTTATTAGCCCCAAGAGGAATTGCACTCCTATGGCAAAATCTCAACGAATCAATAACGAAGAAATCCCTTAAAAAGGTAATAAATAGTCATTTTATTATACATTTCAATTTTGGGTAGCCTATAACCTTTGCATTTTTTAAACTGAAAGGCTGGATTTCTTTTCGAACTTGAAATGATGAAACAAGAAAAAGTTTAATCAGGATCTCTTTTCTTGAAAAGGCTTTGTACTGATTTTACAAACAGTGGAGTTACACTATATATTGAAACTAGGAATCGCATGAGACTCACCTTGTATGGAAGCCAAGTTTTAGCTACTGACTCAGTCCTACCCCAACTGAAATAAGAGGAGCAGAATTGAATCCTAGAAATCACATCTAAATCAACCAAAATTTTGCTACATTTTATGCCTTTTCCTCTTAAAAGAGAGACCCATCATTTTCCTCAAAATGTGGGATATATTCCAACAAAACAAAGGTTCAATGAAAAGCTACTTGTAGCAGCAGTTTCAAAACTATTGTTGCTTTCCAACATAAAGTCAACTGTCAACATTCAAAAAACTTAGAAGTCATCACATGGACTGAAACCCATGAAAACGTTCAAGCACACCCTTGAGAAAAACAAAACAAAACAAAAACCTACAAAAAACCAAAACCAACCAAAAACCAAAGAGAGCTTGTCTACACGTGGGTTTTTTTCAAAACTGTTCCAGCACTGATATGGTTGAACCAGGGCAAACACTCACCAAAAATCCCTGGCCACTAGAGTAGAAAGCAGTTTCTGCTTCTCCTGTCAATTCTAAACTAACACCAGAGAAGGCAAGAATTCATTCAATTGACATTTCACTGTCACACCACTCCCTCGAATAAAACTGGTATCAAAACCAAAATTTTTCACTGCCCTAATACTTCTATGGATCTCTGAAGAAAAAACACGTGATCTAGAGAGCCAATGTTACCAAACACACATGAAAATAAAATGTAGCCATCCGTGCGCAGCTATCACAAGAAATGTTAGGAAATTAACATCCAGCCCACCATGTCAGCCGTTGTTAATAGAAACCTGACTTTACACCTCCTTGCTTTCTTCACCCCAGCTCTCACATGCTCTTTCTCAAGAAACAAATGTAGGCTTCCCTTGAACTCATTTATCCTTTCCTTGCTGGTAATTTACTCCATATGTTTATTATCCTTTGCATGAAGTAATTCTGCTCGAGTTTCCTATTTACCCATGCTTTTCTAAATTTTAGATTAAAGGGAACTATCTACATCTATCTATATCTACCATTGCTATTCCAACAAGACTGATGGTATCAATGTCTGCACAAACCTATGGAGACCAACTTACGAGAGTGAAATAAAACGATGTTAATAGAATATGGTATCATTTAAAAAAATAAATGTAAAACCAGCATGACAATGTAGCATAGTGCTCTCGCATGGGTTACCAGGGCTAATTCCCAGATCAGCAGGGGCCAGGACTATGGAGGAAGCAATACGCATAGCCCTGTTGTGACCAAGTAGACCAAGGTACTTGATAGCAACCCCCTTGTAGCATCGATGAGCTCAACAGGGCTCCCATCCTCCTCACAAAGAACCAAAATGACTGCAGCAGACTATCCCAAAGGCATAAAAAAGGAGGAAAAGTTTGCAACAACTCTTATCACAGTTAAAAAAATGAACATAAAAGAAACTACAATGAAGTTCACGTTAAGGCTGAAACAAACTCATTATAAAAGGAAGAATCAAGACTGCCATTTATCCCTTTGCACCATGATATCCTGAGCCATTTCAGGTTGATGGCAAGGAAGGCTCCCTGGGACATCGCTGGCTGCCCCAAGGCAGAGCAGGGGCCACAGGCAGCCTCCCTGCAACCAATGTCCCCTGCTCCCCTATTCAGGCCATGGGGGTGAAAGTCAGCTCTTAAGTCTCCTTTTTGTCCCACCCTCTTGGTTCTCTTGTTCACAAAACTGAGGAGGGCCAAATTTTCCCAAGTAGCCTTTCCGTGGCACTGCAGGTGACCCTTTTGGGATAACCCTGCCTGATCTTCACCGACTTCCACCCTCCCAGCAAGCGTTCAGTCCCTCTGGAAGTCCGAAATGCCTGCAGCTGGGCAGTTTAACATTAATGCATCAAAAACGAGCAGCTGGTTTGAAGAAGCTAGCTTTGTTGCTTGCCCCTCGCTACGGGAGTGCTATCAAAGCCAACGCCATTATTTTCAGGCACTGCTACCTGCAGAACTCTCCATTAATGTCCTACCACGATAGGCAGCACTGCTTTTTCACAACACGACAAATACTTGTAAGGAATTACCTAATTTTGCTTTTGGTTATACAAGTCTCGAATGCTGCAATGCACAATGCAGAAAAGATCAGATACTGAGGCTGCTGTGGCTATTTTAGTTCTGTTTTCTTCATCTGTGTTTAAAAGACAGTCAGATTATAACAAAATTGTTTGTCTTTAATATAGTTCAACTTGACCTGATGAACCCATCTCTTTCGAAAACAATCTCACATGGAGTATTTAGATTAAAACCTCTATAAAACAGCAACTTCAAAATACTTTCAAGGCCCCATCTTACAATTTTTAAAAAACACAGACAACTAGGCTAATTATAATTACTCCTCTATAATTCTTTTGCTTTTTTCATGCATCTGGTTATCTAGGAAGATGCACCTGAAAATTAGAGCAAATTTAAATATAAGGGAAAGGTGCCAAATTCAGAATACTGGAATATCTTCCCTCTGGGAGCATGTTTAGTAACAGCATTGGTGCAGTTTGGCAGAGGCAACCCAAATCCTCCCTTGCTTCCCTATTCCCGTAACTCTTTCCTGATCTGGATCTTTGCTACCTCTGAAACGATGCTTCAAATCTCTCACGCAGTGCTTGGCTTCATTGCTTAACCTGCCAATAGGAGTGAAAATGTCACAGCAGTTATTGTGATCCACTCAGATTCAGACACTACTCAGTTATTTCACATTAAGCAACATACATCCATCAGATCATTCCAATTTTCACTTGCTTCTGTCCAAGGTCAGATTCTGATCAGTGACTTGGTCATAAAAAGTTCATACTCTGTATTTGGCCACACAACTGGAAGCTAGAACCGCACGTCCGTACAATAACCCTAAGATCATCCAATTAAGCATTTCAGAATTATTTTACTTCTACATACTTTCTTTCAGTAGCTCATCCTTTTTCACTCTTCTGCGAACATCTGTGCCCGGAGTGTCTTCACTAGAGAAATTTGGATTTCCATCTACAGTTGCCAGAAATAAGTTTATTCATGTTTTTGCAAAAGAAAATGTATTCTATTTTTTCATCTATGTTCTCCTTCCTTGAATCCAAATTGCTTGCACCACTGAAACAGACACACAAAATGCCTCAAAAAAGATGGGGTAAAGAATAAGGCAAAAAACGCAAGGTGTGAATGAGAGGACAGAAAAATGGCTTTTCAAGATCGTACTGCTTTTTAGCATTTTGAAGAGCCGATATACATCTATTCACGTATCTGAGAGAAATTCAGAAATTAAAATTTAAATTTACTTACAAATCTTATTAAAACACACTATATCAGAAGATACTAAAAAGCTTTAATTGTCCTCATTCAAACCAGAAAAATAAATCTATTTATGGCTTTCTTTTCCATTTTTTGTAAAGTTCATATAAATCCATGTGCTTTTTTTATGCCTTTTTTTTTTTTTTAGTCAAGGCACTCTAAAAACACCTGTGCAATTCAAAGTCAACTTTAAGCAAAAATCAACATTTGGAAAAATGACTTCTACTGATTTTCCTACACTTGATGAAACTTGTGCTTCCCAGGGAATAAGCACAGCCCATTTTAATGGAGTAGTGGATTTTCTACGACTCTTCTAATGCAAATCTCTTTGGTCACCTAAGGCTCCCATGGTGGGTAAACAACCTGATGTGTCAGCTTTCTGTACTGAAGATCACAATTTCTGATCTCAGCACTGTCTTCGTTGCTGCAAGCAAAACAGTGGTACTGATGTTGCAATTTCCAGGCTACTCTCTTCTGATAATGAATGGGTTGGGTTATTGGCCTCTAGCATGGACAAAAATATGACAATCAGCCTCTTCATTATATAAAAGTCTACATGAAGACAGTGCCAGACAACTTGCTGAGTATTAGAGCCCAAATATGTTCAGAAGTTGAAAAGCCCATAGAACAATTCCTTTTTCTTCTTTGCAACTGATAAAGTCATAGTCAATTTATTAAAAGCGTTTTAATACAGTATTTCCATCACAGCAACTGGTATCTTCAGGAAATCATTTGCAAAACACATCTTTAGCATGCAAGTATTTTAGATACATTCCCCGGAAATGTAACAGAGAGACTAACCTTTCTTACATCTGCAGTTGTTAATTGTCATCATTTGAACAGCAAATGAAAACAAAGTTTAAGCCACTAGCACTTTAAAAAAAAAAAATCATATTAAATCTCATTTACCTGCAGTGATAGAAATTCAAAGTCACAAGCAAAATCTGAAGACAGAGCAGATATGTGAAAGTGCACTCAACTGCAGGGTTTAGCAACTGTACCAAGACGTTCTGAAACAGCAATCGATTCTCTAAGCACTTGTTAGCAAACTGGAGACATTTTCTTTCTACAGCATTCTGAAAACTTTAAACAACTCATTTATGATTCTTTTCTTCAAAAGATTAACAGCACATCCACTAGAAGATGAATTAAAAATAAATTTAAAAAAAAAAGGATAGCAGAAAGGGAAAACCAGAACAGACTAGGACAAACATCTCAAGCTATTTACAAATACTTTTGTAATGACTAGAAATCATAAAGCCCTCTTTAGCTAACTTAAAAAAAAAATAATAACCCCCCAAAAAACCCAAACAAGCCAAAAAAATGCATCAGTTGTTGACTGACCACAGGGCCTTACTTTCAAAGCTGCTGAGCACCCACAACTCTATCTGAAGCCCGTGGAAGTGGTGAGTGCTCAGCAGCTCTGCAAATCAGGCCCAAACTATACAGGGGTCTACCAGCAACCTAGCAGATGTAGAGTTTAGGAAAGGGGTTTTGTTGCAGAAACGAGGAGGTTCAAAGTAATCTGTCAAAGAAGCGCTGCTCCATGCGTGAGTCGGAAAGCTAGCTAGCTCTCATCTATGGGAAAAAAGTTAATTCATAGGGCTCATAGGGCTTGCATTTGTCAAGGAGCAGGACGTCAATGCTATCATTATCAGGCAAATCAGCCAGGCGTTTAATGGTAGAATCAGGAGACATTTGCTCTCCACTATCAGAATGACATCATAACTAAAGCAGCCTTCGGCGAGGGGGGAGAGCCGGGGCAAGGCTTGGGCTGCACACAGACTTTGCACTTCTGCTCGGCTCGCCCCACCAACCGCTGGTCCCCTTCCGCAAGAGGCGACACTTTGAGCTGCCTTCGCTCCACAACTTTGTCCTCGCAGCATCTGAAACACCAGCATCTGATTTTACAAAACACTTCTAAACCTGCCCGATCCAAAACTGAGATATTGCAAGCCAGCCACTCGGTTAGGAGGGGATAGGTTTTACATGTAATCTACAAATTCACTCTAAAAATTTCTGGCATTTTTAATTACTTCAGTCATCTTCATCCTCCGTCAAATGGGGGGAGAGACACACATTAAAAAACTAGTTGTCTCTATGATTTAAGAAGTAACAGCTTAGTTAACTAAGTCGATTTCTAAGCGTACACAAACACATACACACACAATCTTTGAATATTCCGAAGTATTTAGCGATGATCTATTCGATGATCAGAAACGGAACAGCAATACACATTTCTCTTCCACAGTAGCTGTAATTATAACAACTCGAACAGCACAAATTACAAAACTGTTAATCTATTTTCTTTTAAAATATCACTACAGGCACACAGGCATGGTACAAAAGCCTCACCTTGTATAAAAACTGTGAGGGAAAAAGTTATGAAAGCAGACAGAAAACCTAAAATCCCTGAGGCTACAAAAAAATCCCGCTATTGAGAAATAACCCAAGAGACCACATAGGGAATGTACAGCTTTCAGAAGCACTTCTCATCTTATTTGCACTTAACCTATTGATGTACTTATGCAGGTCACTTACTTTTCAGATATGTTTGAACCCTTTATAATCATGCAGATCGCCGCGGTTTTCACTTGGGCTTTTGGTTTTTTTGGTTTTGTTTGGTTTTTTGCAAACAAGTTTCATTTAAAAAAAGATCCAATTATGCAAATCTGCTCCCGGATAGGTAGTGAATATTCAGTATGACGGTGATACTGTAATAGTTCAATGCAATGCACTGTACTGGACAGATTTATGAGACAACGTCACTACTACGCTCTGGTCCTCGCTGAAGCATCTTGAAGTTAATTAAAGCTGCAATGTCCACTTTTCCAGCCACCCTCCTCATTCAGGTTTACTATTTCAACATCAAACCAGCAAGGGGGCCTCCCCCCTCTCTCCCTACATTTAAGCAGCCTTCCACAGTCAATGAACAATGAACAAAGATTTGAGTGATAGGAAGGGGGAGAGAGAAAAAAAATCGCCACAGGAATAATCAAATCCGGTTTAAGCAAGTAAAAATATAGTTTCTAATATTAAACTAGAAGAGAAAACATTCTTCTCCAAGTGAACGTGCAAAGGCGCTTAGCCAACCCCTTCAGAAAGGGTCTAAAAGCAGCCAGTCCTTTTTATTTCGAGCAGTGAATGAGCCCAAACAAGGCTTCTAAACTTAATTATGACACTTAAAATAGTCTTTTTCCACATAAACGGGGCGGCTCGCCGCCGCTATCTGTATCAACCGGTCAAATCAGCTCAGCAAATACGGCCCCTGTTGGATTTATTTTAAACTGCACGGGGGGGGGGCGGCGGCGGGGGGGAATGCGCGGCCCCGCGGAGCGCTCCAGCCGCGGGCGGCCGGGCAGCCGCGCCCGCGCCTGCCCCGCGCCCGCGGAGCGCCGCCGCTCCGCGCCGTGCCCCACCGCGCCGGGCCCGGTGGCGGCTGAAGTGAAAACGAAGCGATCTGACAAACCGCGTCGACGCCTCGACGCTGTATCAGGCACGGCCACAGCCGCCGCACGCACCCCGAAACAATGCCGGCCGCGCAGGCGGGCGGCGGCCCGAGCCCTCCCCGCCGCGCCCGCCCCGGGCGCCCGCACCCACGGCCCGCGCGGGGCTCCGCGGAAGCGGACGACGTCCACAGCCCCGCCGCCACGGCGGGGGACGCCGGCAACTAACTTTTCGGCTGGAGCCCGCGCGAGCCGCCCCGCGGGAGCCGCGGACCCTCCGAAAAACCGCAGAAATCTTCGCCACCTTTTATTTTGCGTTAAAGTTCACAGGCGGCACCGCTCCCCTCAGCCCCTCTCCCCCCCCCCCCCGGCACGCGCACACGCACACACATATATTAATTATTTGCAAAACTGCAACAGATGGGCGCATTAAAATCTGGATTCTTCCCTCCACAGCATCAAAGAATCTCGCCTTCCCCCCCCCGCCCGTTAATCCCGCCGCCGGCCCGGTGCCCCCCCGCCTCCCCGGAACCGCAGCCCGCCGCGCAGGAGAGCGAGGCCGCTGCCCCGCGCAGGCGGCGGCGCCCCCGCGGCCCTCCGCGCCCGCGCCCGGCGCGCCGCCGGGCGGGGGACGCTCCCCCCGGGCATCGCCACGGAAGTTTCCTCCTTAACCTGTTACTTTCTCCGGGCGCTGACAAAAGCCCCGGCGGCGGCCGGCAGGTGCCTCCCCGCTCCCCGCGGCGCCGCCGGGCGCGCTCCGCTCCCCCCGAAAGGGCTGAGACCTGGCCTGACATTTAGTGCCTACTTGAATGTCACAACGCTCCTCGCAGCATTATGCACGGCTCCTATTCATAAGAGGTCGATTAGAGCACAAAATGGCAGGTCTCTTAGGCACTTGAATCTCACAAGTTTGACACATGGTATGCATCAGCTAACTTTGATTAAAAAAAAAAAAAAAAGAGAGACGGGGTGGGGGGGAGTTTACAAATTACACCACGATTAGCCGGGATCCTAAAGGGGGAAGGAGGGGGGGGCCGCGTTTAAAGTCACTTCAGCAAAGTTTGCTCCGCAGCAACCCTTTAAAACAAAAACTTTCTGGGCAAGTTAAGGGCAGGGTGGGTGCGGGCTGGGGCCGGCGGCCCCCGGGCCGCGCCGCCGCCGCCGGCGCTCGCCTCCCCTCGCCCGCCCGCCTGCCCGCCCGCTCCTTTTTTGTAAAGTAACGGTTTTAAAAGAAACGAGAGAGAAAGAGGAAAAACGTAGGGTTTTCTTCAGGCTAAGTTCTATAGCGCCATTCAATGGCTTCTCCGCTCCTTTCATTATTTTCTGCTTTTCCCCTGACAGCCCTGCTTGCAAACGTCACTGCTATGGATATTTAATTATACTGTATTTTTTTAATCACGGTGGAAAACGCAGGCCCCATTGCGATGATTAAAAAGAAATAAAAAAAAAAACCAAAACAACCGTACTCCGGACTGACTTTGGAGCCTCTTTGATGGCTCACGGGAGCCTCCCGGATCCTCAAAAACCCCCTTTTTTACCTTTGTCTTTCTTACCTTAAAATTTAAAGCAAAGCGTAGAAGAAACTCCCGCACGTAAACGGAGCGTTGTAAAAGATTGTGTTCAATGAATAATGAAGCATGTCCACATGATTGACTTGATCATTTTCTTGTGCGGAGGGGGAAAAGTGCGGCGCGGGGCTGCCGCGGCCGCCCGCTCCGGGTAGCCCTCCCAACTGCTTCCAGCACATCCCGAGCAAAGAGCGCTTTATTTTAATCTGTCTCTTTTCAGAATAACCCCCTTCATTGATACTGATCACCCAACATCACAAGACATCCCCATCTCTCAGCGTGGACTCCCCCTATCTGGTAGGTGAAATGCATTGTACCATTAAAAAAGCACTCCATTGTCGTCTTGGCATAATTCACAGCAACTAGATAGGTCTTGCGGCATTTAGCTTTGATGAGCCAAAAGCTGAACCCTTGATATAATAATCTACAAAGAATGGTCTGTGATCGTCCATTTTTCCTCCCTGTCTAGCAACTAAGAAACCATTTAACACGGCGCAGCTTGGTCGTGACCTTGAGCCCGTGTAAACACCCCGAGGAGCCCGCGCCGCTCCGCAGCCCCGCGGCCAGCGCCGCTGCCCGCGCCCCGCGCAGCCCCCGCGCAGCCCCCGCGCCCGCGCCCCGCCGCCCCTGCCCGCGCCGCGCAAACCCCGCCGAGCCCCCGGGGGCAGCGCCGGGCTCCACCGAGCGCCCTCCTTACCTGCTCCCGAAACTATGCAAAGTCTGTTCCCCCTGAAAAAAAAAAACTCCCGGGGAAACCTTGGTGGACAGGGGGACCGGAGCATCAGTCACCGCTCCGGCGGTTAAGAGAAGTAATCAGCGATAAAGTGACGTTGATCTGCACTGTAACCTTGTGGCGTATTTAATGTAAATAAGCCAGTTATGTTGCCAATCGCATGCATACAAACACATAAAGGTCCTCAGCGTTGCATTTTGATTCTTTCCATTAGAGCCGACTTTATTTACATACACTATTTAGGGGATCATGATAATTCTAAAACAATACTAGTGCCAAATGATTATGAAAATATGATTTTAATTAATCACGTAGTAGGCAAGGAAATTAGCATACGGTAATTAAACTTAGAGAAAAACGTCATGGAGGTTCTCTGCCTTATGGGTTCGGAATAATCATTAAACGATGGGTTTTCAGGACTTAATTATCAAACAAATAACTTTTTTAAAGCAACTTTACAAGGTTTATCCGCAGGGCAACGATTTAGTAAATAATATATAACCAAGCAAACAAGGTGCAAATGTGACTGGTGAAATAGGTTGTGTTTCTACAAAGCGGGGGGGGGGGGGGAGGGGGGGAAGCTGAATAATGCAATTATGGATTCTGTGTCCCATAGTTGACAAAAGCATGGTGCCTCAATAGACTCTTTGTTATGGGATTATATAATGATTGTGGTGTAATTATGGGAAAAAAGATTTAGTAATAATAAAAAGTATCAAAATACACCAATGAGCAGCTTGTTTTAAAGAAAAGGCTTGCATGTGACATTAGGGGCATGTTAATAACAAAAAGCCAGGATCCGAAAGGGTTGACAAATAAAAAAGACTGTGATGCGCATGATTAAGAAGCGATGGAGACAGATTGATTATTCAAAATGCCGAGCCACAGGGACACTTAAAACATTGATTCAGGTAAGACTAGTTTCATCTTGACTGAAATGAGTTCCCTGAAGATGACTGGCATACATTTTAAATCAGTTTACTACATAAAAAGCATAACATCACAAGCTGAAACCTTCTAGTTAAAATAGGAGTCCAAGGGGAAAAAAAAAAAGTTTATGTTTGTGGCAATTCCCAGAGGGACTATGGAATTGCAGAGGAAGGGGTATAGATTAATTAGCTCTTCCTAAACACTGGACTTAAATGTACCCATCTTTTATAATCCCCAGCCTCTGTCTCTGTATTCTGTGGTCCAATCCCACTTCTGCAGGTTATGGGGATGATATTAATAACCCTATAGGTACTGAAGGACTTTTTTTTTTTTCTGGAACTGCAGTAAATTAACTTTCTATAATAACTGAAAAAATAGCGATATTTTTCCAATTGATTTTTTAAGTGAAGTTTATAAATAGTTGTTCAGAGCCATTCAATGTTAAAAAAAAAAAAAAAAGATTCCCATGCCTATACGAGAAACTTTAGGAATTCACTCTGCATTTTCCAATTTGATGTGTCTGAAATTCTCTTTGAACAAATTCCAAAATACAAGTTTTTTCTATAGAAATTAGCATAGCAATCACATCAATAATATCACTATCTCTATGGGAATGATAACTGGAGCAGTGGGGGTGTTCTTTATTTCAATTCTTCGTGGATCAACTGATTATATTCTGTCTTCTTTTGAACTTGTTATTGTAAGTCAAGTGATTCTTTATAAGTGACAGCCCTGACAAAGAGACGAGGATGGGAAAGCAGGTCGAAAGGAAGTCGCCATATGGACTTTAAAAAAGGCACTTTTTAAACAAGATAATGGGGAAATGGATGTTGCCTTTTAACCCTGTCAAGGCTGAACATTATTAGCAGTCTCATAAAAGAATGAGCTATACCTTTTTTTTAAAATATCAGATTTCACCTTACAATTTCCATGACCAGGGCTTCATAATACAAAGCACATAGGAGGGGATGGCGTTTTAGAGGCAGGGGCCAAATCAAGCACCTGGAATCACTGGCGGACAGGAGATTTCAGAGCACCGCACAAAGAGTTACAGAAGAATGAGAGCTCAGGAAAAGCCCCTGGTTCTTTTTCCTGAGACAAAGATAAGAATATTGGCTAGAGATAGGTGAAACAACTGACAGCAGAGGAGCTTTAGACATCTAACTGGGATTTCCTGTTCCTCTGGCATAAGGGCATGATGCTCATTTAATGACAACAAATGGAGTGCAAATGATGCATGAGTATGAGGGCTTTCACTCTGATCCTTGCAAAAATTAAAGAATTTCTCCTCCCCTTTCTGTTCTGGGGGGAACAGAAATTTCCCTCCAGAAACTTTCAAGTGGACAGAGATTAAGAACCATCTCCTGGGAAGCTGAGATGAAGTACTAAACCCTCGCAAAGCTGAGGGCAGAACTGGGGTCCACCACCGGTGAATGGCCAGTCAATTATTTATTTTTTTTTCAGTCAGTTGGGTGGTCCAGATGATCATCCAGCTCAACTCTACAGGAAGAAAATGCCAACCAAAGACTTCTCAAAATCTGGAAGAGCGAGCTACTACCGGCAATCAATGGTGCTGTCAGGGGAGGATGCTGTTAACAAGTCTGATCAAAACTCTTTTCCCCAGGGCCTCATAGACATGATTATTTGGGCTGGGATGGCCAAGCTTTTCCAAAAGGGACCGCGAAGAGATAATGCAGGTCCATGAGTTTAATACATCCTAAAGACAAGAGACCTCCAAATGTTATTGACTCAGTGACAGGCTCCAGCACCTAAGCAATGTATGCTGGTTAGATGGGATTCAGAAGATCTCAGACGTGAGCTCAAGAGGTCTTTGCTCCAACCTCTCTCAGAATTGATAATATTCCCAGACACCATCAGCACATTTGTAGTTCCCTCCAGTATTCCTTCCTATTCCTCCCCATCTTTTCAGTGCTGTTTCTTTCTCTTCCTCTTGCATGGAGAGAAAGGTCTTTTCTCTTCAAAGCTTTCATGTCCTGTCAACTGTCCCCAGCCAGTTCTCCAACTTCTTTGGTTGACTTTATTCCCTTCTGTACCTCCTCCTTGAGGAGGCAGGAATACATTGCTGCTTTAAAACTAGGCAAAAACATTACAGAGGAGAGAGGGCAAGAGCAGAAAAGATGTGTGGTGTTTGCTGCCTTACTCTGCAAGGCTCTTGCACTGCCTTAGAGCACAGTGGGCACCTTCTCAGGGAGAGGAAGCTATCAGCTACAGACTTGTCCAACCTCAAAAAGTAGGATGAGAGGAAATGAGAGCTGAGTTCTTTGGCCAGGCAACGTAACCTTTCCCTGTGATTTCTACCTTTGTGGAACGACAGCCTTTCAGAAGCTCTCATTTCAGATAGACCTAAATAAGAGGGAAGAAAATCCCAAATCTCACAAGTTTGAGGAGCCCACCAAAAAGTCCAAGTCGGAGGAGTATTTTTTGAGGCTTTACACAGGAAAGCAGCAAAAGACAAGTGGTCATACAGTAATTTACACAATGGGTGGGGGAGAAACATTAGCTTTATATATTTAAATATTTATAAGTTGTTTGCTTTATGAGGAAGGACTGAGGAATAATCCCGCCTTTGTTCTTAAAAAGTGTGATCAGCATTTCCTTCCTAAAGAGAGGTGATAAGCAACTGGACATTCTTTTAACAAAGGCTGCAGAAGCCCATTGAAAGCTTAATGCCTGTAGGAGGGGGTCTCTTTTCCAAGCAAGAGCAGAACATCAGGTCTTTAATATTGATAAGGAAAAGCACATAAAAGGAATCATATAATAGCAGGGACTTTAAATAAGGAATTTCAGAAAACTTACAGTAAATGTTTCAGCAAACTCTGGAACAGGTGGTGCGATCTACATGGTAGTCTGAGCCAGTGAAAACACAAGTCATCCAGCAAGAAAGTCGCTGAAGCATGGCTCAAGACGACATAAATAAAACACTTTCACAGGAAAAAGGGAAACACCTTCCAAAATGCCTGTTACAAACACGGGGTTTCCTGGGCAGAACCCCAGCAAACTGGCAAGGTGGATGGAGGATTTCCCACTCATACAGACTGTGTAAGAAAGCTTCCTGGAAAAAGGACTCTGAAATCCCAGCTTTCCAAACAGCCCAGAGACAGAACCCATTTGAGAACAAGCTGTCTATTTCCCAGGGGCCATGACCAAAATATGTACCTCTGAATAAATTTGATCAGCAAAGGTTGTATACACCATCATTGCAGGGATTCAGTGGTAGAGGTAATCAGAAATTGCAAAAGAATATGGGGGTTTTTAGGAGATAAATCTGCATCCTCAATATAGCAATCAACTATCATTGAGCCTGACATCACAAATAACTTGCATGAGTCAACTAAAAGCATGTACTAGGGCCAGGAGTCTATGCTGGCCACTTTTTGTGACAAAGTCATTGCAACAATTCATCAAAACACAGCCACATAGGAAGTAAAGATCCAAAAGAAAGTACAAAATGGACAGCTGGAAGATGTGCAATGGAAGCTGTATCTAAAGCGGGGCCAGTGTGGAGGTGCACCTCTCTCGCACAGTGCTGGCAGCACTGACCCTTATACTTTGCAAAACAAGGGTGAAACTGGAACGAAGAGAAGAAATCCTTCAAAGTATTACTGAGACTGACAGACTGGTACATGGCTTTGGAGCTTTCTATGGACAAAAGTGCCCCCATTTCTATTTCTATAGAACATAAGAAGCTGAGTAAAGTAGTAAAAAAGAAAGGTTCCTTTTTTTTCCCCCAAAGCGAAAGACATTTTTTACACTAAATAGTGAACAATGTTCTCAATAGATCCACCTAGTGGAATCGAGCAAATTCTGCTTCCAGAATAAAGGCACAGCTTTTATAACCCCATGCAAGACATACTTCCGTGACAGTCTCCCATTCAGCACAACAGGGGTTCAGATATCCTCCGAAAGAGCAAGAGTGAAAGGTGCAGTGTCAGTACAAATGCAAATAGAAGGTCAGGAGACAATTGTTGCTCTGGGATTTAAACTTTAACATCTAAATTTATGTGGGATTGGTACAGTGGGTCTAATTCCCCAGCTGTAATCACTAGAAATTATGATTGACCAAGAGAAGAAAATGCTGGGGAAAATATCCAAAATAATAGCTGAACTTCAGCTTTAAAGTGTGTTAACACTGCCCTAGGTCTTGGAGCAAATTCACATATAACCTGTTCTCAGGCTGTCAGAGCTCTTCAGGAGCTTCTGGTGAGATCTTATCTCTGGATTAATACTCAGGAATAATTTTTTGGGTAACCATTTCTTCTCACTCAACTAATTTAACCAAAATACCAGTTGTCAACACTTTCCTTAAACTTCTCCCATTTCTTTCCATCCCTGGCCCAAAGATCACAGTAAACCCTAGGCTTCTAATGATTATAACCTCGTGGCTCATCCCAGCACTCGGGCCGCTTTTGCTTATTGATGAACACCAGTATTCCCTACCGGTTGCTTTGATGGACTGCCTGTTCCACCCCAGTACTCCCTTTCCTCTGCTGGTTGCCCACAGCCTTCCCCGTGGCCTGCTGTCCTGTGCTGCCTGTGCCGTGCAGCCCTGCCCACGCCACCATCCCGGCATGCGGGCTGCCTTCCTGGGCACCTCCACGACTACCTCAGACATCACCATGTTTAAGCCGTTGTGCTATCAGAAAATTTGCAGATTAACACCTAAAGCTAACAGCTAAATTTTAAGGATCTGCTGAAAATGTTTATGTCTCACCTTCTAAACTATGGTTTCACAATTTAAGCCCCGCATTACAGTAGTTACGGCCTTTACACCAGCACTACCTTCACCATCTGACTGACTTTGCCTCGGCCTGTCTGCGAGGCACATTGCTTACCTGTGGCAGAGAGCTCTGCATGCAGGCGCGGGGCTGTTCCCAGGTGGTAAATACCTCACACTTTGTGGGTGCCAACAGCAATGAACGCTGCAACGTATTTGTCGTTTGCTGAACTCTAAGATTGCCTCATATACAGCTGCTTCAGTAGGTGCCAGTATCTGGACAGAAATACCTTGTCTCCATCAGTTTGGTGACTCGGGCTGAAGAAAGTCCAGGATATTTTGGAAGGATCTTAAAGATCAGAGGCCACTAGCCACTTTTGGGGAGGTTTCCCCAAATGATTCAGCGAGCAAAGGCGTCTCTCCTCAGTGGTCCAGTGCACAGGGTGTGCTGTGAGGTGGCCTCAAAGATGGCTCCTCTCCCCTTTCCTCAGCGGCCTCTCCACCTCAGGCAAGCCCAGGGGGCAGCTGCCCCCCAGCCAAGGCCTGTCCTCCGGGCCTGCCCTGTTGGCACCGTTGTCCCCTCAGGCCACGCCATGCCAGACCATGGTGTGCCAGCACCAGCACTGTCCCCAGGAGCAGCGCCTCACAGTCACGGCAGCCAAGAGACACTGCCACAGCCCTGCCTCTGTCAGGAGGGAGAGGACCGAGAGACTTGGGGTCAGGGCAGAGCTCACCCACAACTTCACCTCAAAACGCAGCTGTCCTTGCCCCACCAAGCTGAAATGCGGCACCCTGCCCTCAGCCCACAGGGGCACAATGGTGGCACAGCCAGCACGGCATGCCTGAGGCCCCTCGCCTCCTGCTCCCACCTACCCCCATGGACACCGCCTGGGGGGGTATATAACAGGGTCGCTTTAAAAACAACAATCCTAGAGCTCTTATTCACTGCTGCTTGCTATACATGTCTGAAAAGCCACAGTTTATGCCCAGTGGGTTGTTGTACCCTTACCGCAAACATCAGCTATTCACTTTGAGTTGTAGCAGCCCAGGGGCTTTCCTCCATCTTCCCTGTCCCCACAGTCTCCAGCATGGCTGTGGCCGGGGAAGCCGGGGCACACCGAGCCGGAGGGGTCCCTCAGCCGGGCATCGGCGGTGGGAGGGCAGAGGAGGGCGGCTGGGACTGGGGCCGGGGGATGCGAGGGGTTCAGCGAGGGCCAGGCGAGCATGGTGTGATACTGGTGCCTGGAGAAAAGCTGGAATGGAGAGTCAGTGTTGTCGCTTTTCCTCTGAGAGTCATTTTTATCAATTCCAGATAATACTTAGGTCTCCATTCCTTTTCTTTTCCCCTAACTAGCGTTAATGAAAAGCACACTCCCCTCTTTTTGTGGTTTTTGCCCACTTGGCCATGAGCTCTGCTGCTGCACCTGCCCCTGGAGAAGGCCACTCTGGGTGCCCAGGTATGCTGGCACAGGACCAAAGGAAAAAAAAAAAAGATCTACGGAAACCAAGGCCTGAGAGCATGAAAAATAATTTCCTGGAGGGAGGCACTACTCTGCCGTCTCTGTGCCCCGGCAGCACGGAATCTCCTCCAGCCTCGGAGAGGGCTGGCGCCGGGCGAGTGTGGGGAGCGTCCTGTCCCGCTGGCAACGCGCCGCACTGCGCCGCGGGTCGTCTTGCGCGGCCGCTGCCTGCGAGCGCTAATAAAGCGGAGAGCACGGTCTCACATCCTCGCGGGAGACTGGACGCTTGAAAGTGATTTAGGCAATGTCTCTGGAGAGCTGCAGAGGCTCGGGGAGTGGGACGGAGGGCTGCGCTGGCTATGACACGTGTGTGAAAAATATACATCAATGCAGAGTGACACCAGTGCAGAGCAGAACATCTGAGAACTGATGAAGTGGAGAGCTCTCTGTGTAATGCAAAGCACCTGAATGATGTGTGTACACACAAAGATTTGTTCAGCTCTGCTCGTATCCAGCCCTCTTGGACAGTTGGATTTGATTTGCCGTTTTCCTGCCAAAATATTGTTGCTATACCTCAGCACCTGGCCCTTCTTCAAAGAAATTGCATACGACGCTCCTGTCCTCACCTAAACCAGCCCAGAATATGAGTTCAGGAGAGGTTAAAGCGACCTTCTTTAATAACAAACATGTTTCTAATAATTTAAAGCCTCAAAAATAAGGACTTGTTGTTTCTTTCAAAATTTCCTCTGCTTCCATAATTCTGTGCGTATATAGCTGTTTCCCCACCTATTTCTGGACAACCTTGAAATGAAGACTGCTATAATCCATGTACATACTAGCTTAGAATGAGAGGGTCACAGGACATGAGGCCAATTAACTCTGTCTACACAGCCAGCAGAGGGAGGCAAAGAGTATAATTATTTTTGCTTACGTTATTTTAAATGGAATTTTAAGGATTTCTTAACCAAATGCAAAACTGGTTTCCTAAAAAGTAATACTTCAAGTGGTTAAGATAGGAACTTCCGCCAAAGTTTTACAATAGCAAAGATGAAGTCAAAGAACACCGGCACTATGGCTTTTATCATTTTCTTTCTCTCTGTTAAGCTCAAAGGTCTTTAAGGCTTTGGGTGTTTATTTGCGATTTTCTCACCTAGACAATTTTTTTTTTCCCCCCAGATACTAGTTAATTTTACATCAGAAACCTGGATCTTGTTTTTCTGGAAAGAATCTAGGCATAATCAGAAGAATTTGAAGGTAAACCATCTCTCTGAAACAACTGGGAAGTAACACCAAAATGTAGGAGTTGTCTTCAGATGGTTGAAAACTTTCTCTACCTAAACAGGTGAGAAAGGACCGCTCTCCCTGTTGAGCATTCTCCACTCCTTCTAGCTACATGTATTTACCCCTTGGAGGAGAAAAAGTCTGAACAAGATGGAAACTTCCAACTTAGAAGTTAAATGATGGAAGAAAAAGTGGGAAGTGAAAGGGATGAAAGCAAAAACTCGGGTATTCTTAGACCCTACAAATTAGCAATAACAAAACAAGGCTGCAAATTTTCAAGTTTTTTAGGAATTGTATGAAAGCCCCGGAGAATTCAAACGACCTACCCATTTTCCAGGAACATTCCAAGTTTAGGGCTCTTTTTTCTTCTCATTCTCTTTCATCTTTATGTTGGATTTAAGCTTCAACTGATGCTATTTAAGAGCATCATTTTAAGATGTAAGTTGCAAACTGGAAGAGCCCTCAAGGATCGCAAGGTACGTATGGCCATGTTGGTTTACACTTCTTTAGCCAGGACCTGTCATTCTGAAATCCTACAGATGTGCTAACAGCTGCAGAGGTGGGTGAGGAGCTGGAGCTGCCCGCTTGCTGGAGCCACGCCAAGGAAGCATTGCCTATCGCAGTAACGAGGGAGAAATGGCTGAGACGGGATAGATCTCAATTCACGAAGAACGGGAGCCACTGCGTGGGGTAACCTGCCATCCCCGTAGAGGTAGCTTGCACGGGGCTTCTGAGCCCACACTGCCAAATTATATCTGTTAAAAAATGCAAGGTTTTTTTTATGTTTCCACAGTAATTTAAGCTAGAAGCAAATCCTCAAAAGCAGAATGACACACCAAGCAAAATCAGTGAAGCTCAAAGACTGTGCAAATTGCACTGAGGTGTGAATAGGACTTGTAATGTCTTCTTAGGCATCAAAATATGCCTAACAATGTGTTTCCAACCAAGCTTACAGGCATTTTAAAATGCGCTACACTCTTTTACCTCCTCTATGCCCTGTGCTTGGACTAGCCAATATATGAGCAGCAACACAGGTTTAAGATATGTCTTTGTGCAAATATGCTCGTTGTGCAAATGTTACTTCTGGAGTCTGGGGTTTTCCAAGCATTGCACTACTGTAATTAATTTTCAGAATGTGGCCCACTGAGCAAAATTTAAGTTACACTAGTGAAAATCTTGAATAAACCCTTGGAAACTAAAACTAGTCACCGCTTCAGAAATCCAAAGGTGATGAGCTTATCTGGTTAATAATAAGCTTTTAAAGAAAAAGTTATCAATCTGTATTTAACCAATAGACGGGAACTGGTTCAAAAAGAGTCTTTCCAATCCATCAGGTAATGAATGCCTATTAAAAAACTATAAATAAGCATTCACCCGAGAGCTTGGAATGGCACTTTGAGAGCCTTTCTGGTCACTCAGGTAAATAATGAGTTTTATATAACCTTTCAGCAAAGATTTTTTTTTTGTAAATGCGGAGATGAAATGCAGAAAAGCTTCTGATTAGTGTTAAAGTTGGGGTACAAGCCAACGCACAACTGGGAATTCAAAGTTAAAGCTGTCATTGTTGTTCACTTGCATTGTTTCCTCTAAGGGCTCAATGTTAAAGACTCTGTTGTCTTTTACTTCAACTTGCTTATGATGGTTTCAATTTAGGATCTTATTTATATATGGCATTTACATCAATGAGTATTTTGTGCATTATCTGTTCACACAGCAGACACTAAAGTCAATAAGAATTGTAGAGAAGGGCAGAATGGAGGTCCCCAACTAATGTGCAGTCACCAGTGAAAATGACTACACTGGTCCCTCATCACAGTCCCCATCAAATCTGCAAGCACCATCTTTGCCCAAAGCTTAAGATAAAGGGAAAAAAAAGTGTAAAGAAAAAAAAAGTCTGGTATCTCATTTTGTCAATATTTACTACTCTCCAATAAAATCACTCTTATCAAATATTTTGAGCTTTCTTGATGACTAAGAAAAAATATACCCATAAAGAGATCCATCAATTATCTTAAAATCAAATAACCTGGCAACCGGGATATATGGCAAAATTAAATGTAAGCCCTTTCCTGGATAGCAGTACAGTCCTCCCTAAAGAATTGCTCGTCAGCTGTCCTCAACACCTAACACCCTAGGAGGAGAAGAGAAAAATGGGTTTCACACCCTGAAGGTTAACAAACTTCATTTATTGTATACTCAGAGAATGAAGATTGTACTGCAGGCTCAAGGATGAAAAAGGGGAACTTCTCCCAACTATAAGCATGGCAGTGTTTCACAAAGCCAAAAGGCTAAAATGCAAACCAAGAAGGGAAAAAAAATGTATAGTGTTTATATGCAATAGAGATCTTTCCTGACCCTCATGATTCTAAAGAAATATATCCTTCCAATTGTTCCATATTGTGTTAAAACATATTTTTTGCATTTATTAATAATTCAAACATGTTGTTGTTTAAAAAAAATATTCACATCATGTGTTCATAGTTTCCATATACATATGTCAAACTTTATTTTGTTTTACCATTATAATCTATGAATGGATTTACCCTTTGTTTCTGTTTTCAAATCTCTGAGGAATGTTTGATTAGGTAGGAGGGTTTGTTTTATGCATTACTTGTTCATCATTGCACAAGTGCACAGGCTAAACAAAGTTGGCATACTTCATACTGATTGGTGGAAACAGTGTAGTTAAACAGTGTAGTTAATACAAGGGAATGAGTAATTTCTCACCGCAGCTAATCAGCTGCACAATAGCTATGTATCAGGCAGCACGGCTATATATCAAAAATGCATTTTAAGGTAGCTTGTAGCATACATGATTATCTAGTAGTATCTGTTACAATCATTTCATATTAAGACACTCCTTCTGTATTTATTTAATAAAACGAATCTCGTGTGCAGTAGTCTGTATACATAACCGGCCAGAATACTGGGAATCATCAGGGTAATGGCAAACCCAGGAAGGTTCTAGCTGGAAGATATGTCCAGGTTGTTCCAATTCAACAATGTCAGGTGAAAAAGAAAAGCAAGAGCACTGAAGATGACAAAACAGCTTCTGCTGCACTGAAGAACTTAAATCAATTTTGTAATTCTATATCTATCACTCCGTACATCTATAACTAAGAAATAACAAGATAAATACATTGTAATATTATTTACCAGATGTCTTCTGCATTAACGCCTTTCCATCCTTTTGTGATGAGCTGTACTTTATTTTGACTTGTAAACCTGTCATTCCTGAAGAACGTATTTTTAACAGCTCAGCATCAATACAAGTTCAGAATGGTATCCCTCTGCTAGAAAACAAGGCTGGGTTCAGTAGGAGTTAATATTAACAATTCAAGAGCCTGTAGGAGAAATTAGAAACATGAGTCCTCCATAATGATGATAAAATCAAACTGGCAAATAAATGTATTCTCAAATGTCATAGTGAGAAAATGGATGAATATATGCAACTAAAATGGTCTCTTAAATTTCAAGTGCATGGCCAGGATTTTCAAGAACTTGCTCCTAAACAGAAAAAGCTGAATTAGAAATCTATCAAGCAATCTCACTACGGCATATCTATAGCGCATGTAATGCAAACTTCGTGAAGTCCACAATTTCACCCTACTAGACTAATCCAAAGTCCACTGGGATCTATTCCTCTGAATTTGATGAGTTTTGGATCAAGCCTTTTGAAGATAAGGAGTGAGCTGGAAACAAAATGATGCCATAAATCAGAATGAGTGGTACAGAATTAAGTAGTACAAAATATAGCTTTCAGTAGTATATTATGCTAAGGTTATAAAATAAAACAAAAGAACACAACTATTGATGCATAAACAGTAAGGAGAAAGATACGTAAATGTTTGTGTTATTAAGGAATTAGTGAAATTGCAGCACTGCACTTTGTTAAAAAATATAGGCTCTATTTTGATGTTCACACTTAAGGAAACACTTTGGCTCTGATAAAACCAAGTGGATAATTAAAAATTATAATATTAATTGTACCCTTAACACAGATAAGTAAACTTAGCAAGAAAGTTTTAATGAGTTAAAGTGAAAAGGCAGTGCCTAAATTAACTGAGTAAATTGGCAAAGGGAAATTTATTGTATATACTGACCCCTTTAACTTGTTTTAATGCCTGAATTTGAACTACATAGATTAGTTTTCATTACGTGATACATTAAATTATAAGGATAAAAGAATTCCTCTCAGAATCTGCTTTTGAGGACAGGTAACAGTGGTTACAAATTAATTGTCCTGTAATATGTTACAATAGTAACTTGAAATCCACGGATTCAGTAAAGATTCCCGAGGGAAGTGTCAACTACTGGAATATCTTTAGAAAGTCAGCATAAAAGACGAAAAGCAAACACGATCGCACTGGACTTTGTTAAAGATGCAACCAGTTCCACAGCATATTGTAGCTGTGGGAATCCCCAGTACTCTGGGGGACGTGGGCTCCTGCAAAGCACATCTGCCACGTGCCACAGCCCAAAGGTGTGGGGAGGGCGACGTCCGGGTACAGGAGTGCGTCTCAGGTGCACGTAGGGCAAGAGCCACGCTGGAGAAGCTGAAATGGTTGACCTGCTGCCCTCTGAAAAGACTCTACAGGCTTATGAAAAGTGCACAGCGTATTCCAGAACAACTTTTGGATAAAATAATTTACTGCCAAATCTTGACTGAAAGAACCGTGACGTAAAAGCCGACATAGATGTGTACCCCATAGGGAGCTGTCTGACTGTATCAGTTTTTAACATATCTTCCCGTTAAATCAAAGATCCAAATGCTAACTCTAGCACTGAGGGACATCGAGGGAATTTGTGACATTCCTCAGAGGAGTCGGTGTCCATAAATTAATGAATGGATAAAACCGATCTCAATATTTAGTTTCTCATTTGTGACAAATATAATATTGATGCTATTTTATTTAACTGTTTCATAACACCATGCTTGTCAAAATTTAACAAAAGAGAAACTGCTCACCCACAAACACACTGCCACAGATATTGGGATTATGTATATAATTAAGAAACAGGCACTGCAGAACACCATAATGTATCATGATTTAGAAGTTCAGATCTTTCAGCTCCTACTAAATACTGTCAAGCACCAAGAAGTTCTGAGCCAGAACCAACTGAAAACAATGGAAAGATTTCCATTGGATTTAATAAGCAATGAATCAAATCCATAAAAATGAACCAAACTAGTAAAGTGCTCTTGCGCAGAGTGGCTTCTAAATAAATACACAAATGACATTTCTTACTCTGAATTTTGTAGTCCTGGAAGGCACATGGCAAGAACGAGAGAAGGGGAAGACTGTACATATCGCTAAGATGTTCGTAACTCAGTCACATGCAGTAACAGCGCAGAGCGGACGGTCCATAGTGAGTGAACTTAGGATGTTCAGTTCAGATACAGACATGGAAATTCAGCTCAGCTAAGTCTACCAGCAAACGCTCGCCTAAGCCTCCCAGAGAGCATTTAACTGCAATTCCAACTTTCTCATCGTACTTTCAGGGGGGTAATCCGCTGCCAGCCCTCTTGCATGGGGACGTGCCATCCTTCTCTCCTTGGTACCCTGTGGGGAAAGACCAGCTCCTGCCCACCAGCGAGCCCTCGCAATGCCTGCAGTGGAGACCCCCTTCCTATCTGAAAGGAGAAGGCGGCTTCTTACAGGTGCCTCATACGTAGCTGGCCTGAGAAAAACAGGGACATTTCAGATTTGTAATTAGGAGGTGCATTGTTCACGTGCATTTTGGGGTGTCTAGAGTGCTGCCACAGGAAGAAATGGGGAAACATGTGGGACAGGAGAAAGAAGTGTTACCTCAACCACATCCAAGCTGCTAATGGGAATGGGCAGACTGGGGAGCTGTCTGCTGTTCATTCAATATACCATGAAGTATCAAAAATCTATTTTACATGCTTTTTTCCACCTCCCTTTTGAAAAGGACCAGAATTACAACCAAGCACCTAATAACTTGCTATGAACAGTGGTATTTGTTGAGGCATGCAGTTTCCAAATGGGAATTTGGGTTTGTTTTTATTCTTCACTTAACACTTCCCCTGCCCAGCGCAGACGTTTGCACTGGTGTTGTTCTGACTATGACAACACACAGAAAGCACATGGCCTAATAATTCCAACTTTAACAGACCCGTGGCTTCTAACAATGCGATTGCAGAGGAATTTGCCCTAAACAAAGCCTAAATACAGAAGCGCCCATCACAGTTAGCAGCAATTAATGTCTCCTCAGGCTGCTACGTGCCTTAACCGCAGCCGGAGGGGATCTCATCTAGCGGGGCGGCGGGGAGAGGGACACCTGCGTGCGATGGTCTCCAGGCTTTCTGGCAGGATCCTCAGCAAGGGTACGACAAGCAACGGCATCACGGCAATGGAGCGTGAGCGTTTGGTTCCCTACGAAATGGAACTGGAATCACTGCCTCCCGAAAAAGCTCGCACAACACCGCCCAAGCAGCGGGGGAGAAGCACTGAAAAACCCACAAGAATTGAATCTATTAGAAATATCCTCACTTGTCCTGTTATGACCCACATAGGAAAACTTTGGACAAAGCACATCTCACGCCCAAGGAAGGGCGGTGGTGCAACCGGTTCAAAGTGGTGCTTCCCCGAGCCTTCCCTCCGGGCACGTCCCCAGGCTGCCGCCAGCTGCCCCCGCGCCAGCCCCGGCAGCGCCCGCCAGCCCGGGCCAGCCGCGCCACAAAAGGTCTCTCTGCCCTTCCTCTGTGCCCGTGCACCATCCCCAGCTTCCCCCTCCCGCAGAGGAGCGCGGCCGCCGTGGCAGTGTGATAGCCGCTCGGCCCAGTTATCACCGGTGCCGGTTGCACTGACGATGTCTTGGTCAATATGTCAACACCGAAGTATTAATAAATACAGTGGCATTACACGCAGAGCAGGGGCGTGCGCATTTCATAATATAAATGAATGATTTTCAACATGTAAAAGTACTAGTGCACATTTTCACTTCATGCTTTATGACACCTACAATATCTTGGCCCAACAAATTAAGATTGACATTTAAAAATTACTAAGAAGCCTATTTCTCCTGTCAGTGCGGGCCTAGAGCATCCATCATTGCTGGTGAGCTACCGAGTGCACATACCGAGGGGAGGAGAGACCCTTAAAGATTTGAACATAAACCTTGTCTACAGATAAGCCAGGGAAACATGAGGAGCCATATCCTGTTAAAGTCACAATCGCCATTTTTAAAGCCACAAATCAAGTGTATTTGCTATTTCCATCCGAGCAAAGTTATAATAATAAGCCAAAAGGAGACAAGAAAAAGCATAAGAGGAAAAAGACGTCTCTTCCAAACTTAGTGTATCATCAGAAATCTGTTAACTCTACGTAAGAGGCAACCTAAGGGTATCAAGTTTAAAAAGCACGGAATCAATAAAAAGTCATTAAAAATCAATGTATGAACTGGTTTGCATGCCCTCAGCCATCACTCCTAGGCACTAATGCTCTAATAATTCTCAATTGATATGCACAGAATATGCCAATTTAAATTTATTGGAGTACTTCAAATTTTTAAGTGCTTAACTTTGGAAAAGATTGGCTTTACGGGGCCAAAGCAGTAAAGAATGATCAGAAATGTTCAGAATGCCTTACGTTTTCAGTAGTTTGGAAGAGATTAAAGGAGTAGACTTATGAAATTAAAAATGATTTAAAAATCATTGGATCGCTTCAGATTGCTAGAAATGCTTGAATAGCAAATAATATTGTTAGTTAGTACACATGCAACGAAAGGGGTCTATTCTTACATCAATGCCCAGGTGAAATCTCCAATAGCACGAGACAGTCCTACATATATACCAAAAAGAAAGGGAACCACTTGCACGTGCACAGAATGTGCAGTAATTTTGAGTGCAAGACAAACTCTTACTACTGAGAATCCCCTGAGTCTTACCAGATTAAACTAATTTCAAAATGTAAAATGATTTGAAATTGACTCTCTGGTTAGAAATTCTGGTTGATATTAATTTTTATTTCTGGTAGGCAATAAAACATTTTGCAAAAGACTCCTGTGCAAACATCTGGAGACGCACAGAAATCCACAGCGGAGGGCAAGCCGTAGTCCCCACGCACAGAGCAGATGGGAGCTATGGGGGAGGCTGCAAACTCGGACACTGTGGGAAAATCCTGACCCCTTGGAAACACCGGCCGGTCATTCGAGCTCCTACTGATTCCGGATTTTCACCTTTGGTTTTAGAAATCTTCTGTAAGTCCTGCAGATGCTAAGGTATTTGCTGTATCCCAAAGCCTAGCCCTGGAAGGTTTCGGAGCACGGTGCCTCCTGGGTTTCTTAAAAGCAAACACGTGGCTGCATTTACTTTTCCTTCATATTCACTCCTGGAAAATGTACCTAGAGGGGAAAATTTAAGAAGTGGTATTAACAGCTCAGTACAGCCAAGATAAAAGCTGGAGAAAACAAGGCGTTAAAAAGGGTTAAGGTAAAATAATAAACTGTTATTAAGCCTATTAACAGTTTTAAAACACCATTGTTTATGGCATGATAGAGCTTGGCTTTTTACGGGTGTTTAATTTGTACATTTTACTTATTCTGCTTCTATTTAACAATGCCATGAATCCTTGCTTTAAACTCCCTCCGTAATGTACTGATTTAATCTGGATCTGCTAACCCTACTTTTAAAATAATGTTGCAACAAAACAGAGGTTAACATTTCATAACTTCAACCCACAAGCGAAAAGGCGAAAATTTTATGAGGGCCCTCAAAAATAAAACCCATTTTATTAAGTATAAAATATACAGAATTAATCTCATGTCTTCATTCGGTATTCGCTTGGAAGATGGAAGGCACTTTAAAAGCCGTCTCCATTTTCTTGCCTCTCTCTCTGCCGAAATGGCCAGTAGCTGCCTTGCCTCTGCCTCTGTCTCTCCCCTGGGGAAGGCTGTGCCGTGCGGTGGCACAGGCGGGGGACCGTCCCTTGCGGTGTCCCGTGACACAGCTGGACAAAGTCCACTCTTGAATTCAGGACCGTACGTTGCACTCGAGTGACCAAGACATAGTGGGGCAATCTTTTATTAATGTTACAAGAATTCTGGCAGGAGTGAACAATCAACATTTTATGAATTTCGGTTTATAATTTAACTTCTTTCACACCACCATTACTTACTGCTACTTCTCTGCAATTCTTTCTCTACATATTATCATATTATCTTGCACTTGCTAGATCTTAGCTGAAGAAAGAAGGGGGGGGGGGGGAAACCCCAACTTTTATCCAGTGAGACACTTCATCAAGAAAATTCTACAAGAAATTGGTTGTTACCTGCGGATAACAACTGGTTTGTTAGTTAATGGCTAGAGGCAAAGCCAAGGCCAGTTAATGCTCCAGCTGTCCAGTCATTAACTGCAGTAAAGACTGATTTTGAGGAGGTTATTGCCGTGATAAAATATCCTCAAAAGATTATAACAGCAATAGTGTACAGAAAAAAAAAGTATTAGTGGCTATAGTGTGACTGAATGGCTGCATTTGAAAAATTGGTCATTCCCTGGCGGTTCATAACCGATTTTCCACCAGTCAAAAAGCAAGTTGTGCTCTGTTAGGTTTATTGTACAAGGCAATAAAAATATTGGCCAGGTTAAATTGTCAGCGTGTTATGACATTAACCATTCTTTTACTGTGCTTAATTTAAGTGTTACTATGATTCATTATGGAAAGAAACTGTCCTTTGCAAGTAAACAGGCATTTCAGCACTGAGAACAGATAGCAATAATAAATCTGAATGCAGAATTAAATTTCACTTGATGGCTTCCCCCTCTCTTCGTAATGATCACCTTTTTTCTTTTTTTTCTTTCTAGAAATACTTCAGAATTCTTGGCTATTTAGTTTGCAAGATTGTCTTCCAAAGTTTGCATTATTGATGTGATGCCTGGCAGCGGTACTCTAGTTAAGAGTGTGACAGCATTTCCATTAAAAAAACCTTTCTTGGCCATCAAAAGTCGCCTTGTGTTTCATTTGGCATGCAGATTCAGAGACCTAAGTGCAGATCTGAGCCATGTGAGCTGTTCCTCTCTCTCACTCTGTTGATTAAGGTCAGAAATGTGCACGCAAAAATGTGCGCACACAGTTTCTGTGCACGCGATTCTGTAAATCTGGACCTGTTCGTATTAAATTACAGGAAAATATGCAACGTCCTGCAGATTTCTATGTTAATTTGCATGCTTTTATCATAAAGGCTATGTACTATCATAGTAATCTTAATATATATTGACAGACTACACCATAACCACTCCAAAAAGCCATTAGGGTTTATTTTATAAATGTATAATAAGAATTCTAGGCAGATTCAGCATTGCACAACTCAAATTTTTTGTTATTATCATTCGCTGACACCTGTAACAGAAGCGGAGCCATTGAACTTTACATGGCTAAAGCATCGGGCTAACGTTTTCAACAGAATCTGGAGCAGTTAGGCTGAAATTTTCACTGAAATTTAGCAGTTACCTAATTCCAAGACATTGCTCTGAGGAGTCACATCTAAATGATCCAACGAACACGTATTACCGTGGTCTACTGACATCACAGGCATCCTGGCTCCACTGAAAACAATATTTAAGCACTCCAGGGTTTTACTGTAGTTTCAATTTCACTCTCGCTCCAAGAACACCTGACTTATGCCAGCGAGCCCTATCCATTACGATGAGGGATTTTACAGGCATAAATGATGGTACAATTCATCCCACTGTATCAAGGCTTCGCAGGAGCCTCCAAGCAGTCACTTACCACATGGCCCCTGTACGCCGCGATATTAAATCCCAGGGTCTTCCACAGTTAAGGCTGCCTTCAATCTCCTAGTCACTGTTAAGGGACTGCTGAAGTTAAACACTTTTTTTTTTTTTTTAATACTACCATCCTCAGGAGTGAGTGAATTGTTAGCTTTTTTTGCTACGCTGAGCAATTACATTAAACGATTCTGTCCAGACTTTTAAAGGTAGCGTCAGGACAGCCTCCAACGGCAGAGCTGCACACAGCCCCTGCAGAGCCTGCTGCACGGATGCTCTACAGACGTGTGCCAAAGCTGTCGGCCACACCGAGAGACACAGCAGTGAGCACACCAAAACGATCAAGAAGGTATATACAGGTACAAACTGACGGCGATTTCTGAAAGCCAAGACTCGGGACGAGTGGAGCTCACTTCACAATGCTGGAATATTCCTCAGATGTGGTGACTTTGTGATATGAAGTTATACCGTTATATACACTGACAAACACACATACACATATATAAAACATGCATATATACATACACACAGATATTCAAATGGAGGAGCCCTTCAAGCAGGTGCTAGTAATGCCACTTTAATCATGGGACCCCTTTTACGCAGAGGGGTAGCGTGACTTGGCCAGCGCCGCACAGCAAAGCAAGGGACAAGCCAGGAGCAGCTCAGCCGAGCTGCACTTCAGTCTCCTGGCCTGGTCACAGACGAAACCCGTACCACGTCACCCCGTGCCGCCAACCACATCCTCTCCTTAAAGCGCAGCCAGTAACGACTCGGCTCCGGAACAGGCCACGCTACCGTGCGTAATCAGGCGCGCAGCCCGTGAATGAAATGTACGTCTTATAATTAGGTCCACACAAATGCTGAAACTTCAAAATACAGTTTAGAAGGGTTTCCAGTGCATCTGATGCCACCGGCGTCGCAGCTCCGCTTCTGGACTTACCAGCTGCTGCTCCAAGGCTTGGGCCAACTGTTGCTGCCAAAGGATGCTCAGATGATGTGCAGAACTGGAGCACGGAGAAAAGAGTTATTCGTCACCTTTGATGCTGGAACTTCAAGGGAGGCGCGGGCTCCCCTCCCAGCCATCGGCATGCTCAGACGTGGTCCCTACCTTGATGTTTGGCCTGCTGTTGCTATGGCTTAGTTTGATTTTAGGCATCGGTTGGCTGTAAAAGGGTTATAAACACGGCACGCTAAATCACTACCCAAAATGAGGAGTGCACAAGTATCTTTATGCATCTGTTCTCTGTCGGATTCCAACCCTTTCCAGATGAAGTTACAAATGGATTATTCAATTTCATTTTTTTTACTCTTAAATACGACCTTTTAAGATAAAGTGATTCCAGAGGGCTTCCAGATGATTTGCCATTATTTCAGTGCTGACGGCATACAGACACTGCTAGCGTGAAGGGCAGAAGCCTTCAGGGCAAGGACCATCATGTTCAATATTGCAAGGAACATAGATTTTACCCAAGGATACAGATATCAGCTTTTATGTTACCAAAAAGTGCAAGAGGAATTCTTATATAGAAGATCAAGATTGGCTTGGTTTTAATACTGAATTTTCAACATTTTAAGTAATTTTGAAACGGAGGATTAGAGGAAGCGGGGGGAGCAGACACCCTCCCAAACTGCTGGTAGTCCGTCCGGATGTATTTTGTTACTTTGTCAGGAATAGATGAACTTCTGGCCCTTATAATGTCACTTGAGATTCTCCAGATTCAGCTGCAGAACTATAAAAGACCCAGGCGTTTCTCCTGCAGCCACATCTCTCTCTACTTTGGACATGCTACAGGACGCTAGCCTGGTGGCACCAGTCAGTGGTTGCTTGCAACAGTCATTTTGCTTCTGGGCTGGGAATGCCCGTGTCCCCGAGAATGAGACACAAAGCACTCACCACTTCCAAATGAGGACATGCACTGGCACCAGCACCAGTGCTGTTCCCCGTATAGTCTCAATTCTAGCAATTTCTCTACACTGCCCACCAATAAAGACAGGCTTTTTTCCAAAATACTTTGTGAAATCTATATTAGACATAAAGTCTTGCAGTTCTTTTCTACTTTCAAGACAAAAGGAGTCAGGCTCATAGTCAAAATCACCTTCAGCCAAACCCCCACTGTCAGACAAGTGCATCATCGTGGATTTTGGATTGATGAACTACTGTACTTTAGTTTTTCTGCCAAAGCAACATGGGTCTCAGCAGCAGGAAAGAGAATAGAGCGAGACAGAGAAGAGAAGAGAAGCAGCACAACACACTACACCTATGCAAGGGCTGCCAACAGAAAAAAGGGCACTCTCGAAGGGCAAAGACACAGATGTATTCGAAGGACAGACAAAGGCGCGAGAGAGACGAGAACAGAGGTGGTGCTCAGAAAGGCATGTTAACAGGTAATCCTTCTGGAGGCTTTTGTGGAGAGAAAACACTGGCAAGGACTGAGCAAAAAATGGCAAGTTTTATCACGCACACACCGAGGCGGCAGAACCAGCCTCACCAATTTCCTAGCAATGGCGCAGAGACAGTTGAAGTGACATGATGTGTGGGCAAGTCTGAAGAGAGCAAGCTTGAGGGGTAAACACTGACGCGGCTCTTCCCATGTCTATGCATCTTCCTCAGTTCTGACAAGAACCTGTATTTTTGAGTTATGACATTTGTGACGATGACCTCAACAGATAACAGCCTTTCTGGAACGTTAGACAGCAGCATTTCCCACCTTGGGTTGCCTCCTCTGCCGCCTTTGGGAATGCCCTTCCCTCGCCCCGCGCTCTGCCCAGCGCCGGCCTCTGCCAAGAGCGCGATGGCCGCTGCCGGCTTCGCTTGCGCTCCCCTGGGCTGCCGCTCTCAAACACGTGCGTTGGCGTTTGCTCACACCTTCCGAGAACAAAAGAGAAGCAGGCATGATGGGTGAAGGTCATCCCTCTGTTCTCTAGAGCTGCTTAATTGTACACAACATTACACCTCTATAATTCAGATCGGCTTGTATGATAGCCGTTACATAGCAGCACTCAGCGCTCCTTAAAACAAGGTTTAGAGGAATTTAGTTTTCGTAGATGCGGTTCTCTGACACATGGACACACATCCATGTGCACGCACGCACGCAAATATATACTCTCCGGGGGAGAGACGTTTAAGACTGAAAACTTACTTTAACTTAAAACTTATTTGATTTGAGACTTAAAGAGTTTAAGCCAGATTTATTTTGGGTGACAAGTATTTCTTACATCTAAGGGATAAATATTTTCTCCTATTTTAACAACATCTCTTCCCTTTGATTTTCTCACACATGTTGTATTTAAACTAACAGAGTACAAATACCAAAACAATGGAATATCCAGGATTATCTCGGCAAATGCCATTAGATTTTGTGCAGGCATAGTATAGAAATGGCACAAAAAACTTTGGATTCTTAAGGATCATTTCCAATGATTCATTTTCAAAACTAAGGGATTTTTAATACTTGCAAAATTCAATATATTTCATAGAGTCATTACATTTTGTACAGTTCTGAAATAATGCCAATTTTGCAACTTAATTTGTTAAAATGATAATAAACGAGAAGGCTGTCATTTGATAGAGAAAAACTAGCTCTTTTTTCTGTTATCTGTTTTGCTGTAAGGTTAATTCTTTATATTTTATGTTTAAATTAATTCGGATTTCTTTCATAATAGGGGGCTTACTATATTACAGAATTAGTAAAGGAACGGGCAAAAAAAGGCAGGAAGAGAATGAGGGGGAGGGAAGAGGGTAGGAAGAGATCAATTAAATAATTTTTTTGTCAAAAATCAGATATGCACATATTTTAGTTTAGAGAGCATATGCTGCTCTTGATGTGGATCCAAAACCGAGGCAGTGCATTGAACAAAATAAAACCAGCTCTGTAATTATTAGCAGAGACATATTCGTGAGGGCCATTTCCTGTAGAAAATGCCACTTTTATTTTCTTTCCTGTATCCTACTCAAATCTCCTTAGCAGAGGAGAGAAGGAAGAGACAAAGTTACAGCATGCATTTAAGTAATAAGCCATGACCGATATTGGATTTTTCGCCAATTACCACACGCCTCGGAAAGTCCTGGAGGGCCTGTGGCCTGCCAGACCAGCCGGAGGTCTCCCATTGTGTTGGCCACGTTCACGAGTTTCAAGGAAAGCATGAGAGCAAGCCAAATTTGCCAGCGCACACAATCGATAATCACTTTTGGGGTGGATCAAAGCAAAGAAATCTGAATGAAGCATGAAGGTAGCAGGGACAGCCATGAGTGAAGTGCAAAGACATCATCTGCCACACTAGATGACAAAATAATTCAGGCTCCATTAGCAGGTTGCGCATGGACATCATTAACTGCAGGAATGAACAAAGTACAAGACGACAGAGAGGAATAAAGCTTGCGCTATTTCTCTATAAAGCCATAGGAAATACGTGGGGGGTGATGATGGAAGAAAGCTGATGGTTCAATCTTGATTTAAGAACTGTTGGCCTTCTCACTTCTGGGGATATTTTTTGCACCAGAGCTAAAGAAAGAGGAGACATGACTAGCTTAGCAGGGAATCGAAAGTAAATTAGTTACGTGGGCAACAGTTTGTAGGGAGGGAAGGGGAAAAAAGGCAACGAGAAAGTCACTATTCACTAGAATAAGAATAAAGCCATTTGGCAAACCAGGGACAGACACCAGTTCTTGGTGATTAAAAGGCCAAATTATGTTTTTGGGATTGCAAATCTTTGCTTGTGTCAGCGTCTAGAAGACCGTTTTCAAGCTCTTGAGACTCATCATACCACTGGCTTTTTAATTTTGCAAACCTGTATGAGCAGAAATTCATAAGGTTGCCTGTAGCCAGCTAGGAGAAGTAGCATTTTTAAGAATATTGTCAGAGTGAATTTAAATGTTGCAAAAAGCATATATTCTCCCTATTCTACCTAGCTATTATTTTATAGTCTTTGTTACCATTTGCTTCTCTTGCTGTCCTATTTCTCTTTAAGGTGGGAAGTAAGAGGATCGAGACTTCTCATGAAAAGCCAGATGATCCTTCTTGTTTATTCCTTCATAGGGGCACATAAAGTCATGAGTCTGCAGATTGTTACCAGGAACACTAAGAAATTACAATATTGGACACTAACAGCAACTTGACTCTATCCTTCCCCATCACCATGCCACCATCACGCTGTCTGTGGTGCCTGCACTTTTAACAGATGCCACAGGAGATGCTTGCATGCCATTGATATGGCCCTTATCCATCCCTTCAGCAGACTACAAAGTGCAGATGATAATTTACCCAGGAGAAGAATCAGGGGTAGCTCCTCCATACAACTTCCAGGTTCATGGTTCAAAACACCTCCTAGTAGAGTAAGTGGAAAGAGGTACTCGCCTCTCAGGTACGTTTGCCTCATGCATCTTGGCTGCAATGAGAAAAAAAGATCCAAACACCCAGAAGAGTCACAAGCATTTCTGCTTGTGTGATGCTTTGATTAACAGGGCTCTACAGAGCCCAGAAGGATCCCTGCTAAGTCTGAGATTATACTTATGTCAGTACAGGACAACTCTTTCACTGATGAAAACCCTTTGAAAGGATCAAAACGAGAAAACAACACTTTTGCTGCATTCAAATTGCCCCAGAAATTTGGAAAACAGCTCTTAAAAATGTAAAGATTTTAAAATTGCCATCGAACCCATTTTCACACTTTCTAAACCGCAATTTAATATTATTTACATTATGGAAAAACCCCACAGCCCCAGTAGGCTCAGGGGGACACTGCATTAGTCATGGTGCAAATACATACAAAGACGTGACCCCTGCCCCACAGAACTTTTTATCAGCCCCTAATTAACCTCTTCCTGATCCTTGAAGCCAGAATAATCAATGGGTCTCTATTTTGACTTTAAATTCATTCAGCTGGGGGAGGAGGAGGATCTATGGAAAAATTATTTTTAAAAATATGACTTCTAAATTACCTTCTATGTGGGACAGCACTCTCACAAACAATACTAGCTCTGCCAAAGCTCTATCACAAAAAATACTAGCTCTCCTACTCTAAATAACCACCTCTCCTTGCACAGCATCTGCTATCTGAAAGGGCTTTCATTTGGCTTTACTAATATGAAGAGTCAAGAATTCAGTATCACATGAATGGGAAGCTTCTAGAAAACTGAAATGTGCTTCATTGCACCTTCATGAATGGCCGACTATTGCATTGTTATAAAATATACTAATGTACTAGAAAAATCTAACTTTATTGTGATTATCCCCCATGCTTAGGATTGAACAGGAATATTCTCCACCCTGAAGAAAATGTCTATTGACATACTGGCTAAAAAAGCTGGGATTTTCAAAAGGCCCATTGACTCTCAGCGTAAATTCACCTCTTAACCAACCTTAGGCACGTCTGCCTAAAATTCCAAACTCATCTCTGTACAAATAGTATATCTAAATCCAAATCGAATGGGCAGAACCCCCCTATGGACGTTTAACCCATAACGCCTGCCTCTACTCTCTGTTATAATCTAAGGATTGCTTTTGTTTGAGGAAAGGAGGCAAGAAAACACTCCTTACGAGCACTCTCAGCAGTTCGGTGGGAGGACAGAGCCGGCTGCATGCGTTGCCGGATGAGTACTTTGGAAGCTTAGCACAGGAGAAATAAGATGACATTAAGGGCAGTGACTGGGTAAGTGTAAGAGCAGGTATGAAAAGAGAGAGGTGGTGTAATTAAGGGATGAAGTGAAGTAGTGGTGCCCAATGGATTTTAGATAATAGATGTCATTAAGGGTGATTCAGGAGATTGAATTGTACAACACAAATCAGTGTGGAAGCTGTGGAACAAACCAAGTAGAGAGAAGCATCACTTCTCTACTTACGGTAGAGAAGTGTTGGTGTGCTTTGTGCGCTGCCATCTCTAAAAGGGACTGAGCTAACAAGAGAGATGATTAGTTTTCTAGGGGCAGAGGTTAAGGATGTTAGCGAGAGGGTTGATATGTTATAGTCAAGAGAACTGGGAATGAATCCTGTGTTTGTGCATGTGGAAATTAAACGATAACAGAAAGGCAGCGAGAGATGTTTCAAAAGAGGTTGGGACTCGAAAGGAGAGAAAACTACATTTTTGGTACCGTGCTAGTTCTTCATAAAAATTCCTAAGTAAATCTTGGCAAACTTGCCCACACAAATGGCTTTTTGGCTGGCACCATTTGCAAATGTTAGATTAAGACAGTGAAATCTAACTGGCTACAGCTTCGACTTAGAGCAGAATATTGCAGAGAAAGCTGGGGGACACAGGGACAGACAGCCCATTACATGATTTCGAGGCCAATCTCATTTTATAGAGCACCTTTGTACTCCAGGCTAAATAAAATGGGTTACAAGCAGCGTGTCAGGCATCAGCAGGGAAGTCGGTGGCAGACCGCGACAGCTATCATGTGCTCAGCAATGTCTGTTGTATCATGGACATCAACATAATTTATAAGAGCAAGGTAACTGTTGGCTAGAAAACTGCAATAATCGCCTTCCTTTTCTGAGAAGGTTTTATCGTCTCCAGCATCTGTTGTCCGA
>NC_138589.1:9794655-9874655 GCF_964289735.1 Phaethon aethereus | reverse complement strand
AATCACGGGGTTTTTAGGCATACAGAGTTCCCTCTTGGTTGGGAAGCGTTTTCCGTATTTTGCAGGACACCCCAACTCTGGAGCCGAGAGCGCGACTCCGCTGTGGCAGACGCAGCACGGGTACTCACGGCAAGTCACGGCAGCGTGCCCGGCAGGCTGCGCACGCGGAGCCCCGTCCCCCGCCGCACCCCTCTCCCGAAGCCCGGAGCAGGTGGAAGGACTCTGGGAGGACCGTGCTCTTGGCCTTTTCCTGCCCAATTTCACAAGGTTAATGAGACCTGCGGAGGAATCGCTGCTGGAGACGGGGCAACAGGAGCCTTGCAGAGCATCACATCTGGAGTCCAGAGGCGCTTGCCTCCCCATTTGCATTCGCTTCCCACTCCCTCATCTGGAGCAGGATCAGTGATTCTCTCTCCTTTGCAAAGAGCTCGAACAAGGACTGTGACTGAAATGAAGAGGAATAAAGGGGAAGAAGATTTTAAAATGAAGTCTAGCTATTTTTTGATCTCATACCTGAAATTTATAGCATCATTCTCCCCTCTGAATAAACAACTATTCTGTCCCCTCCAATTACAACGTGCAAAGCTGACTGCTACATGCAATGTCAAATTTACACTGGTGCCTTTTATCAGGATTTCCTTTCATATTGCTCTCTAAGCACTGACTTTGTAAGGAGATTAACTGCATTATATGCCACACATTAAACAAACTCACATGTATACAACACAGCTTTTAAGAGATTTCTGTTTTTCCCAGGATGGCCTTTCCAGTCTTTGAAGGTCTTGGTTTTTAGCACCCTATCCCTCAAGCACTGCTCCACTGCCACCATCAGCAGAGAGGAGGAGTTCCAGATAGATCCAGAATCCATCTACGCTGCCAAGAAATCAGATGGAGATAGCTTTATTATTCCTATTTCATGGGGAAATTGCTGATCGGCTCTGCTAGTTACCTGAGATAAAGGGAAGAGAAAAAATAGTGGGGACTGACAATCAAGGCAAAGCACACATTTCCCAGTAAAGGCATCTTCTAAAGAGAAGTTCCTTTAATAAGTCCATTTAATTTTTTCTTAATACTTGTTCTAACTTTTTTAAAAAGCTTTCTTCTCACCTATATCTACAGATTACAAAGCCCAAACCAAACAAAAAACAGACAAAACCAAACTACAACTTTCTCAAACACTGTGCAACCCACAGCAACATCATTGGCAACTTCTCTTCATTCAGTGATGTAGATTGGGTCAAACATAGATGCTTTCCAAGGGACTATCTAGAGACAGTTCCCATAAGCACCATCTTTCATGAGACTGCTCAGAGCGGCAATTTGTTCCTGAAGTGGTTCCACAGGGCTGTGATCCTGATACTCGGGCAGTTGGGATGGGTGTACTGTTCCTTCCCACTGACCCTGGTACCGGGCAGTGACACCCAACGAGAGACGACCTGGGTGGATGCAGAGCCAATTCTTCACCTTCAGGCTGCACGCTGCTTTCTTTGCTTTTCAAGGACTGAGTTTATTCTCTGTATTAGCTTATTCCATTTCGTGTTTTCTGTTCACGTACGTATAGCACTGTCATCTCCCAAACTAGGCAGGTCGGGGGTGCTGGAGGGACCAGCTCCCACTGCCAATCCCTTCCTGCAAGACCGTGGAATGTCTTTTCTCCAGCTTCATTTGTTATCTATCCCAATCTCTTCCAGCACCTGTACTGCTTTTCCCAGTTTCCATTGCTCTCTGGCACATTCTTTTCCTTGGCTTTCTGTCAACACCCCTAGCACCCCTTAAAGTTTCAATTTTTTAATTCTCTACCTATTGAAGCTATTAAAATAAGGCTCTAGAGAATAACTAACCTTGTCATATGGGTCTGAAAAAAAGAGAGGAGAAAAAATTTTTAAATAGTATTATTACTGATTCAGCTAATGGGAGACAGATCAGCTATGCTTCTCTTTTTGTAGGGGCTGAAATAATTTAATGCATGATGTAATTGTCCATCCTTTTTCTGTGCAAATAAGAAACCTGCATTCAAGCAATTCCATGTTCAGCTGTTTTTCCAGCTGGAAAGATGGAAAAAAAAAAATCAGAATATCCATTCACCCTCTAAAAAGGAAGCAACCAGTCTTTACACAACATAAATTAGTTTATCAAGATCTAATATTTTATTTTTAACATAGAATGTGATCCAAAATCTTGGCTTTATGGTGATGAAAGGCAGGCACTCATATATTGGTGAGCCAATCGTACTGAACCGCAACTAGGATTGTGTACATGGAAACTTTTTCTATATGAACAAAATTAAAAGAAATAAAAAACTGAAAAGTCTGAATGCCAAACCTTTCTTCAAATGGACACTATCCAGGTCCCAAAAATGATGGAAGAGCATCATACCTGTGGTCTGAAAAGTTATTGAGGCGAGGCTGTACAGTGTTCGTGTAACGAGAAATAGGAAGGTTTCTCCCTCCAGTATCCCCCTCTCTCATGATGCTGGTTTCTGCCATTACAAATTTTTCATTGCCAGACGCCATACTGTTTTGGGAACTAATTCCTTTTCCCCATAAACTTTTTCTTGTCCTGGACGCAGAGTTCTCCCCTGACGCTGTGACTGTAACAGCGGAAAGCAGTTGGTGACGGTGTACCGTCCTTCTCCTGTCCCGAGCTGTACCGGCCACTGGTTGCTCTGGCTTAGAGAAACCTAATGGGCAATTAGGAAACAGAAACTAAATAACTTGGGTGGTCATTCAGGAAACGCGCGTTGTTTTCTGTGTGAAAACTACCACCGTGCAAGTATCAGAGGTCTCAGTGAAATCAAGGTAGTACACGCTTCTTTCTAGGGCTGTTTATCCAAAAAAATAGCTTTGGTGAGGTAAACGGGTGTGACTTTGGAGAACACATAGATATCCACACTAGAAGTTCGGCACCTAATTGTCGTGATCACACAATACTGCTGAAGCCATGATGTGGTCTAAAACAGCGTAGCATGACCAAGCTCAAGAGGAACAGCAACAAGGGAGACCAGACGTCTTTGTCCCAGCCTGTCTAAGAGCAAACTGCTGAGCACGGAGATGGGACTTTGTCATGCCTCTCTCTCAGCTGAGAACTTTAATGTTAGATGAAATTGTTTCACCGCAAAAACACACTACCTTAGCACCACTACCAGAGGACCAACTTCAACCACAAAGCCTGCTAGACTGGCTACAAACAGATCAGTACCTTTGGTGAGCGGCTCACCTGGATTTTCCATTTTGTTAAAAAAAAAAAAAAAATCAACAGAATTGATTTTAGAATCATTTACCAGAAGCGACCCACGTAGGTCTGGGCTCTAGGCACAGAAGTGATAGAATATTTGCACCTGCCAGGTCCCTGGAAGGGACCAAATAAATGAAAATTTCCCCAGATTGCTAAAGCAGTTCTTTAAGAGCACTGAGGGGGGGAAAAACCCACACACATATATATGTATGCATATATACGTGTATATATGTATACACACACACACACGGGAAGAGATTGATTTGCCTTCCAACCTGAATTATCCTACTATCCTATGACCTACCGGAGTCTCAAAAGCAAGACGATAATCGCTCCGTGCAAAACAGTATTTGAGGGTGTACCGTTCGCCCTCCCAGAGGGGCAGCAATGGGACGCTGCTCCAGGCTGGTAGCAGAGATCGCCTATCTCCAGCAAGAAGGAGGAGCATGCTAAACCCCGAAAGCGACAAAACCCCCTCGTTACCCAGTCGTGCTGGGGTCAGCAGGAGCAGAAGTGAGGGATCGGCTTGGCCGGGACCGGCTGCAGAGACAGCGATGGAGGCTGTGAGCTCCTGCTCCAGCCCCGCGGCGGGTTCCCGCGCCTCCTCTGCGGTCCCACGCGCGGAGCGACTGCCGCTACAGGCGACTTCCCCACGTTACTTTGCTTTATTCACGTTTAGACGTTCAGGTATGCCTACACATATGCTGACACAGGGCCACACATTTCTGATATTTTCTTTTGCTGCAACATTGCATGCACAGTAAATACATCCATCCTGCTGCAGTAAATCATCATTATACAACGAATATATACCTAGATTATTACTGTAATGCTGATGTATTGAACCATTAGTATAAAAAAGCAAGCAGGTGATAAAAATGATGCAAAGACTCCCATAAAGTGAGAAACAAAACCCGAACTACTGTAGCAAACATTAGCACTGAGATAAGTAAATTAGTGATTATTCTGGAGATAAATTAGCGGGTAGATAGGAGTACGTAAAGTATATGTTGCTGTTTGTGTCTTTTTCAGTTGGGAACTGTGAGCTGCATCTTCCAAAAATCTATGTAGCATCAGTGCAATAATATGGATGGATATTTAAGACTAGGCTATGACCATGACTCTAAGGCAATTGCCTTCCAGAGAAGTCAGCACACCAGCAAATTTCATCCTTATTAACTTTGCTGCTTTTATACATGGTACTAATTAAAAACCCTACCATAAAAGTTACTCTCCGATACTTTGCATAGAGTAAATATGCTGTGGGAATCCGGTGTAACTGCAAATTTGCCTCTAACTAGAAAACAGCCAGTGACCCTGAAGAGATCAATTTTTAGGCAGCAGTACAAGGTATCCACGGAACAGAGAGATTAACTCTTCTCAGCATTTCAAGACTCCCAGTGAAATCAAATCTTCAGAGAAAACATATATCCAGAGTGGCTTTGGAATCCAGACCTAATATATGGAGAAACTTTCAAAGCAGGTCGTTTCTTTGACATAATTGTGCGAACATCCCTTTAAGCTGTGCAAACCAGAAAGATCATTTCAAAATATTAACTTATTTCTTGCTATCAACAACAATGCAATTAATTCCCCTCAATAAAGATTGTTTTTGCGAAAGAGCAATAAGGTGCCTCTGCAGGGGGGATCATTATCATTAAATAATCACACCCCAGGAGATGCGAGGCACTCTGCTGCACCATGTACGTTTTAGCACGCCAGAGTATGATTAGTTTGTGTTAACCACACCCCAGCATAGCTAATTGGGAGAAAAGTCTATAAACTGAGGAGATATCTGTATTTATTTTATTATATTTTTGGAACGGGCAGCGGAACCGGGAAGTTTCTCACCAGTCCCGCGGAAAAGGTAGGCAGGCTTGACCCAGCCCGGCAACGTCTTCCTATGGCTGCAAGCGAGGCAGGAGGAGCCCGTAACACCAACTTGCCGGGGTAATGTATGTTAATTATGTGAGCGAGTCACCACGCATAACAAGGAGTTATGACTTTGGGATGCGATGTTTTCCTGTAAAAAACAAGAGAGGCACAGCTGTCCTGCACATACATGCAGGAAAACAGACACACAATGTTTTAATGGAATTGCTGCTTCTGATCCGCTGGATGTTTTATGTCACTTCGGACAGTCTGCTGTGATATATGGGAAACTTTTGGAAATGGATGCATTTAAAAAAAAAAAAAAAAACCCATACTTTGAGAACATAGATAATTGCTTTGCATGGTGCTGTAGCTGTCCTGAGGACTTGGTGGTTAGTTTTTCCTCTTTAAAGTGGTAGCCTTTACCACAGAACTCATCCTGGAAATTAGATACTTCTGTTAGGAATGGAAGTTATGACCATTACACTCTAGATCTGTTGATTCTCCCTTGCTGAAAAGGACACAGAAGAAGATTATGGAAGAATCATGGTTTTGTATGCAATTTGATTGTGAACAAAGCAGAAACCAGCTCATCATTTTGGAGATGAAATTCAAGCCTGCTTTGACGGCCGCAGCCGTGACTTCAGAGGCAACCACACAGGCACAGGATCAGCACTGTATATCTAGAGCAATGTGCGAGGGTAAAGAAGCTCAGTAACTATCCCAGTGTGGGTCAAGCCTCGCTGCTGGAGACCGACCACCCCTTTTCTGGGATACTACATGCCCCCCACTAGTGTCTGCAGGTGTAAGGGAAGGGGGGCTGCAAGAGAATGGTACCTCTTCAAAGAGATGGTGGGGACACCACAAAGATGTCCCCCTTCGGTGCCGAGGGCACACGTCCAGGACAAGGCCGCATGACAAGTGACAAAGAAAATGCCACAGTCACTTGAAGACCGCGAGAAACTATAGCTACAGAAGTCCTTACGACATGCAAGCCCTCCAAGGGCAGGGTATGACCAGCAGACCTGTGTGGAGACTAGTGAGCAGCATTAGTTGCTTGTATTTCTAGCTTGGGCTATCTCTATGTTCAGTGCTGTCATCCATTTCTTCTCTTCTGTTTAAAGAATAGCCTGAAAAATTTGTGTAAGATGTGTAGGCTAGATGCACCAAATCCTACCAAAGTGCCCTTGTTCCTCCTCAGCAGCCAAGAATTTTGCTGGGTGCGGGGGTGTCATTAAAGCTGAAATAGCGAAGCTTCTCCCATTTACTGATCGGACCAGGTCGAACAACGGTTGTTCAAGAGAATAAAACAAAAATGAGAAAGAAATTAGACATACAGGAATTCAAATGAAGCAAACAATACCATGTGCATGAGCAAGCAATATACTTTTTGTTAACACAGGTTATTTTATAATCAATATTTAAAGCAATTTTATCAGTAAGCGTAACTGATACTTCATGACTATGTATGTGTAGCCGGTAAGCTATAGATTTATAAATACGAGGGTTATCATGACTTCAGTGTAGCAAGGCACAGCCGTTTTAAAATTGAAATTGTCAGATTTTATCGGTTATCTCTTTCCACAGGATAATGTAACTTTACAATTACTTAGCTCATAAAGAACTAATTTCATTCGGCTTCCAATAAATACTTTCAAAATAGGAGTCTATGGCAAGATTTCTTGAGTGGTCGAATCATGAACAATAATGGTCACACAGACTTTGAAGGAAAGTCTTGATAATGAGATTAATACCTGCAGGCTTCCCACAGAAAGATTTGGTTTTATAAGCAATTAATAATACCCTCTTTTTTCTATTTTTGTGTATTACAAAAGAAAATAAGTTATTGATTTCAACTGCAAAAATAACTATTTGCATAACATTGTTGATTGTATGTTCTACTAGCACAATCAGAATTAATTGGAGCAAAATATTTTATTATTTTTAAATGGGTAAAGATTTTATATATATTAGCATTTGTATCTGATTAGAGCAGTCTGTTTACCAGCACTATTAGGAACACAGATCAGATTTCCATATTCAATCCACGCTATGGCATAAAGCCTTCCTGTCGGCACCTCTCTCCTGGCTTGTGAGGAGACTTTTGAAAGCTTTCCTAAACTCGAAACACGATAAGCATTAGCAGCTACCCCTCAGCTCTAACGACATTCTAGGTAGGATGTCTTTAATTAAATATTAAGAGTGAAACAGCGGACAGTCAGTGATCTGTGGGAATTTTGCTACTTATTTCCATTTTACTTACCTGACAAACCCTGTTCTTCCCCCCACGGTTGGTGTGGGAGGAAGCCCGTCCTGCAGACGGGCAGACAGAGCTTCTGAGTTCAGTCTAGGTAAATAGCCGACGGAGGGAGATCACCAGCCTTCAGGTCATGCTTCCACCCTCGGGAGGGGAGCAGGGGAGATGCCTGCCAGTCAGACGACCTGGAGATGCTCCTCACCTGCGATGGGACAAAGCTGGAATTCTGCGATGAAATAAAAAAATTCCCGCCACACTTCATCCTTCTCCGTTCGGTATGTTTCTCAACTGATCACATTTGCTATGAAATAAAAATTTAGATCGTATTTTGTCTTCAAATTGTATGCATGATTATCTTAAATTACCTGTTGTGTGAGAACAGATTTGCTGTGAGTGTAACGGTTTCAAATGTAAAACTAAGGCAACCTGGTGATACCACTTTTAAGTTGATGAACTGGTCATGCAATATACTGCGCTCATTTAAAAATTTATATTCATACTCAGGCCCTCAGTCTGAGTAAACACCAAATCCTTTCTGGTTCCCAGACTGAAAGACTTTTTTAAGTAGCTTATTTTCTAAATGAATCCATCGTGAACCAAATGACTGACAACACACTGAGCAAGAGCTTTGGTAGCATCTATGCTCATCTGATGTTTCACTCCAGCAGCCAGACAGCATGCGTGCTTCGCTGGGCCAGGTGTCCGTGAGAAATACAAGCCATCTTCTGCTCCGAACAGCAGCAGCACTGCCAGCATCTCTCCTCTCTACCCAGTAACTTACTTTTTCAAGGACGCTACCTACTTCATTTTTGACCCAGCCCTCCCCTGCTGAATTTGGTTGGAATTGGCTTCTTGAATTAAAAATGTCTAGGGAAGGTGGTCAGGGACACAGACACGTGGTTGCATCAACCCTTGCTTTCCACAGCACGTGCTCACCTCATGCTTGCCAGCTCAGTCGTCATCAGAATATTTGGGTTTGGTTTTTGTCTAGCTGGGTTATGCGCAGATTTTGGACTGTGACCAACTCAGGAGAGGGATCTCATCTGATGCGTTTTCTCATGTTTGCTTTCCCTGAACAAGTATCAGCTGAAACCGATGCAATCAGAGTATTAACCAGAGACTTTCCAAATCTTCCTACAGCAATTAGCATAAAAATAGGAAAAAGGAGTGGGAATGAGAGAGAACACACATGCGTGCGTGTTTGGTGAGATTCACAGGCACTAGGTTTTAAAGATAAGTACTATTTCATACTATTTGGTGCCCCAGTATTTGAATGGCTCAGCATACTAGTAGGAAAAAGCATTTCAAACTCAAACAACGATAGCAGGTTCTTGAATTTCTGTTGGTTTGAATATTTGAAATCCCCGACAGGCTGGCTCGTCATCCAACGTGAATAGAAACAAAATAAAATGACATGGGACCAGTCCATGCGCAGATTAACTACAGGCACAGAGGGGAAAAAGCAGTAAGAAATTAGAGGAAAATTCTAAATACCTAATAAATCTGAGAATTCCATAAACATTTCACACAGAGGAAAGAAACAAAATATGGCAACTAAATTATGCATTCAGAATTGTATGCTTAACTGGGATACTTTGCACTTGGATTTTGGTGAATGCCGCTTTTAATTCCATTGCAGATGTTCGTATTCATAACACGGACGGTGCCCAAATTTAGCCAATATCAAACTGCCATTATATATATACTACAAATATCAAATGCCTACAAAAGAGGCCAGAATTAAAAAGTAGAAAATGTAAACTGGACTGTGAAAGAGGAAAAGGAGAATAGATGAAAATCATTTTTAGAAACACCAGTTCTTGGAAAAATCACTATTAGCAAATTATCAGTTGCTTCTTCAAATAATAAGACTTATAATCAATATGCAAAAAAAAAAAAAAATCAATTGCATCTCTCATTTTTTATCCTTTTTTCTTTTGCTCTCATATTTTATATACAGTAACTCACATTTCTCAGCCCACTGTGTAGCTATGAACTGAAATCAAACATTCAGACAGTAAATGAAGCTGCAGTTTGTATTTATAACGCTCCTATAACTATGTATATATATATTACACAATCTCAATCTCTGTTAAAAAAAAAGAGGCAGTTCAATAGAAAGAGATCATTTTATTAAAAAATCATGAATGCAACTGCACTCATTCAACCTTAGAAATGTTTTGATGGCTTTTCAGCACTGCAATATATTTAGATGGGAATATGTCATTAATATAAACAGCAGAATGGAAACTATTAAACTAACACAATTTAAAACTGAGCAAACCTGGGTATTTGATTAAAGTTTTTGTACATTCTATCCACTTGAACAGGTAACATAGAAGCATAATATTTTTGTTGATTTTTAATTTGTTAGAAGTATTACACTTGAAAAGCTAAATTTTCAGTAGTTTGTATTTAGAAATTAGAAATCTGGTCCTGTAGGAGCTTCTTTAGTCTGATTTTCCTAGCTGTATTCTCAGTTTCAAGAGAAGTCTAAGACAAAAAGCAGTAATGAAGCACACTGCAGGAAACACCTCCTTTGTTACAAGGCAACACTAAACGTGCTGAGTTTGAGTCAGTGTATGTTTGGTAACTTTCAGGGATAAAGACAAGATCCAATTCCATATATATTTAACGGATACAAAATTTTCTAGAAGATTTGCAAATAAAACACTACGGTTACGAAGGTCACGCATTAATATGTAGTCTAGCCCTTAATGGATGTGTTTATTTTTCGAGACTGAAGAATTAGCCGAGCATTTTTTCCCCCAGAATAACATCGCATTACACAAACGCAGGGAATTGCTTACTAAAAACATTTTAAATTATACCTCCTATGCAGTATGTGCAATAACTGTGCTGCTATCTCTAGGATATTAGGGGTAAATTTTTAAAGCAGTGCACAGAACATAATCTTGTTATTTGCTAACTGGATTTGTGTGCTTAAGACTCGCACACTGCTTTGAAAAATTACCCCTTCGGAAGATTGACCTGGGCGAGGAGTGGAAGTTTTAAACCTGGATTGAAACAGAAGTTGTAACCCAGCTTGGCAGCAAAGGCTGGCTTAGCAAAATGACATACTGTAGTTCCACCACTGTTTGAATGGCCAAATTAAAGCAACTAATTCTTATTCAAATCACATCCAGTGGAATTCTGATATGCTGACACCCAAAATTATGGCTCTGTCATTAGAAAGAGAATGAGTGGGAATGTTTTGAAATTTTTTCTGTAAATTATGAAATAGACAGTGGCCTAAATGACAAGATATGACAGTCTTGTTTTTTGATTATACACTTAAAAGTTTTTAGTACTAGGCTTAATTTCAAGGGTGAATTGCATAAGAGTGGATCTAATCCAAATGAAATACCTTTAAGATTCTTACTTCTTCAACTATTAGAGATCTATCATGTCTGCTGCATGAAGCCTCATTTTCATGTTAGAACAGATGGGCAAAATTGTCATTAACAGAAACTGACAACTCTAAAACTGAAATATAGATTTAGAAAGGAATCTAATGAATTAAATCAATGTTAGTGCAATGAAAGCCAAAGAAATTAATGGTGATTTGTAAAGTTACCCTGTATTTTAACCTCAGTATATTTTAGTCAGTGCGATTTTAACATTCACAATACCTTTCCAGATTCATTGTTAATGTCTTACTGCGTAATACACTCTTGTCTTAATATATCATCCGCTCTTATGAGAGGGACGGAGGACTTTGGGCTCCGTTCAACCAGACCAGTCTGCGAGATACCGAGAACGACAACAAATCCAAATTTAGTTGCTTTTCCCCCGTCCTGCAGCACAGAGGCAGCTGCACTACAGTGTTTCCCACACTTCTAGAGCGGACTCCTATATTTACACATTTCTAATCAAAATTACTTGCACGGATGGAGTTGCTCAAAACTCACTTCAAGTCAAGGCTCATTTTTTTGTAAGCTTCTTTAAAGGACACGTCATTTATTTTCAGCCTTCTAGCTCCAAAATAAAATATTTTCCAGCTAATATGACTTGCTAGATAAGTTTTTTATTCATTTGCCTATCTAATATAACAGTTGAGATTTTTGATATAGCACATATACAGCCCTGAAAGAAGACAATTACCTTCACATTGTCCATTGTCCTGCTGCCACGTTGTAGAGGGCAATGTGTCAGATGGATATAAATTAATTATCATAGTCATAACACTTGTCCCAAGAAGCAGCACACCCAAAAACCCTCCCAGGCTAAACGGCTGCAAACTCTACACGCTAAGTCAAAACTGCTCTCACCCCGCCCGTGCTCACAACGCTTCACAACTCCCTGTTTAGGCACCTTTCTACAAGATGACTGTTTTCACAGAATCATTAAGGTTGGAAAAGACCTTTAAGATCATCAGGTCCAACCATCAACCCAACAGCACCATGCCCACTAAACCGTGTCCTGAAGCGCCACATCCACACGTTTTTTGAACACTTCCAGAGATGGTGACTCCACCACCTCCCCGGGCAGCCTGTTCCAACGTTTGACCACTCCTTCCATTTAACCCTTTTTCTTTCCCGAAAAAGAAGGTTTTTTTCCCTTGCAGACTACCAAAAATAAGCAATTTTTATATGCAGCCCCTTTACTTGCACATGTATAGGTAGATAGCTGCATTTTTTAAGTAGTGACAGTGTTTATTCATATTGCAAGGCTAGAAGTAAAATAAGCAAAACATAAAGTAAACTGCACGTCTGAAAGCAAATGCCAGAAATGGGTGCTGGAAGCTCTCACCCATCAGCCCGACGGAGAATTCAACAGGAGAAATGAGACTTGAGTCACTGGTGATTTTAAACTGGATTTAACAAAAAGAAAAGAACAACACACGCTCGGTGTCTTTTTCAGCAACAGGAAGGTTTCAGAAGGGCAAGAAATGCAGTATTTGAGCTGAACCCTTTCAAGCCAATTATCTGCCGGTTTTAGCTTTATTTCAAACCGTAACATCATAAAACTGTAGCTTTGCATGTCACGTTTCAGCAACTGCTCTTTAGAACCTCGTGCAAGACCAATAACATATTTGATTGTACAGAAGTATTTATTCAATTGCCTGTTTTACCCAATGAAATCTTGACTCTGTTTCCTACTAACTGGTTAATATCACCTCCCAGTCATCACTTTCTGCGCATCTCTTGACTCCCCTGCCTTCGTAAACCCAGCTGCCCTACTGCATCTCGCTTTTCGCCTTCCTTTGCTCGCGGGCGCCGTGCAGGGAGAAGCTCGAAGGGACGCGCGGTTTGCGTCACAGCATGGGGGTGACAACAGGTAGAGAGAGCACTCTCCTCCCCTCGCCCTGACTTTGATCGTTGCGTCACCAAAAAGCAAAATAGGTCATCTTAGATTTTATTGAGATCCTGAAAGAATCTCAAAAAAATATTCATGATACTGGGTCTGGAATTTGCTTAAGGACGTAGTCTTAGGATCTCGTCCGGCACGACTGAACAGCCATCAGCTCACTGACAACCCGCTCGCCGCACATGCATGCGGAACAGGAAACCAACACCAACCGTTTTGAAAAGTAAGATCTGTGGAAGAGAAAGAATCAGTAAATTATTTCCGAAGCTCAGAGGCTTAATAACGAAGGCGGTGTTCGAAAGACACTTAAAGAGCGTTACAGACAGAGTAAGGGTTTAAAGCACTATTTTTAGTAATGTTCAATAAAACATGCATCTGCTATATGTTTTTGATTTTACGAGGAAGCTGCTTCTTCGTGACACTACGGCGGGTTTGTCAAACTTCAGTCTAGGACAAATCATTTGGTTGAAAAGTGCAACAAAGACACAAACAACAGGATCCCACCTCCAGAAACCTCCTTTTGTTTCAAAAAATTTCCATTTGGATTCAGAGGCTGAGGATCAAGCCAAGCAAAAATACAGCGTGCCATCGAAGTGGAGATGTTTTATTAAGAGCAATCTCTTGCCAGCAATATTCGTTATTCTCCCCACATGCAGAAAACTTGCCCATACATTTTTTAAATGCAACTAACCTTTGCTTATTAAACAAATCAATCTAAAGTAGAAAGCGTGATTTTAATTGCAGTTTCGCATTTAACGAGGCAGCGCAAAGATCTGGCTGGGAATTTACCGAGCACCTTCCCAGGGGCTAGCCCCCTCAGACGCTGCCAGGCGCCCCGAGTTCCCCCCTCTCTCTCCCCGTGCTGGCAGAGCACCACAGGCGGGTTTTCGGCGCCCAGCACACCCTTCGCCTTGCCCGACTTGCTCGTGCGTTCGCCATCCCCGTCAACATCCGCGCCGCCCGCGCCGCCGCGCGCCTTTCCGTGGGCTCGGCTGCCCGGCCTTGAGCTCTCGTTCGTCCTGGGGGCGAGCGCCCGGCCCCCGCGGCGGGCGGGGGCACCCCGAGCCCCGCGGCGGGCGCGCACGGCGGGGAGGGGGAGCCGGGAAAGGGCCTTCGGGCTTCGCGGCGGTTGGGCGCCGGTCGGGCGCCGGTCTGTTTTACCCCGTGTGATTAGCGCTAGACTAACTGTTCAGAGGGAAGCCAGCGCCGCTTCGCTAATTTAGTCACATACGATATTAGATCTTTGAAATATGCCTTACGTACAGCCTGCATTACCTTTTACAGACAAATACAAAAACATGGTCAACATTTGCAGTAAAATTATCATAGAAATGCCATCTGAAACCTTATTTCCTTTTACAATGTGCATTTCACAAATAACTTGTATTAAAATTATGTTTTACAGGGCAGAAATAGAAAACAAATACTCCCAGTAATTTAAACAGGCATTTGCATAACATGACTAAAAACACGTTAGAAAGAGAGTTCTGCAGCTGGAAGAGCGAGGTGAAAATACAGATACGGTGATTTTAACACTGATTGTAAAAATGCCTTTTAGCTGTCATAATTAGTGAATTAAAGTGTACTTTCATCAAAACCATTCTAACTAAGATTACTATTATTGTTCTTATGTACTGCTTCCTGCTTGTTAAATGGCATAATGTCAGTAACAGGTAAATCACAGATCTCCAGAAAATCTCTTCACTGAGGCATCACCCAAAAATATTACCTTATTCAAGCCTTCGCCTTGCAAAAACCACTTCCTAAAATGACAGATTGTTATTTACAAAGCTACACTGTTGCTCAAAGTGTTTTAAGATTAATTATGCCTTGTGTTTAGAAATTGGATTAACCGGTGAGGCTGGGGAGTTTACGGGAGCACGGGGCGCAGGGCGATGCCCAACCCAAGGTCTCTGGAGACCCAAGAGCGCTGCGGGTGGGTGCTGGCCAGGAGGCTGCTCCCGGCACGCGCGGGGACACGGAGGAAGTCGTCATTCATGACTGGGGTGAAGTCATAAGTAGTTAGGGAGAGATTTGCTACAAGAATAACAGAGGAAATTGTGGCAGTTGCACGGGGGCTGCAAGGGCAACCGGGAGCAAGTCCCACTGGCGGAGGGAAGGAAGAAGCCATGGTCACCCCCCGGGAGCTGAAATAAGATTATCAATGTCCTTCAGAGAAGCCGCATCAGTTCCCAACTTAGACAAGATGGGATTAGGTATTTTAAGCCTTCGGGCACAAAAGCCTTATACAGAGGACTTCCCTGATAGTCTATAGGAACTGGCAGTCTCATTTAAAAAAATTGTGCTATTCTCTACAACACGGAGATTCTTAAATATTTAAAAGCCTTCTCCATTGGTTGTTCATCAGATTGATTATGATGCATATTTCAGCAGTTTTTTCTAAAATGCTCATCAGAGGATCAAGAAACGAGGTGTTCTGTGCACTCTACATTGATTCACACTATTTCATTTTAATTCCAAAATACCGAATTCGGAAAAATGCCAAGAAAACAAAGCAGGAAATGTTTGTGTTTTGCTGTGTGTTGCATATGCTCTGTGGTAACCAAGAACACAAAAGAAATAGATGATGCTGCATTCCTCAGCCTACCGCTCACTAGCTAGCAAGCAGAGGAATAAAAACCAGTAGCACTGTAACTTCCCTCAGAATACCTGCATGTATTTTCTTCTAACTTGATAAATAAAAAACCTCCAAGTTTCACATGCTACTTGCCTTGTTTGAGCTCTCCCATTCAAATGAAATTTAAGTATAATTTAATCACCAAAAAATAAAGCAATGCGTATCTCCTGATATCTGGCCTCAAACTAGACCAGAAAGTTTTATAAACCTTTGTGAAGGTCGTGGGTTAAAAAGGTCAGTTGCCTTTGCCTCTACCTTTGTGAGAAAACTTCGGATTCAGGCAGTTTTCTTTAGTTTGTACTTTCCAGGATTGGTCAAATGTCTCTTATCACCATACAAATCTGACATTCATGTCACCTTTGAGCCACTTGTTTCCTCCTATGTCATTTTCCCTTCTAAACTACCTTCACAAAACATGGTACCAATAATTGGGTGAGTTTATTAGTGATATCTTGGTAGTTAAGAGGAAAAAAAAAGTATTCTTGACACTGTACATTCTCAAATACAGTGTCATCAAAACCGAGCATTATCCCTCAATCCAAAAACTGGCTTTAGGATATGGAGATCTATTTAGCTGGAATGTGACTCATTACAAAAGGCAATGTAGTTTCTTCCCTAGGGCTTTCTTATCCTTCCTCCCACCCAAAGTAAACCTTTATGCAGGAAAAGCCTTCTAGGGATTTTCCACCCCATCCCTCCATGTTTGAAAATAGATATTAATGCACCACAACAATTCTAATTTTGTTTTTATTCTAACTGAAAACTATGGAACAAAATCAGGCTTATTTAATTCCATTAATATTAAAGGTGGATAGACAATAGTAGCTTTCTTGTGTCATCAACAGTCTTGAGGCTAACCAAGAATTCTTACGTTTGAGGTTACACTACAAAAAAGTTAAAGCTGATTTATGTTCAGTGAAACCACTGCAGTCCTATCAATGATGAAAGCTACTATGTGAATAGTGACTCTTTTTTTCTACTCAGCCCATTATCTAAAATGGTTAGAAGGGCCTGTGCTTTTAGTCGACTCCACAGATGCTTTGGGAATAAAGATTTTTCTAGCAAAGCTATGAAAGGTGATCATAGGTGTTAATATGCACTACTAAAAAAAAAAAACCCCAAAAACATACGGAAAGAGCTAATTCTCAGCCAAAGAAGAATATTTGCAATGGAAAACCAAAGGTGAGCATCCTAGACAAGTTGTTTTCTTGCCTCTCCAGTGCATTTTAAGGATATATAAAGGGTATTCTACAGAAGAAAAACTTCAGAAACAAAAAGGGCCTCAAAAATAGGCCCAGGAAGACAAAATTAGCTTTCCGGTAGTATATGTCAGTTTTATGCCCCACATGTAAGCAGTTCGAGTGAACTTGCACTCAGGTGTTATTAGATATTTGTGCCATGGCATTTATATTTATATGCAAGGGACACGTGCACACTAGCAGAAGCACCAGGTCCAGAGGGCACCATTATATTCCTGTTTATTTCCCCAGTTACAGCTGGCTACAAATGCATGCGATTGATTGTTATTTGTCTCCCATTGCAGACATTCAGCCCTGGAATTTTTATCTTTCATTTGTAATTTTTCTATTTTAAGACTTTCTGTCACTGAGAGTGCTGCCAGTCTGATTACTCCTAGCTATTCCCTCACTTGAAACAGCTTCCATCCCAGCCTGTTTGGTTCAAAATATTAGTGACCAAATTTCACCCAGAAGTTGGGAACTGAAAAATGGAAAGACCAACTATGGCAAAGAATTCAGAAGCCCCGGAAGTCTATCACCAAGCAACGATCCTTCGCTGTTTGCCTCTGCCAGCCCACGAGAAATTCAGTGGGCAAAGTCAAGACAGAGACCCCGCGCGTCTCTCCTTTGTGTTTGCATCACCGATTGCAGCTCAGAATTGATAAACCGTTATTGATGTTCAAGATCAATGAGATTAAGCATGTGCTTAACTTTAGTCACATAAGTTAGTCCATTTCTGAATCCAGGCAGCATTATTCATCCCTGGGCAGAACTGAGCTCTTTCTGGATAATTAACACTTCATTTGCTTTGCCATGGTCAGTGGTTCTCACATATGGTATGAAGAATTATATATATTATAAGCTAGGTTCAGAATCTAGAGTCAAGTATATTCTTGTCTGGCAAAGTTTATCACGTCAGGGAACAGTCTAAAATTATTGGCATTGTTCAGTCTTTGCTTTGCTATAGTGACAAGATGCAAGTCTACAAAGAGTCAAGTAGGAGAATGAAATCTGGTCCGAGGACCTGCATGAATTAATATTTGTGTAATTAACTAAGCTGTATGAATTCCACTGTTGGATTCAGTTTTCCGTCCCCATTAATATTCTTTTATACTTTCTGTATAACAGTCTTGAATTGAACACTGAATAGTTTTTCTTCCTCTCACAAAAAATATTATAGTTAAAGCTGTTGTGTTCCTAGAATTTAAATCAGGTAGAAATACTCTTGTGCAAAAGATCTGATCATTTTATGAGAGGGTGTTTTTTTTTTTAAATCATAAAGTTAAGCATATTTGACACACTAGGAGAATTTAATCTAGATTTCTAATTATTCAAATACAGACCAAATGCTGCTTTAATATTTAGTATATCTTCATTAATTATCAGCGTTGAGGAATGCATTTTAAGAAGTTCAGGAAGTTTTGAAGGCACTTTTTTAGTGATACAAGGAATCTCTCAAGTTCTTAACAACATAGCCATGATTAAATAAACATTTCATTTTATGCTTTAATTTTAACTCAGCTGAGTCAACAAAACAGAGTAGTAAAGAAGTCTTCATGGATAAAATTATCCAAGAAGCAGCAAATACAACTGAAGAAAATACAAAACTTGCAAATACTTTTGTTTCATTCTAATTGTTTAGAAATCAGCTGCTACGGGACATAAATATCTGAATTGATTTTCAATGCTAGACACCACAAGTCTGAAACGGAGAATGGTATCTTTTTAATTGACAAACTTCATTAAAAGTCTGCATGCATTTTGATCTCACTGAAGCTAATTTTAATGTTCTGACTGACCCATTTGTGTATTACTCATAGAAACGGGACTGCGTGATCATTTCAAGAGTTGTGTTTCACTTGTGGATTGAAATAAGAGAAATAAGTTGCCATTCACAAGAATGGCCACACTGGTACAAGCACCATCACTAACCATACTGTGAGTACCATGTTAGTACCGTGCAGCTTTGGATGTTTAAAGGAAATGATCAGCGAGCAGACCACACCCTGGAAGTGTCTGCACACATTAAAATATGATCTTATTCCTGAAACAGAGCTTGGAGCTCTCAACTCTCTGGCCACAAAAATACCTTCTTTATTAGAAATAAATTAATAAAAAGTTGACTTTGCATTACTGATGTTGCCAGGAAGCTCTTACAAAACACAAGCATCAAAGAACAAAAAACCTAGCCTTCAATAGTGCATAAATTGTTTGGGAGCGAAGCCTTAGTCTGGAGTCAATCACGGCTTTAATGGCTCACATTTGCACTGATTTGCAGTTGAGAAATAGGAGACTTCACTGAGCACATTGCACAAGAAACTGATCTCCAGCCTGGCGATGTTCATGGAGCCAATGAAATGGGAACGTGAAAATGCACTCTAAGTGCAGTAGGGGAAATAAAATAGCAAAATACACCAGAAATACATTGACTAAATGTAGGTGCACGGGACTTTGTCAACTGTGTGTATATGCCAACATGCTCTTGCTACGACACATCAGTAGACGATCCATCACTCAACAGAATGTGCCTCATGTCCCATGAAGGACAACAGGCAGCAGATAAATCTGGTCTAGTCCATATGGTGTGGAAAAAGCCTTTTTCCCCGGACTAAAGATTAACGGCAATTGTCAGAAATCTTAACAGGGGCCAATGTAAAGATAATTTTAAACTTACAGAAATTCTTAAACACTTCATCATGCCTTGTCATGAAGTAATAATCACATGCAAAAGCTGGATTTACTGTTAGACAGTCTACAGAAAAAAAAGACGAAAAAAAAAAGGACAGAGAAATACACTTAAAGCTGAATTGGCTTGCATTTCCCAGTGGTCTCGACAGCCCGACAAAGCAGCAGCAATGCCACTGCCCAATGTTAAATATGATCTACAAAGACCAAAGCACACAGCCCAGAGGCAGAGCCCAGGACAATGTTTGCATTCCCTCTGAGCCGAAGCATTCCATGGGCAGGCTTCAGCCTCCCAGGAAAACACACCACAGCACTCAGCAGCTGCCTCTAACCTCTGGTTTTCTTCCAGTCAGAACCTCTCCCTTCTTCCAACTCTTATTGCAGCCAGGGTTTCCCGGCAGCCTTCCCCCTCCTCAGTCAGTGTCACTCTCCGAAACACTTTTCCCTTTTTTCTCACTTGTCCTCCTTGCCCTCATTTTATTCTTTTTCCTGACTTCCTATCAAATGTTCAAATTGTTGCTTGAAAGAGTGTCAATCACCTGTGATCTTTAAAGGAGCGTCCTTTTAGGAGATGGGAAGACTTGTCTGGAAGGAAGGAGAGGCATTGCCCGCGACGGCAGCTGGGCCATCAGGTAATGTGGGTGGGCTGCTCAGGAGCGGTAGGGCTGGACACCGGGAGGAGACAGCAGAAGACCTCACCATGACTTCCCATGGCCCTCACTCACATCCAGGACGGGCCACAGAACCCTTAAGGAGGTCAATAAGCTCCCAGAAAAGCCCCAAACCCCAGCAGCACTAACCAAAATGGGGCAGGAGCAGGGCAGACAGCGAGCACAAATTCCCTCCACGCCTTGGCGAGGCAGGATGACCCATGGCGTTGCTGGGCTGAACACGGCTATGATTACTCCCCAGAACTTCACACACACATGGTGTTTCTGAATATAATTAAATAAATACCTATGTGTAAGAGAGAAAATTACAGTAAGAAATCACAGTCTGCTAGAGAGATTATCTGAACAGCGGAAGCATGCCAAAAGTGGTTGCTGTTTAATTTCAGCATACACACTGCCTCAGGTACAAACAAAAGTCTCAAGAATGCCATTTAAAGCTCTAATCAAGCTTTTCATTCATTTTCTAATTTGTAGAGCCTGATCCTGCAACATCCAAACGAACAAGAATCAGGAAGAGAAGAGCCGTGGTCCACCTGCAACACATTCTCGGTACACGGCAGACACCTGAGGTGGGACTTCACCCAACCTGCAGCACCACAAAGCATGGAAAGCATCTTACCTGCAGGGCTGGTGACATATGGCCACCCCCACAGCAGCCCAGGCAGCAGGGCTGTGCTGGCTTCTGGTTTCACACGAAAACAACTTTATTTCCCTTAGCTGCATTTTTATCTCCCTACCTTTAACCTTTGGGATTGTCTTCAGCATTCAAATAGTTTATTCTATATATTTTTTTTTTATATATACACTGCCAGAAGCTTGGTGCCCAACACAGCAGCTAGCCTCAAGCTCCTCCTCACTACTATCCAAAGGACTACTGCAGTTTGGATATACATACCTGACACTAGCTGGAAATACAGTAGCTCAGATATCAACATCAAAAGGTCTACTGTGCCGCTATGGTGGTAAAACAGCTACTGAAAACAGGGCGAGTTTGTTTACACGCAGTGCAGGACCACCTACGCAAGGTATTCCCATAACATGGGCCACCGTTAACCATCTGCCCATTTGGCTTTGGAAACAGGGCTCTTGCTTTTTTTTGCCCCATTGTTTTCCATCAAGCTGCTTTTAAAGAACATTAATTGGGCAAAATTCAACATACTATCAAAGTGTCCCTCCTAACAGATGTCTTGTACACCACAAAAAGAAATGTCCAGTCTTTTGAAGAGACCCCCAATACGCTTCAAATAATTCCTTCTCCATTTGTTGTTTGAAGAATGACTTATTTTAATCATTACTGAAAAAATAAACAAGAGATCATTATTTTTTATTTTGTATCTTTAAATGGATTCTGAGGAAGAATAAAGAGGAGGTCTTGTCACTTCTTTGTTCTTATGAAAGATCTCAGACTGAAAATACCCAGTGCTCTCTTGTTATTATCTGCAGCAATTAAGAAGGTGGTCTTAGGAGATAAATAGAGCAGTGACGCTTCACCTCACTGTTCAAATGGGTGTTTCAATAAAGCAGTGCTGACTTTTTATAGAGGAATGATTTTGCTGGCTTTGGGCTTTAGAATACCAGCCACCCAGAGAAATCTTTTGACATCAGGATGAGATCTACTATAGGTAACACTTAATCCTTTAAGACTAAAGGATTAAGCCAGTTGACCAGGAAGAGAAATTAGATTTAACACCTGGAAAATCCAAAGCACTTCCAACCTTTTCATTCCAGGGTTACTCTTTTTCATAGTCCAGACAAGAACACTTATACAGAGTTTAGTTTCTACATTTGACAGAAAAATAATCAAATTTATATTGATCTAAAGCAGAAAGCAGAAGACCTAGCGGGGAGATGATACTGAAATATCATAAAATGGACTAACAAAGACTTAAAGTAAAGGTGCAGATGATGGGTGTCTTCACAATTCCAGGGCAGAAATGCATGCCCACAACCAAGGTTAGCATTCTTGAAAAAAAAAAAGAGAAAGCATAAGATGGCTGTGCTGGACGTGGTGGCCATGTGCAAGACTTGGGAACAGTTGACTATTCTGCTGTGAAATAGCAAACTATCTCTGTTCATTTTGTTGCTAACCTAGTTGTGCCCTATGAAATCTGCCTTTCAGGTGGCCCACACTCTTTGCTGGCCTTGTCCAGACTCACATTTCAGTCACAAGGACCAACTACAGCAGCTGCAAAGACGTAGAGTCCACAAGACCTAGAATACGTCAAGTGTAACAGCAAAAAAAAAAAAAAAAAAGGAGTATAGAAGAAAAAAAGATAAACAAATTTTTATCTAGGAAAGAAAATAATATTTGATCCCCAGTATGGCTTTGCTGTGTTCATGCCACGAAGGCGTGTTTAGCCCTTGCTCTGGGGCGTTATCCTCGCTATTACCATGCAAAACATCCTGGCTCCACATTGTTGTTCTGGGCGCTCCTCGGATAGGCAAAGTGCGCCACAGCGAAGCACCAGCTCTGTAATGTAGCAGTCACTATTATTGATTTAACTGGTTTGTTTATGCCTATGTTTAATTGGCTATGTTAATAGCATCCTAATCCACATTTCACTTGTATGTGGCTGATAGCGCAACACTTGTGTGGCTGCAGTGACATTTTCTCACCATTGCTATCTGTCATCAAGGACCAGGCCAGCACTTTGATGCTAACCGACAATCCCAAATGTTTTGTTTAATTGCGTATGATTTACACTATACTGTATAATTCCACAGCAATGGCCGATAAATCTTTTATTAAACAGGCAAAATCATGAAAAACCTTTAATCAAACAGTAAATATTTAAGTCATCTTTTAACAGCAGTATTTAGAATTTCTAAACATTCAAATGTAAGATTAATGAGAACTGAGGGGAAAAAAAAAACAACCAAACTGCTGGTGAAGTTGGAAAATCCCCTTCAAAGTCTACGCCAAACAGCGTATCGCTAGAAGATCAAGCAACACGACTACGCAAGGTATTCATGCTTAGAAATAGTCTCTCCGTCACAGTTAAGACCGCCTCATCTTCAGACAAACACTCCGTTGGTCCATCACAAACAAGCATTGGCCCGCGAGATTTTTCCAGAGAATTGTGGTCAGCAAGAGACAAGTTCATTGTACGCACCTTTGGGCCACCCGTCTCCCAACCGATCTGAAGCCTGAGCAACACGTAATTCAAACAGAAAGTATTAAGACATTAAACAGGACTTCTCGTAAGGGTCTGCTCCTGCCCAGGCAATGAACTCAAGCCGCAGAGCTTCCAGAGCCCACTTGGTTTGCTCACTTCCAGATCTGCCCCAAGGGAAAGAGTTGCAGAAAGCAAATGCCCCACATGGCCCCAGGCAGACCCCTCGGACCAGGTACGGCTTTCCCCCACCTCGCAGCCCCGCCACAAACAGGAGTGCTTTTTACTGTCTAAATGCTGGACACAGTTGGTAACTTCTTGGTCCAAACCTGTTGCCTTCCAACCTTCTGGTTTGGTCCGTCTGACCACCCTCATAGCCAGTCCTGCCTTCCGCTTCCAGTCCTTTCATGTCTTCATCTCTCTTTCACAGTTCTTTTCTGCCCAATTCACCTTGCTCTCAGATTAATAATTTAAAACAGAAGTCAAAAAGCAAAAAAATCCTAAATTAATTTGGCATCTGTGCCGTTTAACTACATCGGATGTCCTGTTTAATTACACAAGTACAATTACTTTGGAAAATGTAAGTCTCTTTCTAACACAAGTTTTGTAGGGAGTAACTCTTTTTTTGGAGAGAGCGAAAAAGAGAGAGAGGGACTTTCATAGCAGAAAACTACGGAGCAGAAACCATCCAACCATATATTTTGTGCCAGGGAAATGGCACAGGAGCGTGCTACAGCTGCTTCCACAGAACGCACTCTATACGGTAATCGGGATCAGAAATGTTTCACAAATAGGAAAATCTCGGGCCTCTGTACGGAACCCCACCGGCAGCCAAGCCTTGCGTTCAGGCAGCGTTTGCCGCGCAAGCGTCGAGCGCAGCGCGCCGGGCGGCCGGGCGCGCCGCTCCTGCGGGCGTCGCGGGACCGGGGCAGCCAAGGCTGCGGCAGGCGGGGACCGTCGCCACCGCGCAGCCGCCCTCTCCTTCCCCAGCGAGGGACGGGGCACGCCTGCGCTGGGACCTGGCGAGGCAGGGCCCGCTTCCCGCCTCGCCGGCCCGCGGGGCTGCGCGCGGGGCGGGCGGCGGCCGCCGCCGGGCGGCTTCGGGGGAGCAGCCCCGGCGCGGCCCCGCGGGGAACCTTCCAGCGGGCGCGCAGGGCAGCGCGGAGCGTGCCCAGGAGCAGGCTCTCCGTCGCGCCCGGAGGCGTCGCCGCGCGTTCAGAGGACTTGCCGGGGGATTTAAAAGGTCGGATTCGGCACAGAGGGAAGCCGGGGTTTTCAGGGTGGGGGTAAAGTGGGGAGAGAGACACAGAGACACTCACCGGCTTTCTGAGAATCACAGGGGGGAAACTAGAAAGAGGCGAGATCGTGGAGAATATTAAAAAGAGAGACTTTTCCAACTGCCTGTGAAAGGCGAGAGAGCGGATGAAGATTTTCGAGAACAACATAACACACACATACATGCACACACGTACTGTCGCCTCTAGATCCTGGAGAGAAGGCGAGCTGCCGCATTGTGTAGAGATTCAAAATGTAGAAAATCAATTGTAAATCACGAGTTCTGGATTCTTTGAGATGAAGTGTAATCTGATTTACAATGTTACAAAAAGAAATTAAAGTTAATTCCAACATGATTGTGGGTATACCGCAATTTAATATAACCATGCTGTGGCCTTTAAATCTCCACATTGCAATATGCCAACAGTCATTACTTCTTTAAGTTTCATATTTTATTTTAAACTATAAATTGGAAATATCACATAGCTTGTTATTTACATCTCCGAATTAGGATCTTTGCTTAGAAACACAGTGCTCTATGGTGTAATGAGATTATTGTGCAACTACCACACAGGGTAGTTAAAGGCACTCCACTTCACCTCATCATTTTTTCTGCTTAAATATTATGCCACATTCTGATTAATACCAGACCAATAAAATCATCTTAGCAATCTGGTTAGAGTCTTTTGTCTACCCAGATGGCCTGCAATGTTAATGTGTGACAATTTCAACAATGAACTAGGACTGTTTTATGGAACCAACATTTGTTCCACTGCTTTTTCTTCTTAGGCTCAGAATTTTGACACAGATGGTACAAATTACTCAAAAAACAGAAATGTTCATTTAGAAGGCTTAAATATGTGGTTTTACTCAGGCCATCCGAATCTTTTACATTTACAATTCAGTAAATTTACTAACAACCCTGCTGTAATTAAGGTCTATAAAAATCTTCCCTCCTTTCCTGCTCGCTTTTCCCCTTACATGTCTATGGCATTTCATTATGCCTCCAATTTATTAATATTTATTCCAGTTCTGAAATGTTTTTAATTTTGGAGGATTTGCACTGTTCAATCTTGCATCCGATTCTTCATACCTTTCTAATTATGGGAAAGTGGAAAAAAACATTTAATCTGTAGCCACATAGTAATCCCTCTAGAACCTACACGTTTCTAGAGCTTGAAGGAGTAGAAAAGAAAAGAGAGAACAAAGTCAGCAGCTTCTGGCCAAACCGCTCCGCATTTTCAGTTAAGCGGAAGACTTTCTGTACAGGTACTCAGCAAAGAGTAAGATGTCTCCGAGAAATTACAACGGGGAGAAGAAAGCAGCAGGATTCCTACAAGGTGATTAAAAAGAGAGAGAGAGAGAGAGAGAGAAATCCCAGGCTAGCGACAGGCGCACTTATGGTTTGACCAGGTCCGTAGAGGCGAGAGGTCATTGTGCAAAACTGCCAGCGGACAAAAGAGTTAGCACAGAGCGACCGCTCCGAAGCGCCCGCCGCTGCCCCGGCCAGCCAGGCCCCCTCCCTCGCTCCAGGCAGGTCCACCTTCCGCGGCGCCGGGGCGGCCGGCGGTGCCAGCACCCTCCTCCGGGCGCGACGGACGAGCTCGCGTGCCCATACACCCCGGCACCCCTAGACCCGCAAACGGCCACAGGGTCTAGCCGAAATGGTTTGGCCACACGCGGGCGCGAGAAGGAGCATCGGAAAGGCGGGGACCTTGCTGCGCCCCAGCTGCAGGCACGCACCAGCCCCTGCTTTGTCCCCCTCAGCCCAGCAGCGGCTGTGGTCTGCAACAGCCCGCGTGCTTCCAGAGAGCCTTTGGGGTTCATGGGAGAGGTCACGCTGACACCATGCACCGGGGTCCCCGGCGCCCGGGTCAGTCGCCCCGGCAGGGTTTTCTTTCGGGGCATCCTTCCGAAGCGCATCGCGGCACCAGGCACGGCCCCAAAACATTGCGCCGTTTTGCGGCGCCACGACTGCTAACGTTTATCTCCGCGCCTTCAGCCACTTTACCTGAACACAGTCTTCTTTTGACAATTACTGTGCCAGTGTGTGGTTTCAGCATCGTTCTGATGCTCTGGTTTCTCTCCGACTAGGTCTCCGTGATGGTTTGGTTTTATTATTTAAACAAATAATTTAAACATTAAAATCAAACTAAAAAATCAACATAAAAACCCATGACTGTCCTTTCGCAGTCCTTGCGGAAAGTACAGTGTATGCGTGATGCTCCAATTCATTATGATATTCTATTAGATCTGCCAACAGAAAGTGCATTTTGAGTTTCTAAATGTTGTTTCCATTAGAATCAATCACTCCATGCAATTAAGCCAATAGTCTCTCACCATTTCTGCTGTTATGAGCTAAACCATCCTAAATATATTGACAGCTGTCTCCTATAAGATGACACAAATTAGGTTGAGGGGGCATAAGCCTAAATGTCACCAGTGGGAGGACATCAGTTATTCTTTCAGAAATCTACTTAATTTTCATACCCCATAAGGCATTCAGTAGACTTTCTTTGCATTGGCAGCATGCAGTAATCAATGTTTTGCATATTACAATCAATAACATGCTTAAATGTTTAAGTTTTGTATTCTTTTGCGATAAATATTGATATATTACAAACTATGTAAAACCGTTCATTGGACTTTTTGTTTGCAGCATGTACTGTATCATTCAGCAAATAAGTGAGCTAAATATTGTTTGTTACAAAACAGATGTCACATGAAATTATGCCATATGTGCTATTAAACTTTTTTTTTTTTTTACAGTGAAAACCAAGATTTAGTTTCAGAAGTGAGTGTATTTGGCTTTTCAAGGATTTGAAGCATGAAAGCAACATCTCTGAAATATTTTTAAACCTGCTGTGCATCCTGTAATCCAGTTTCATAGGTGGAATCTGAGTGTTTTAAACGCAGCTATCCTAAAAATAAAGAACTATGCTAAATGTGTGAGTGCAATACTACTTCTCCACAGGTTCCACTGATTTATCATAGAGGCAAATGAAAGATTTCTACAGTTTTCCCCTGCCACTTAAATTTTAGTACTTTTATCACATCATTACCTTTAAATACAGGTATTTTGACTTGAAAATTAATATACAATTTCACCTACCTTAAAAAAAAAAAACCACAGCTAATGGCTGTGTACAGTTTTCTGCAAATATTTTATATTGAAATCTGAGAGTTGTGGGTCCATGGGATTCACAGAGGTCAAGGATGGTCAATGTAGACCTGCTTCGGAGTGAAACACAAACCCAGTAACTCTGCACGAGGAAAAGGAATGCGCTCTGAGGTTTGACTTTGATTGCTTTTTACAAAGCCACGTACGTGAAAGCAGAGCAAGCCGTATCTCCAGACTTTGAAAGTGTGAACTCCACAACAGAGCAAGCAGAATGCAGGAAACATGTTGCTAAGAGCCATACAGTAAAACAAAATCTGGTTGCCACAAGAAGAGTGACATTGGCATCAGAGGCAGAGACACTTACACCCACAAAGGGAAACACGGCGTGTCGGGAAAGCTGGAGGAAGAGGAGCAGATGCAGCAGCACAAGGAAGAAACTCAAAGCAAAGATCTTCAGGCTCCATATGTAGTTTTCTTTCTCTTAGTCATCAAAAGGAGGAAGACAGGGTAAACAAAAAGGGAGATAAAGAAAAGAAGGTGAAGAAAATCTTTCCTCCTCCTTTTCCCCGCCCGAAGGCAAAATACTTGCTTACATTTCTAAACATACTATCTTTGTGAGTCTTCTCTGTAATACAAATAACTAATTGCTTGCCAGCAAGCGGTAAAACTGGGAGGAAAAGTCCTTGATCTCCCAGCTTGGTGGAGATTCCTGAGGCTTCTAGTCTGTAGAAAGCCCTGCAAATAAACTTTAACACTTCAGGGGATGGAGCCCCGCCATCGCAGTACAAACGTCTGTTACGAAGCCAGACAAAGTGATCTCAGACCCCGAGCCACCACACCATGCCACGCCTGGTGAAGCTGCTTTTCCTAGGTCACAGCACCTTCTGCACGGTATCGAATTCCCTTCCTGCTTTCTCATACTTTCTGGAGAGCAGTGTCACCTTCTTCACGTCCTGTTTGTTATTTGGCTGGTTCACGCAGGCTGAGTTTTTGGAGAAGAACCGCAGATGGGGCCACCACGAAGGATCACTGCCGCGACTCGTTCACACCACTAAACACATTGGAGTCAGATAAATACTGGTTTATTGGCTCACTGAGCTGGGAGCTTTTCCCACAGAGAGAAGCTTTTCCAGCAGAGTGATGCGGTATAACTCAAACACCTCTAATGAACCCGTCCCAACAGCTCTGCCTTGGGTTAATACCAGGAGGGTGAGCACTGGTTTGGTGCCCCCCACGCAGGTCAGAGAGCGATCAGGGTGCCCAAGGCCATTGCTGGTGGGGAGAGGGTCCTGGAGGCCCCCACCGCCGCAGAGATGGGCACCCGGTACCCACGCGTCCCCCTCGGATCTGGTGCTGCGACACCAACCACCACCCTGAAATTGCTGGTTTTCCAAATTTCCCGGTCTAACATGCCTCGGCTAAGACTAAACAGGGTTTTCATCGATAGCTCAAGAGACAAAGTAGAAGCAGGTGGTCAAGCATCTCCCTGGGTTAAAGCACGACCACTGAGGATGCTGATGGTGAGCAGTCAGGAACAGCTATTCTGAAGTAACTTCCCTTGTGCCAAATCCTTAGTTCACGCAAGGCGTTCAGCATAGAAAACAGGCACGCCTTTAAAAAAACAAACAACTCGGCTTCTTCTCTGAAAATATACTAATTTTTTTACCCCCGCATCTAGAGTAGGGCAAGAGTATTTTCAAATTATGTAGCCAGTATTTGGGGTGATAGATTCTTTACAAATGTCAAAGATCTGAGAGCAGGAAAGATTACAGGCAGCCCTACAACGTCCGATTAAATGCAAACGGAGTTGTAAAAGCTTTCTCTTCTCCCTGCCTCCATATTGCACCTTCTGCAGCAAAATGCTTAGTACATGATAAAAATAGCTAGGTCTTTCAAAATCTGGGAAGAAAGGTACTTGAATGTTTTTCTTTAAACGTTATATTTTCTTAAAGGCAACATAATGAGGTCAACAGAAGCTGGATTCATGCTGATAAACTGCGTTTAGGAGAAACCAGAGGTTGAGTGAGGGGGTTCTAGCAGAGGAAAACAAAGAGAATGATTGCAAAAGTCAGATCTCAAAATGTTAATCAGATTCAGAAACATAAAACATGACAATTTAATGGTGTTTGGTTAAAACTAGAAAATTTTAAAGTTCTAAGTATCTTACATTGAATTCTAATACTTTTTTAATTATTAGATATAAAATGCTTACAATTTTCAGTGAAAATTAGACTTGGTAATTTATATTTCTTGTTTATACAGTACAATTTGCTGATGAAAAAATGTGCTAAACTTATTGATTCATGACCATAATTGTTTAATTATTTATCATTGCGGAATTATATTAGCATTTATAATAATGCAGATGTGCACAAAGGCTAAGAAGTCATATACAGCTTTTGTTTTGTGTTTGCTACGCTGAAATTAGGTTGATCCGGGCTGTGTGTGCATACTGCATATTGTAAGTGTTGCAACTCTTCTCTCTTGGTTTTACCGGAGTTATGGCGGGTCCAACCAATAGCCACAATAATGAAAATGCTCCTATAGCTAATAAAGTATATAAGTCCAAAGCTAACAGCATCGCAAAAGAAGTCTCTTCTCAGATTGATTCCTCTGTTACCATGATGTGCATTAAATTCAGCGCGACACACGCACAGCTGTTGGCTTCATACCACCCACAGCAAAGGACTCGCTGGTGTGCGTGTGGTACAAGGGAAGCCAAGAACAAAAGCACACCACAAAAACTACAGCCGGCTAAACTGAGGCCAAAATCTTCTGCATGAGGCCAGTTAAAGACGAACGTAAGAACTCTTGATACGAGAGAAACACATTCCTTTAATTTTCATCTGCATTTTGAGGGGTCGTAAACACTGGAAGAAAATGCCAGATGCCTCCCTTCAGCCTCTCCTCCCCTCTGTGCGCAGAACCCGTTCCCTCCAGGAACTACAATAAGACTGACATACAGCCCTTTCTTGAAAGCCGCTAAAATAGCTTTGCCATGGGCTTCACAAGAAATTTGTATCACTAAGTGTGACTTTCCGGACTCATCCTTTTGACGTATCGATAGCCAAGGCTCCCGTTGCCTGTCCCCTCCGTGCTCTTTTCACCTAACGTTATTTACTGGTGCTACCTTTTCATAATTAAGAATCCGTATCAAAGCAGCTGTAACACCATTTAAGCAGCTTTTCTAAGGAATCAAACCTAAATGAAAAGGCAAAGTATAAAAACGCCCCATCTTCTGCTGTGCCTAACTGATTCGCTCTGCATTTTATCCTCAGCGAGGTGCCGATTCCAAGACAGGGACAGGGACCGCTCGCGAAAGCGGCACTGCACAAGCAGCACGAAGAGCTGCGTGTGTATTTTACATCCACGCGTGTTGAGTGTCCCTAAAAGCAGCTGCCAAACCACGCTCGGGCCGTTTCGGTGGGGTTGTTTATCACAATTCATAGGAGTGAGTGTTTAACCTCCTGACTCCTGCATCACAGCACGGGCCAGGTATTTGTTTCTTCTGCTAGATTAATATTGGTGACAGAATTACATACTCATTAGCTGCAATAATCATTATACGGTGAAGTAGAATAGCAATTCTTCCAGCGTGCCGTACAAAGGAGACAATTTCATTAATTAATAAAATTTATTAAATACAAGACAATCAAGGAAAAGACATTTTTGTTAAGCATCTTCTCAGATGCTGACCAGTAACTTCAAACCTGTTGACCTGTTACGGTAACGCTACGTGTGCCATGCAGAGAGGTGAGCAACAGGAGAGCATGTCCTGGCCCAGACGCAGAGGAGCATCATCCCCCCGCAGCTAGCGGGGGCTAGCATGGATGAGCGAGACGGGCCGGGCCATGTCCGACACCGAACATGTGCTAACAGCAGGACTGGACCACAAACAGCGTCAGACCCACCGGCATACACTGGATAAATCCCTCAATTTCCCAGTTTGCTCTATCAGTACACAAGAGACCAATTCCTCTGAGACTATTTCTGCAAGGACCTAATCACATTAAGAGGTTTGGGTGAGGACTTTTCCTGAGCAGGACGATCTCAAACACTTTGCAGATACTAATACCTGAATCCTCATTAAAAAAACCTCTGGGTGGGATGGCCATTTAACAAACCAGTTACCAGAACTGCAGAACAACATGTAGGTTTCGGTTTTTCATAAAAACTAATAGAAAAAAACCACAAAAAAACACCAAAAAACCCCAACAAACTATGGGAGAGTAGAAACTAGAATCCAAGTTCCCAGCTTCAGAGTTATCTTAAGCAGCTGTGCCTGTGTTTCTTTAAATGACCATATTCCTACATGACTGTCATGTCATATTTTAATTCTGGTTACCAACGTGTTGTCATTAGCCATCTGAGGGATTTATGGGTTTTGCCAAGGAAGATAACAAAGGTGTGTTCAGCTGTGCATTCAGTGCTCTCAGTTTTGCAGGAAAAAAAAAAGGTGGTAAGGAAGGTTGCTATGGGGTCTGCAAGACTAAGTTCCCTGAATTCACACAGGCATTAGTTAAGTTGCGTAGCAATTTTGACCTTCAGTTCTGCCGCTATGAGATAGCAATTGCTCAGCACAACGCAGATAGATGGTTCAGAGATTAGGAAATGCCTGAATACGGTAGACACAGTAAGAGGCGACTCAGACACACCATGGCAGTCACTGGGGAGAACGTGTATCTCACCTTACTTTGCTTATTCTGTTATGTTCAAATGTAAATGCCTTTTGGGAAATGACGGTGAATCGGCATCTATTTTTATTATGAGGTTTTCTCTTCACTTTAGTTGGTGTCATATCTACATTAAACCAAAAGTGGCTGGTAAGATCAAAATGCCAAAAGTTGGCCCCCATTTCAGTTTGAAGTGGGTTTTTTCAGGTGCCAAAGATCTATCCGCAAATCACATAAACATATCTAACAGGCAAGAAGCGGAGAACAACTTTTTAAAGTGATGTTTGCCGGCTTGCCAATTTTTGCTGCAAAAATTTAGACATCTGGCAAAAAAGTAACAATTAAATTTCATCTGCTATTTTTCCCCTTCACTCTAGTCCTTCATGAGAAAAAAACATATTTTGAAACCAAAGTCAACAATACTGTGTCTCAGGAAGAGTTTTTGAGGTTTGTTTTGGTTCCTGCTTAGGACTTGGTGTAGTCACTTCCGAGTGTCCGAGTTTACTATTATTTTTCTTGGATGTCCAAATGGAAACTGAGCTCATTCAAAATCCCCCTCATAAAAGAAGCGATAACATCTTGTAAATCATGACCCAGAACTTAGTATTTCTCTTTACTTATTTGAAAATAACAATCACCCGCCTGTTACAGTTATTATTGAACGCATAAAGTCCCTGCATTTATCAAATGCTGATGTAACTCAGTAGTCTAAATTCTCCTCTTTTCCACCAGCGTCAATCTGGAGCAACTGCACTTGCAGCAAAACAGTGTAACAGTCCAAATTTGGCCAATGTCCTTAAAACCACTTCCCCTGGAGTCAAAGTCCTGCAGGAACTAACCCAAGAAAGCACTGCTTTAAAATGCTTAATGATGAAATGAGGTGGAATTGAAATGAATTTTCGCAGCAATCAATGCAATGCTTCAATGTTTCCTTGGAAAGCCTGGCTGTTCTCCTCCCAGGTTACCCTTCCCTCTTTCCCATTATATTCTCATCAATTTAGAACTTAAATCACCAAAACAATTGTGTGACTTCCAAAAATGCTTGAAATGTGTAAGCGTGAAAATACATTTTATGTGGCTGTGTGTAACCATGAAACATTTCTTTAATGAGGAGATTGAAGTTGTATCTGTTCTCTTACTTGCCTGGGTCTGTTGTCACCATTGCTGTACCCCCACAACTTTAATGGCTAGTAAGAAAGCACGACCGGAGTACAATGGATGGGTTTTGTCCCTCATTAGAATAATTGTTTTTCATCACACTTAATTTTCAATATTTTTCCTTTAAAATAACTCTTTGAACTGAAGCCTACATTCCTTTCTTCTTCCCACACTAGTCTCCTACTTGCCAATCCTCAGGATTCACACATATTGCTATATTTGGTGTTTTTCCTAAAGCTCTTCATAATTACATCACAATTAATTCCTTAAATTTAAAAGTGTTTTGAGCTCTCCTAATTGTAGAGTCAACCTCAAGAATATTGCCAAATTAATCTAATGGCCTCCAAATCAAAAGGCAATGAACAAAAGACAAAAATCACTTAAAAACCCCTCCTCATAAGCCGACATCGTGCTTCTGGAGAGCCGGATTCGTGGCTGCGAATGCTGGGCTTGAGTAACGTAAACTGCTCATCACAAAGATCCTGCAAACTTTATGCAACTTCTTAAGCTCAGGAAGGTAAATGCCCTGACCCAAGGCCACACAGGAAAAGTGCTAAAACCCCAGATCTTCCAGTTCCCAGATGGACGCCTTGTTCACAGACATGCATATCCTAGACTGGTTTCTTGTCCCTTTAACATCCCATCCCACAGGGCTTTCTAGAAACCATGAGCTTTCTGCTGATCCTGCAACTGGAACCCACCGGTGGCTGGTCTCTCTTCCCGCTCCTTCAGTCTCCAAATGGGAGGTCAATGCCATGTTCACGTAGCCTGTGAGTACCCCTGCAGCCTTTAACGCACTGCATTCAAATAATAACAGTTCAGCATGAGGGCCTCCAGTCTCCCTTCTGTCCTTCTCCGCCATGGCAAGGAGGACCCCTCTCTGGTGGTATCAGAACCAAATGCACTGATGTGCCCCGGCAGAGATGCCATCAGCTCGGAGGAAAATGCCACCTGCGTAGCACAAAGCACATCGGTGTACGCAAAGAAACACCTTACATACCTCAAAATGAACAAGAGGTAGAGAATTAATCACCTTCAGAGCATAGAGGGAACCCCGTTTCTTCAGTGTCTTTATACGTGACTCCTGGACTCAAAGAGTTCAGAAAGGCCTATGGTTTAATGGAGTCAAATTTCATTCATCAAGTAAAAATAAACAAAGGGAAATAAAACCTCCTTCCCCTAATGGCACTGAACTCTTAGAGAGCCTCTCCAGAACTGAGCAAGTAGAGGCTGAGCCACCTGCTCTGGACTGATTACCTCCCGAGTCCCATCCGGGGACTCCCGTCCTGTAATCCACTGCCAGGTCACCTCCACGTCAAGCTTATTTCAGATGCTGCACAGCACTGAACCAGGTTCTCCGGCTTTTTCCCTGATCCTACAGGGCACGACTCCCATTGCAACACACAAGAGTTAGCCCAATATTCTTATCATCGTCCAGACCCCAACAAGAATTGAAACTAAAGAGACAGGGGAAAAAAAAAGAACCTTTTAGGAGATCAAACACAGTTTTCTCTGTGAATAATAAGGGTAAAACATAAGATTTCTTAATCTTTATCCCATATTCATACATTTATAGCCAAAAAGCAAGGAACAATATCTGAAATGTTCAAGGAATACTATGCCAGCACTTATCTGGTGACACTTGAGATGAAGAAGATAATTGAAGGGATGATTGCATTGGGCTTGTTGTACTCCGTTGATAAGAACAGTTTGAGAGCGCCCATTCCATACGCTCAGCCACGATACAAGGCGCCAGGAGAAAACGCAGAACTGCGGCAGTGGCAGCACCTTGGATCTACGAAACGTTAAGATGAAAGACAAAGGTGGCTCTGAAAGAAGCAACATTGGGCACAGTTCGCTCAGCGACCAACATTTGGACGAACACCCAGACGTCGGAACGCCTCTTGATGACTGCCCGCTGGCTGTCACCCTGCATTCCCACGCAAAAATCTGCTCGTCAATTAGACGCCTTTGCAGACCCCCCAAGCTGGTAACGGCCAACAGGGAAAACACCAGCAGCCAAAATCCTGCATGGCTGTTCTCTCGGGATCTGCCGGCGGGGCTGACACGAGGTCCAAACCCAGGAAAAACACGAGGTGATCACTTGTTTTGCTGTTCTATTTATTAAACATCTCTCGTTCGATTATAACTAAGCACTAAGTTTTTGCAATACTAGCAAAATCTGTAACGGTTTCTATAACTCTCATGATATTCTAAGCTAGCTTCAGAGGCAGAGCAATTTACCAGAACTGCAGCTTAAACAAGTTTGAATTTCATTTGCTATATATATGAAGAGAATGCTCTTACTGAAAAAAGAAATGCATGAGCGCACAGTAAAGCAGAGCTTTGATTCTGAACTCTTTATCCTGAACTCTGAACAATGGATACTTATGAATCATTTGTGCTGCATACTGAAGCCTTTTGAACTGGTAACAAGAGAAATCAGTTCTGCTAATGCATCTCTCATCCGAGATCTCTCACTCATCCAGATTTTAAATCTGAAACTTAGAAGAATAAAACTGTCTTTTTGGAAGGCCCAAGAGTATTTTGGAAAACAGACTGGTCAGACGAGAGGGGAATTTCTGGATGGGGCAATAAGGACATTGTGTGCAGGTTCTGATTTTCAAGACCAGATGTTTAAAATAAATGTCTAAAAAAAGTGGGGAAGAGGCCTTACGAAATGATTTGCACTGCTCGTATTTGGGGTCTGGTAGGGCAATACTGTCGCACTGCAGCGTGCAACAAAACTAGATTGTGGAGGTCCTAACGATTAGGACGCTAAGTAAAGTTTTGGATGTGGACAAAACACTGGATTAAAGTTTAGGAACCTATCCTGTATATTGGCATAAATTTGGTCCTAGCAATGGAGAGAAAAAAAACCAAAACCAACAGGAAAGCTAGGAATTCTCTCATGGGAAAAACCAGCCTTCACTAGGACTGTAAAATCTTTCTATAAAAGCCATCTTTAGTCCTTCCCTACTTCTTACGGTTAGCACAAAATGCTCCAAACACAAGGCTTCTGGTTACGAATTTGATAGAAGTCTGGTGTAACAAGTTGCATGTTTTTGGATATGTTTCACAAAGGAGATCAAGCTCAGATTAAAAGAATTACAAGTGCAGCCTGCGACGATGCATGGACAGATATGTTCCTCCAACTCCAGGCTTTTGAGAATTCCTTTTATACAGTGGAGAAAAGTGTGCAAAAAAGCTACTGAAACTTTTATACGGGATAAATGGCACAATACCAACCTGATTAAATTTCAAATGCTATCAACTTTTGCTTAGAGTCTACGATAGGGAGCAGACCTGAATTGAGAGTGCAGCCATCAAAAACGCTTTCCAGGCAGGTCCACACATATGTCTAAATGAATGTCCACATTAAATGACAATGTCACTAACGACGGAAGCATTGAAAGATCAAAACGAAGCGCACAATCAGAACTCAGTATTTCAGTGCAAAATTCACCCTTAATGTTCAGCAGCGATGACCTCTGGATGATAAAATGCCTGCAGTGGCCCAAGTATTAAGTGCACGTGCCCGTACAATGGAAGAGCTGGCATTGGCACGCTGCTAAATCACAGCTTGTAGGTAAATGCTGCAGCAGTTAGATGCCTGTGCAAGACGCGTGGGGTAAAGCCAGTCACGCAAGAAGAACACAGCACTTTTTTGTCCCCTCTCCCGGCCACGCAGCCACAGCTCACCAATACAAGCACATTTACTCCGGTGGCTCCCCAGGTAAACGCATTACAGCCATGCTCAGCTACCGGGATTTTGCAGCTCAGAAAGAGGAGGTGGTGGGACAAGGCAGAAGAGACCCCAAGGCAGCCCCAGCGGGGCTCGGCAGTGGCCAAGAGGGCCCACGGTGCTGGAGCACTGGGGCACAGTGGGCTCTTGCTGCTCCATCACCCCACATGTCCTTCTCCAGCCGTGACCACCGCCAAGTGTCAACCACTGCCCACGTTAGAGCGCAGGGATGTTTTTACCACAGCCCTCTTCCCACAGGGATGATTTATGGGCAGGGTGCATTTAATCATTGACTTAGTTCTCAACCTTTTGTGTCCACCCTTAATCCCCAGTGTTTCATTCAAACTTTACTCTTACCTTCTCTAGAAACGTATGCATTCTTAATAAGATTAGGCACTAGTAGCATTTGATAAGCATGCCATAAATACTCTGCCATATGCCAAACTGAAAGCTTTCTCTCTCCTGTTTAGTGACCTTCAAATCACACTTCTTTCAGATCCCCCAACTGTCACAGTGACAGCAAAAGCAACAGGAAATAGCAAAATTCCCCCACACGTGCACTTCTTAGGCTGTATTCACAAAAAGGGACAACCTCCCCCCTGAAATGCAGCACGGTCTGGGGTAAAAAGAGTTCTGGTTTGGGAAGCAACATAACTTCCCATACAATTTTGGAAAAAAGACAAGTTTTGCACAAGCCAGCTCTGCTCATCTAAAGCAAACACTAGAGTAACAGCAATTTCTCCTCTGCAGAAAGAGCAACGCTGGAAGCCATCCTACACGCGAACCGGCACAGCACGCCGATCGCTAACTTTGTAAAAACGGCCAAAAGAAACTGAAAAATCTGAATCTGTATTTTCTAGGAAGCTAAGAGTAAGATTTAGATAACCAAGGAGTTGCCCTGTAGCTGGGACAAGAGCAACAGTGAAGGAAGCAGAGGACAAACCACCAAGTGGTGCAAGTTCTCATTCGCGATGCTAGAGGCGCTTTGGAGGCTGAGCTCCCATCCTTCAACAGCAGGTCAGCGTTTTAATGGGGATTGGCCACGTAAATGCCGATCAATTTATGCATTAAAAAAATCATCTACATGTGCATTTATTTCAATTTCATTTCAGTGAATCAGGTCCTGATTCAATGCTAACTGAAAACCCTTGAAATAACTGTGAGCTTGCTCGTAGCCAATTCTGTGTCACCGCTATGAAATTAGTAGTGAAATTAAATGGCTCAACAGTGCTAAGACATTCCCAACTACTCCGGCAAGCAGTCGCTCACCTCTAAGGTTAACAGGATAAAGGCTGGATAAAGAAACTACTCATTATACCAGCTCTACAAAGAAGCAATTATGAGACTTTATAAAGTGGTTTCAAATATATTTTGCAAACCAGGACTCAGACAAATATTAGTGGCAGCAAATTACAGTACTTAGCAGAATTATCACCAGAAAAGAGACTCTTTTAATCTATTAAAAAAAAATCAACAAAAGATGTAAATATGGACTCCCCCATGGGTGGTATATCTTGAAGAAAATATACGTCTAATCTCACAGTGTGTTACCTCCAGTACCTGGAGAGAAGGTTAACAATTCAGAGCCGTTTCCTACAGCTATAGAATATATTTTGATGTAGATTTGTAGATATCACAGACTTAAAATCTATTGTATAATCACAGGGCAAGTGCAAGGAACCTGGGGACATACTTCTCTACAGTAAAGTGCTGGAACACTGGCTTTCACTTTAATCAATGTTATTCCCTGTTTTTAACAAATTATATCCCATTCTGTGGCCTTTTGGTTCTATTTTTCTCAACATAAACAGCAACAGCGTTTTCGCCACCACACGTACAATTTGCAGGCTGGATATTGGCATTACACGGGCGTTCATCTCCACGGGCGAGAGGCAGCTGGGAGACACAGAGTCACCTCGCAGCACCTCGCCACGAGCACCAGGTTATGATCTTGTTTGCACCACCGTAAGTCCAGGGCAACCGTACTCGGGTACCAGCGGATCTATTGCTGCTCTGGGCTAAACTGCACGTGCTGGCAGGGAATCTGTTGGTGATCCAGGGATTCACAACCCAGTATCCCCAAGCATTCCGTTCCCAGTGTTCCCACTGAAGTCAACAGGAGCGGTGGGAAGCAGCACCTTGGGATGTCAAGCAATTACTGCAGGTTTGCGTCAGCGTAACACAGAGAAAAATTTGTCCACCCTGTCACACACACTTCACGTATAAATACCCTTAACACCAAGCTGCAATTCAAGAAGCCAAAAGACCCCTGCAGCTTTGGTCTCCCCTTGCTCAAAGCATGAAGCTCCCCAGTGGAGGCCAGCACTTGGTGAACGGGATCAACTACTGCCACAAACAGAAAACACTTCTGTGGCTCCCTGACATTTCTTTCTCTGAAGTTTTCAGTCTCTTCTTCATCAAAGGAAGAATAGACATGCTTTTAAATTCCTTCCATTAAAATCTTATACAAAAAGTTTTTTGGATGATGCTCCAGCAAATCTGGGAAGCGGCCCTGATCATGTACTCCAGCGTGCAAACCTCCGGGGTGGTGGCAATCACTGCAGTCTTCCCCCTCTTTCCATGAGGAACCTCATCCCCACCCCAACCCCACTCCCACTCCAAACCTGATTTACCTGCGAGCATGCCGTAGCTGCCAGCGCTGAGCATCTGAAATCCTCCGCATTAACTAAACACAACTGGGAAGTGAGCTTCCACGGGTTCTTTAACCCTTCTTTGCTTCACTCATTTTAATTTATGTTTGGCAAGCTCCAAAACATTCAGAGGTCAGGTTTTAGCTTAATTAAGAGACCACAAAAATCCCGACAGTCATCCAAACCTTCTGAGCATTCAGAGTGTGGGAAAGTAAAGTAAGAAAATCATGTGCTAGCAATTTCACTAAAGATTTCTAGTGTTTGCTGCTCTGAACAGGGCTTGAAAATACCAGAAGCATTTCTCTCGCTCTTTCTCTCACCCTGAACTCGAGCACTGCAGAGACCCTACCGAAACCACGGCACAAAACACCTGGGCTCCGGTGCATTATCACTTGCAGCTGCTGATTTTCCAGTATCCCTCAGTTATTTTTCAGGCTCCTCCCCAGGAAAACCGCTGGGGATATCACTTCTACCCTACCTGCACTGTTCTGTCATATACTGTCTCTTAAGTCTTCTCCAGCAGTTCCTTCATTTTTAAAACCCATCTTCCTAAATTAAAACAAACAAAAAAAAATCCTCCCCTTTGTTCCCCAGGTGGGTGTAATTCACCCCTTCCCCACATTTGATACCTGACTCCTGGGTGAAACAGCAGAGCTGCAGCACCAGCGGTTCCTGAAGGGGCCATCCCTTTCCCTTCCGACTGGGATAACGGTCGCTCCACAAGATCAATTAAAAGAAGAAAATGAAAACAGGAATTGATACCTGAGCCTAGGCCCTTGCCCAAGCTGAGGGCGCTGACAATTGCAGAGGTAATTTAGCGGTGCTCTTCTGCCCTCGTTTTGTCCATGTTTATTTATGCATCTTTCTGTTATAAGCATTGTGCATTAAAGTCAATAGCCTACCACTGCTTATCAGAAAACAAGTGGAGCCAGACCTGGACTTCTATAAATAAGATTTACTCTATTGGCTAAATAATGACATCTAAACTGGTCTGATTTAACTGACTATGGCAGTTCTTAGAGCAAAATTTAATTACACTTTGTACTTATTACAGTTCCTTTGTGTGCCTCTTGCTTCCCAGCAATTTTGAAATATAGACTTAGGTCTGCTATACAATACATCTCCATACCTATAGTGACATGTGCTAACAGATGCACCGAGAGCATGGAGCAGCAGATCAGCGTGAGTTGTCAGTTTTGGTGGCCACGTTTTCCCTGAAGTTATCGCAGCCCAACACAAAATGGCATGAAATAATCACCGGCCGTTTACCGCGGTCTGGGAAGAGCATGACTCAGCACCAGCACTTTTTATCTCAACTTTCTAGAAATGCCTTTATATTTATGGAGTGTGTTCATTATGGAGGTCCACTGAGTAACCGATGCGCTGGGTTGATACTGCTCAACCATAAACGCAGCAAGAGCACCGACATCTCAGGTCCTTGGGTGGGCTGGGAGCGCGCCGTGCCACCGGTAAGGAGACGGCAAAGGACACGTGTTTGTGTATGTCGGATAATATTGCGCTATAAAATCCTATTAGATGTGCATTAGGGGCTGTAACAGAAGACAGTAAGAGTAAAGGATATGCACAAGCAGGAAAGAGGAGCGCATGCGGGGGCAATGGGAAACGTTCGCACAGCTCTGCCTTCCCACCACAGCGCTGCACCGTGCACGGGGCACAAAACAGGGGACAAGCCGTGAAGCCTGGTGTCACGTCTTACATCCAGGTTTCACAAGCACTTTGTCGCATTCAGAGGAAATTCAGGACTAGCCCAAGGTGGTGTTCAGCTTTACCTGGGACCAACGCGCCAACGTTAAGAAAACATACCGCAGTGAAGATACAGGCACGTGGTCCTAATGCAGGTTAAAGATGGGATGCCCTAAACCTCATCTTCCCTCCAAGCTCTCAAACTTCAGAGCCCCTGAGAACCAATCCTACGCTTGCTATCATCTTGTGATTAGATTTCCTGAATTCACACCCCAAGGCGTTTTGGCGTAGCTTTACAAAACCTGCAAACAGCCTCGGAGCTGGGGGCAATGGAGCTGCTGCCACCTCACCAGAGCCAGGTGTAGCACCCCAACACCTGCCCAATGTCACGTCTGAGTTTGTTGAAGAGCATCACGGGAAATGTGGTCCTCTCCTCCTCCTCTTCTTCTTCTCCTTCTTCTTACTCTTCTTCCCCCTCCCTGTCCCCAGCAAACACATCCCTCCGGGATCCTTGGACCAGGGATGTCAGGCTGACGGAGCCCAGCTGCGGCTGGTGCATCCCCAGGAAGCAGCTCCTTTCTTCACAGGCTCCGAGGACACAACTGTCTCCTGCCGTTTTGGACCTTCATCTGGGGAGAACTTCCACAGAGGCTGAATTTAGCTACAATTAAATGCTACAGCAAGTTTTTCTGGTGCTTTTTTTATTTCAGCTTTTATAACTGCCCCATCACTGAATATTGTATATTTTTTTAGAGGAGTCATTGTTCTTCCATTGATGCCTGAAATCAAGGGTCTCCAAGCAACATCCTCCAAATCCTTTATGGAGGAGAATCTGTATTTTTTTAAATGATTGGTGGAATATTCTTATTTTGTGTGTTTGCATGTAAAGAACCACTTACATGCGGCTTTAAATCCGACTAGGTGGACTACAGACATTGCAGAGGGTAGGATGTTACTAGGCAGGTAAGAATTTCAGATGCATTTTCAGATGCAAACCTGGCATCTACTTCCTACAGGTAGCAGGAAACTGTGTGGAATATATTTTCTGAAGATCTACATTTTCACCATTTCTCTGCAGTAGAAATGCATCAGCACATGATTTTCACTATCAAAACCCGTGGTGTCCTAACCTACTGCAGAATTGTGGCCTTAGGGTTCAGTAAATTACTTTAAAATAGTTTTAAATGTTTGCTCTTTTCTTTCAAAGTGAAAAAAAAAACCAGGATGAAAGCCTCCAACATCAGACAGAAATAACTGGTTTGGTGATGTTATTGCATGAGCATGGAAATGCTTTTTAAAACCTCCGTGCTGCCGGGTGGGTGCCCAGGGTGCTGCTGGAGTCCTGGTCCTGCAGCCGCACCGACCGCAGCAGAGCCGGCGGGTCTCCGCCGGGCTCCCGGCTCCGGCACACGGCGCTGGCGACCTCGCGGTTGCAGGGTCTATGCCTCAGGCACTCGTAAAAGAATGCCAGTTTGAATTAGGTGCTGCATCCACAGCAACGTTTTTCTTTCAAGCTACAAGGCCGAGAAGAAGAAAAATTTTACAAGAAGATGCGTCCGGCTTTAATTACAGCAGCGCAAATGCAACCCTGGCAAAACCCTGCAGAACAGACACCTCTTAGCATTTCCCTCTCAGAACCACCGCAGAACACATGAAAGGTCATATACGAGACAGGATTTGACACAATAAGATTTCGCTCCCATGTTAATGCACCTCAGATCAAGCCTGCAAAAGTGAAATAATAAATTTAGGAAAACAAGCAAAATGACCCTACTGGTTGGTTGGTTTTCTAGATACCATCTACATATTTTAGAAACGTACAACCTTCTAATAGAAATGAATAAACTACTCAACCATAAAGTTGCTATAGAAGATATGCTTGTTCTGATTGGAAAGGGCATCTGCTATCTGCAATATTGATAATACTTTTCAAATTTCATCTGCTTTTGTTTGCATTCTGTGTCGTCTGTTTAAACACACTGGGAATAATAATGAATCCCAGCATTATCTCCACTTTTTCAAGGCCGAACATATAACTTTATCACAAAAATAATTAAAATTCTTTGGCACTCTTGTATCTTTTCCATTAAACGTTATCAAGCAGTGACAATAAACTAACATCAGTCCAAGGCTGCCCATATGCTGCTTTTAAAAAGAATGCATTTGTCCCAGGGTGAGATACATGAATTTTGTGTTTACAGGGTCAAACAATTCCAAAGTTTTTTACAGTGTAAGGACTAAAAAAATCTGTGCATGCACACACACATGCAAATGCGCACACACAGACACACACACAGAGCTGAGGATATTGGGTTCGGAGAGGGAACACCTACAAACTGGTTTGTTAAAACTTCCATTCACAGACAAATCTTAGCAGCTTAATAATTTGAAGAACTAGAGATGTAAATATTTTGCATACTTGTACAACACAGTCAACCCAATAAATGGTGCTCTGAAACATTCTTGGATATCATATGCAGTTAATCTCAAACGTAGCGAATTGATTTTTTCTGAACTAAATTTCGTACAATGTTGCAACTTTGTTTTTAAATTAATAATTTTTCTTCAGTATGTTTATCATCTTACATAAACCGCATTTCCCCTGTTATCCAAGGTAAAGGGAAATACAACATCTCCTCTGTTAATCATTGCTCAGTATTGATTAATACTCATTAGTTATTTAAGAAAGAAGCCACCGACAGTTCATTTTTTCACACGCCTCTAATTATTTGCCAACAAAAAAGAGTATAGGTGTTAGAATACATTGCTAGAATATCTAACTCCGAAGTCTTCGTAATTTTTATAACGTGTGCTAACTTCTGCTTAAAATGTAGTAAAGCAATGATGTTGATCTCATTTCAATACCGCGTACACAGTATTGCATAGTAATGCACTGGCTTTTATACGCCGGGAAACAGTACCAACTCACTAAACAGATCCATCAGGATAATTGAAGAACTCATTTCAGGAGAACTCCCATATGAAGGCAGAAATGTTAAAAGATGTTAAATTTTCTTTTTGTGTATTGTTGGCTCGCTTGATAAGCAGAAGCAAGTTTATACAGCTCTGCAGCTAGTGTAGAATGCTTAAGCAAGAAATCCATAACTTTTAATATGATGAGATTGTCCTGCTAGGAGAGATGGATTTTTTCCAATATCACTGCTAACAAACAAGTAGAGTTTCCTGTATCAGCACATTTCTGTTTCTACTCTGCAGCACACATGTGCTTCATTTAGAAACAACACATGGCTCAACATTTTTGGCATATTAAAAATGAGACAAGTACGTTAGACTACTTGATGGACAGGTATCCTAACAGGTTTCTTTGGAAAATGAGTACAAAATCTTATATAGATAGACAGACTGACAGGGTTGGGGAAAAAAGGGGGGGAGGAGTGTGCAGTTATGTGTGTTAACTTCCCTTCCAAGACTCAGTGGCAGCGTTACCTACTGGAGTGACTGCTTGGTGGACAGATAATGTCACACAGTGTCTTATTACATGATTTCAAACCCCTGTGCACAATCTCACTTGCTGCAGAAAACTTAAATATGTTTCAGGTAGGAGCTAAATAAAAGACATTACTTTTCATCTGCTTTTTCACTTAATGCTAATATAGTCACTTGTCAGTGGATGTAAAAGTAAAGGAGGCAAGGGTTTATTTTTATACCTCACAGAACAGCAACTGGTGATTTCCCTTAGATCATTGCTTTTGCGTGTGCAGGCACTAAGCTTTTTTCTTTTAATATTTTAGACATACTTTATTTTTTATTCAGAACAGTTTTATCCCAACTCTGACACGCCGATATTGTCAGGAAAGGAGGTGTGATGGGTATTATTTCTCGCTATAACTTATGAATGTAGGTGGTGCATCTCATTAATCCTAGAGCTAATCACCAGGCTCACGTTAGTCACTTCTTCGAAGGTTTGGCTGAAGACATGACTTCGTGGTTCACTGTAGAGGATTTATAGCGCACGTGCCTCAGTCAGCAGTCAATAGAATAGGGACGTGGAGCTGAGCTGCTGTGCGGACGGGCGCTCTTCGGCAGCAGCTCTGCCCGGCTCCAGGTGCCCTTCCCGGGGAAAAACACATCCCAAAAACATACACGGTGTTGCACACACAGCGAATGAAAACATGCTCTCGCTCTAGATACTTTGTGGCTTGCGTTCAGAAAAAACAGCATGGAGACCCACGAAATCCCCGTGAGCGAGTACGTGAAGGTGAGGCAGATTCCAGCCTTCCTCCTGCGCCCCTCGGGCAGGTGAGGGGCCCACTCCGTTTTCTTCTAACGACCAAGCCGCTTTGAGGGCTGTTCTGCAGAGGTGCTGTTCCGGCGACGAGGAGCGCGCAGCGGCGGCGGGAGGGTCCGGCGGCGGGAGGGTCCCAGGGCGGGAGGGTCCCACCCGGGAGGGTCCGGCCCTGCCGCCGGCGCGGGGCGCGGCGCAGCCGCAGCGCCAGGCCGAGCTGCGCGAGGCGCGGGCGGCGAGGCGCGCCGCGGCCCTGCGGAAGGGAGCCGCGGGCGGTGCGGGTGCGGGTGCGGGAGCGGGTGCGGGAGAGCACAGCTCCTACCAGACGAGCTTATTGGGGCGGGCCCGCCTTGGCTGTTGCTCGGCAGAAGACGAAAGCGGGCTGCGAGCAGCCGCGCCGGTGGCCGCAGGCAGCAGCCGGGAGGGAGCGCTCTGCCCTGCCACGTTCCCTTCGGCCGGCGCCATCGCATGATCCGGCAGGGCGGACCCGGAGCCTTCATTTCGCTTAATTATCAGAATGTTGCAGCTTCACTTCTTCGCTTTCTTTTTCACCTTCTTCCCTTTTCCCACCTAACCTCCCTTTGGTCTTCTCAAGTATGCACGCCTACTCAATTCAATTAGCCTTGGATACGGCACCGAGGCCTCAGATACCTGTGGTCATTATCCCAAGCACTTTTCATAAGAGTATGGATATTAGTCCCAAAGTCCTGGCGAAATTCCAGCTAAGCTAATGTATTTACAGTCTAACCTCCCCAAATGTACCTCTTGGTTTTAAATGGGGGAGTTATTCTTCATTTTTCTCTCCTTCCTTTGATGCCTAGAGTTTCTGGTAGAGTTAAACTTACTCTCCGTGGCAGAACAACGCAGGATTTTTCAGTCTCACCTGCCTTGCAACATTCGGTATTTTTCTTTAAGTTGCTGCTTCTGGACTCCTGAGACTGCAAGAATCCCGGTTCCCAACCCCCCTCCCCCTTTTTTTAAAAGCAAGCCTCTAATCCTTGTAGAAAAAAGCTTAAAGCACAAAGCTCCAAAACAACCAAAAGATGCAACTCGACATCTATTATTATCTTTAAAATATCCCATGAATTTAAATTAATTCTCATACTATCTGAGTCCTGCCGCAGACACATTCCCACAGCCGGCGATGCCGCTGGTGCCACAGGGCTGGGGCCGAAAGCTGTGCCCATCTCCGTCCTGAGGCAATCTGCCTCATCTTTCACTGGCCCACTTCCGTTCCCAGTTATACCAGCAAGACTGCTGGAGCGGCATGACTACAACTATGGTCAGAATTTGACCCGTAAGTTTTGGGTGAATGGTAGGCCTGGGGCCAAACCCCGCCCTCCCGCGCAATGCCAAAAGTCAGACAGTCAATGCATATACCTCTGCGTAACAGGGACAGACATTTTAAGATGTTTCCTTAAGGGTTTGGTTTTCTCTCCGTTTTCCCTCCTGGCAGGATGAGGGATTTATTGCCCAGCCTCCGCTATATGGCTAGACAAGAGATGCAGCAAGGCCCACCCAAAGGCAGGTGCCCGGCTCCCGCGGTGTGCCGCCGCAGCCCCGGCACACGGCTCAGCCCACCGCTCGGAGGGGACGTTCGGTATTTCCGAGGCTGGGCTAGGTGGAAGGACACGTGCACATTTCAGACTCCGGAGGAGTCAGGTGTTTAGCTCCTCCACGCTCGGTTTGGTAGGTTTTCTTGCCAGGGAGATAATGGGGCATTTTGGGCGTGATCCTTTTCTTCCTCCCCTTGGATCCGGAGATTAAACCAGGCGAGTTTAGATAGCACTTCTTTTCGTCTGCAGCGTTATTCACCGGGGTCCTCTCATGACAGTCTCACAAACATCATTCATTAGTTCGCTCACCTATCTGTACCCCCATCCAGCTACCTAATACTCGAAGACAATCAGCAAATTAATGATTTCACATTTTCAGCCCATTAAATTATTTATTGCTGGTGTCAATAAAAAGTTTTTAAAAGGTAAAATATCTTTGTATATTGACTGCCAATTCTACATGGATGTAATGGCACCAGGCAGTGTACCACATCATGAAATAAAAATTAAATTGTAGTTGGGCTTTTAAATCAACTCAATTAAAATAAAGAGATTCTTGGCTTGATATAGGGAAATATTTGTATTTCCAATTCTATTTGTTAATACATTGACATATGTGCTATTTTTTAAATGTAGCACTAAGTGCACTTTCTGTCAATGCCATAGATTTTTTAATAGACTGAGAAAATGCATTTCATTTCTTCTTATTTTCCTTCAATACATCATTTGGTTCTGCTTTTTTGCCTGCATGAAATTCATTTTCTAATGGAAATATTTGTTTTGTAAATCAAATATGTATTATGCACAAAATGCAAAGCACAAATTAAATTATGTTAATGAAATGAAAGAGATATGAAATGCATATTTCATGGACAAAACATAACCTCAGCAAACAACCATTTCTTGATAAAATCTTTAAACACAATCTCATTCTGTGACAGACATATTGTTAAAGCAGATAGCACCTCATTTAAATGGTTTCCTTTAATATTAGTGCTTAGTATATAATTGTAAATAACTTTTGGGATGAAAAACCAATAATGAAATACTGTCTTTAATAGTTTGCTATTGATGTCAGCATAAAATTTGTAGTAGTTGAATATTGGAAATTGGGAGCGCGCACACATATAGTCAAAAGCTGTAAATGATTGCATATTTAAATAGAGCTGACTAAGGCAAAGATGTTATAGATATTAGTAATAGGCAGAAAATTATGCTGACCTAACATTATTTGACAAAACCCACTGTTTTAAATTATATATTGGTTACACTTAATGAATAATAGATTCTGTAGGTGTTGTTTCTCAGATCATAATGCTGATGACACTGTATGTTGGAGACATCTTAGTCATCCTTCTGACAATAAAGCAGGTAGAGCTCACAAAGGTCACCGAAACATGAAATTATATTTATGGGTCTCCATCCTAGCCTAGTCTTCTGCAGGACAAACATTCCCAGAGCTAGGAGCAAAAGTCGTATTCCAGGTTAACCCTGAACAAATACAATGCAAGAAAAAATGACTTGAAATAAAGCCGGGGATTTCATGTAGGTTTTGGGTTGCTTTGCTCTCCTAAGCAGTAAAGTCATTATATAGATTCCACTGATTCGTTGGGTTTCATCACTGTTTTGCCATCGATCAGATTTGATGGCTCAGCCCGTATCTGCGGCGTACACCCCTCTGTCCTCCTCTCTGCCTTGAGCGTCTACGAAATCAAGAGCTCTTGATACATGAGCCAGTTCTTTCAGGCATTTTAGGGCAGCAAAGAATGTATTAAAATCACCAAAGGGACATCTGTGTCTTCTCTACTATACTATTTTTATCAAAAATGTTAAGGAAGAGAAAGAACATGATGTGCAGTTAAAAGAAAAAAACAGCACCAAGACTCAGATGATCATTAGAGAGCTGGGAGATGCCTGTAATCTAACAGGTGATAAGAAGACCAAAGCGCTTATTTGAACGTTGCTATTCTTTGCGTGAAAGCAGGAGAGCTATACATAATTAATTGGGATCTGCTTCATTTTCTGAAGGAGCACATATTTGTTTTTATATTAAGTATTACAGAAGACACTTAAGATTCAGACACTGATACCTGATAATTGTTTATCATCTCCTTTTTTTCAGGAGGGGAGTAAGATCGGTGAGAAAACCAGGACAGTGTTACCCGGGGACCTTTGGCTTTTAAGTCACTTTGGGTTTAGGTCTTAGCCTGGTATCATATCTGCCCCTAGGCTGGCTAGCAACTCATTTCATCTTTGCAGCGGATGATAAAGCGTCTGCACTGATTTGTTTAGAGGTACCAGCTGTTGCCTTTGACAGCAGCGACAACAGTGCAGAAATGGTAGAGGTCCTCTGACCCGCTTTGGAGAAGCTCGGAGGCGCCCAGGCTGTGCCCCGGCACGACACAGGACCCTCCATGCCAACGGTGCAGAGGGTGCTGAGCGGGGCCGCAGCTGGGATCCAGCGCCCCGAGCGATGCGGTGCCCGGGGCGCCCATGAGACGGCGGAGCACTGCTCACGGGAGCATGGGCACGGTCAGAGATGGACCGCTGCAGAGTCAGCCCAGAGGAGCCTGCAATAAAAGGGAAAATTCAGTGAGAGGCGCAAGCCTGAGCTGACTCCTAACTAATAAAATATATTAATCCATATCGATATATATATATTAAGCTCTCCGAGCTTTCCCTTCCCCAAACAGCATCGCCAGGCGAGAAAGCACCCCTGAAATGACAGAGGGGCAGGGTGCCCCCGGGCTGTACCCCTCCCTCCGCCAGCAGTTCCCTCAGTCTCGGCTGCTGCTGAGGACGTCTCTCCAAGGAGGGAGGCTTTCTGCCACCCTCTGCGTGCTGTCAGCCGTCGCGGTCAAGATGACTTTCCGCTTTGGTCTGAGGGACAGACAGGCTTTTCGATGCCTTTAGTAATTTTCCCAACAGCCTGATATCAAATACATAGCTCTGAGATAAGCTTGGCAATAAATACACATAGCAAACATGGTAAGGCAACGCAACAGAAGAGAGCTGTGTGACTAAAGAGGAGCTCTCCCACGCAGCTCCCCGTCCCTGCAATAAGCTATTTATTAACCGTACCTGCCCTATTTCCCTCCGCCACAGGCGCCTCAGCGCTGTGGCCGATTAACGGGGACAGAGGCATGCAGCACCCCTTCTGTGAGTAAAACAGGCGACGACCGACTTCTGTGCACCCTTCGTAGCGGGACGGCCACAAAACCTGCGCAGGGCTCCCAGAAATGGGTAAGCTCTTATCAGCTGCGCGGTATGATCTTGTACAGGGACGGGGTATGAACGCTGCTGAGGCATAGAAAGAAGAGGACAGCAAAATGTCTGAATGCAATTAAACAGTATAGCTTTCTTTTGCTTCTGGCATAACAAAAAATTTCAACCAAAATAAACAGTCCAGCTGTGTGAATCTTAGCTCCTTTTGAACCAGGCCATCAAACTGTCTCTCTGCCGTAAAGTAAAAACCTTCCAAACACTTGCAGAATCTCCAGACTTGGCAATTTCCCCAGGACAACCCAGTAAATTGCTGGGGGGAAAAAAAGTATCCCACGTATCATAAAACACTGGAATTTTATCCCAAACAAAGGCCAAAAACTTCTCCGGCGGGAGAATCCGAAGCCAGATCTCCAGATATTCAGAGCTAGAGGAAGAGTTTCCTTCCAGTGCATCGAGGAATTCTCCCTGGCAGGTCACAAAGCCATTTGACTGGAGCACAATAAAGCAGAGAAGGCTTGCGAGGGGAGAAAACGTCACGGAGAAGTGCAGGATTTGGGAGCATGACTGTAACAGATCTTGAAGGCCACGAGTAAAGTCTCCAGCTACTGAAGGCAACCGTGTCAGTACAGTTTTGCTGGTGTGATATTAATAAGCACCCCCATCCTGTCAAACCAAGCTGGGTACATCCCCTTGCCATAAAACCAGATCCAGTCTTCCTATATGTTTTTTGAGTAGAAACCATGGGATAGATGTTATTCTGAGTCAATAGAAAAATGGATATATAAATCAGAATAAAATCTGGTCCCTAACATTTCCATTCTCTATATACCACCTATAGAAGAATAATGGATGCTAAATCTAAATTGTGCTTCCTACACTTATTTCATAGGAAATACAATTTTTTATCCATTTTATCAATTTTCTAAAATGAATCTTTCCCTTTTTCATTATCAAATTTCGATCTCATATCATTTCCAGCACCACCCCAAGCCATTCTGGAGTTCTCGTTTACATCACTAGAGATTAATATTAGGTGTTTGTAAAAGGAGGATATTAGCTTCTCCCTTATATCTGTCAAAATTAATAACTTCTCTATCACAGATAACTCCAGGTCAATATTAGATTCACAGATGTGGCCAGGAATAAAATGTATGGAAATATAATATCTCATTTATAAGTATCCAAAAAGGGGGAAAAAAAAGGCTGGGGTGGGGAAAGGAAGTGTTTTCATTATTGAAATTTAGGCTGCAACTATTCAAAAGGTCAAAAGACTTTGAGGGCTGAACATATCTGCCATATGGCCTTAGCCTTTCAAATAGAAAACAAATTGGAGGTTAGCCCAGGAGGGAAGAGAGAAGCGAATTTTCTACAAACAGGGCACACGAAGGGATCAGCATCCTCTCCGCATTGCGCACGTGCTTCTATCTAAACCTACATTGTGGTGAGAAGAAGAGCTCCAGACATAAATGCTTGTACAATGATTGATGTAAATACTTGGGTGATGATTGATAATGGCTATGTCTGGCAGATGTCCACCTCCTGGACGTCTGATCCAATGTGGTACCTCCTGATGTGCTGATTTAAAGGGAAGAGCACATTCAAAGTGACCATATTGCAGGAAGAATATCCTGTGCTCTAGGTCCAGCAGAGACCATGTTGATTATGTTTGTTAATGGACCATGCTGTTGTCTCCTGAAATCTACTGATTTAAGAGCATTGGCAGACACAAAGCCTGTCCGTGGCCTGGCAGAGGTAAGGCAGATCTTGGCCACCTCTCACGGAGCGCTCCTGACTTGCAGGGCTTTCTCCGACTCCTGGCATTTAAATTAAGAGTTGTATCAGAGACATGGCCAAACGCTAAACTGCGCTCTTTGTATTGGATTTCAGCTGCCTTCTTTAGTTCCCCAGTATAGACTGGGCCCATTACCTTCCAGACTTCTGATGTAAAAATAATTCTCTTTATTTTGCCTGGCTTTGCTGGCTTCCCACCTGCCTGCGCGGCACCATCCGCCCATCCCTGTCTCTCCGCACGGCGGAGGCAAGGGCTCAACATCTTGCACGCAGAGCACGGGCTCAAGAGATGAAGAGGAAAAGAGAGTTGACAACGCGAGATCTATTTTTTACATAGGTTTCAAGGGAGAAGGTGAGATAAATACATGCTGTGGGAATACAACAGAGAAGCAGCTGTATGAGTTATGCTTTCAGAAGTAAATAACACAGAAGCCAGTGATTTAAACGCCGTTAAATGAATTTTACCAACTATTTTATTCACTGTGATCAAAATTATATCACTGATGTTCGTACTAATATATCCCATTTGGCTCAATAATCTTTTTATTTGTAATTACAGGTGAAGAGGTCATTTTAAAAAAGCCTGCAATGGGCTTTAAAGAATTATGCTGCTTTCATTTTGTGTTTATAAGCAATTGAGGATCGAGGATGAAACTAACTAATGCTACTTTCTATGAGAAAAATATTAAAAAGTCCTCAGTTCATATCCTCATTCGCCCAAAGGAGTTTTTCCTATTGCCCTGCTTCAACCGCTGGCTTTGTGCACTGGCCGCTCCCTGCAGCCGGGGGTGCAGCGTGGCACCGGCCACCGACCTGCCGACGGGGAAGCGTCACCTCTCCCCCTTTCCTGCCTCAGCTCCTCAAACTCTGGATGACCCACAGTAAACTCCTTTTAACAAGGCTTTGTTCCTCACCGACCCAGTTAAATCTTTGCAAAAATAAACAAGAGCCGTTCTTTGTTTTTCCTGCGGCTTTGGGATCTGTTTCAAGCGTGGAAAGAAGCAGCCCTACCTGGGTGTAAGGCACGGGAAAGGGACGGCGAAACAGCTGGCCAGGGAAAAGCAATGCCTTTAACAGGAGGACTTCCAGGGAGGGACATTTATATCCTTCTATTTTCTTGTTGGGTGTCTTGCGCTGCACGGAGATCACAGTGGCCCACATGCCCTGTCCATCCTTCTTGACCCCGAGCGAAGCCCTGGGCACGGGCAGGCACTGGAGGCCGTGTAAACGTGGGGCTTGAACGCTGCTGGCCTCCACGAACTCCATTTTTCTCTATGTCTTCTTGGTACTGATGCTATTTTCGCAAAGGACCGCGTTTCTGCAAATTTAAAATAAAAATCCTCGATATCTCCAAGTCGTGCTGTGAAACCCTCTCCGCCAGCCAAATGAATGCTGAAGTGTCGAGTGAACGCAGCGCGGCTGCTGCCCAGGACCCCAGGGACAGGTACCTACTGGGCAACCATTAGCGCCGGAGCGGGCGGCACCACTCACTCCGAAGGTCCCTTCTGAATAGGCACGTTCTTCCTTCTAAGCATCATATATACAAAAAGATACCTCCGTGTAAAGGAAAGCTCCCCTGACCCATCTCACCACATCTCGGTTTGAGATGCTGTTTGTCACCGCTCAGCACTGCTCTCCCAGCCAGCGAGTGGTATTTCTCCCTGGAGTTGCTCGCTGCTTTAACAGGCTGTGAATACCTGCACCAGCCATGGTGTGCTATTAATTGTTATTCGTGCTTGGCTCCTAGCGGGGAAACACAAAAGCTACCACGTGAACTTTTCTGCTTCAAGATGGTACCAACATGTATAACATTTCAAAAGATGGGGAAAATACCTTTGTGACCTAACCTAGCTGAACTCGCAAAAACAAAGACATGTCCTCCATTGGGAAGAGTAAAGTATGGAAATGGGACTCGGAAAAGATCAATTAATCAGCCTGTTCCCTCATGTACAAACCCGACCCTTAGACCTCGGGTCTGAGTGGCTAACACATACCTCTGCAAAGACATTCCCCACTTTTAGTTGTTTTTCTTTAACGTTAGAAATTAGGAAGAGAAAACACGTGTTGCCCCTTCAGTTGGCTTCAAAGACTGGGGTTAGGGTTGGGGGCCTCCAAGTCTAACCTCAGCACTGGGAGATGGGGTCGGAGGAGTAAAGAGAAGGAGAAGGAGAGGACGGAGGAGGAAGGCTGCTTGTCTGATACTGCAGTTGGCTCAAGGCAGGTAGGGTCTCCTCGCCCAAGCAAGTTAGCGATGGTGAAAGAGGAGCCTACAAAGAAGGTGGGGAGCGCAATGCATTGCAGGTGACTTTTAACATGAGTTTTGGAAAAAGCTGTTGCAACCAGCTCTGCTTCCCAGGCAGGCCAGAGAGGACCCGGGGCAGGGAAGCAGACACGCACACATCCCTCAGGGCTGTTTACAGGAATGGTGGATGGAGGCTCAGCAACCATAGAGTGTATCCTGGCCATGAGTACCTGAGAGATTCACAACAGAAAAAAGCTTCTAGACATCAGAACAGAGAGATTTTGAAATATCCTTCCAAGACAATCAGTTTTAAGATGCCACCTGTGCAGTTTATCATAAACTTAGGCTAACAGTCTTGTAATACCGGGACCAGAGATTCCTTCTCACTCTGTCTTCTTCTGGGGAAAAAAGAGGGAAAAGGAAAAACCAATAATCTTCAACAAGTGAAATGTATTTTTGGTGCATTTGATGGACGTTGTCGCACAGGGCTGGGCGGGAGCTTTAAGAAAACAAAAAGTCTGCAAATATTCATTCACATTTTTAAATGAATTTACTGCAGCCACGTTGATTTCCCCCTCGGATTTGCTTTCTGCACACTTTTGAGCAATCAAGTTTTACTGGGCAAATGTTTGCACAAGACAAATTTCAAAATTGCATGCAGAGACAGAATTTTTTGTGTTTTCATGCCAGACATGCTTGTAGGCTTCTCCAATGAGCAGGCGGAAACAATATCATGTGATTTATCTGACCCATCACAACCAACCCACATACCTTGGCTAACAAAGATCAGACACCCACAGTTGTTTCTGATCAAGACACAGAGTTGTTTTTTTAATTACAAAGCTATCCATCAGTAATTTCAAATAATAAGTAAATTGGAGGGAATTGTGATCTGTCTCCAGATAGTCTGTGAGCAGAGAAAGCAGCTAAATTTGTTGAATAAATTATTCATTATGGATTATTCGCTCAGCTCTACTGCAATAGCAGTGACATTGTTTAATTTAATAGCACATTAAGGGATCTTTTTCCTTACACAAATGAGTGCATTGCTCCCAGCAAGTTGACTCTTGAAGATGCAATACTGGAAACCTGTAAGAACAGCTACCCCTGTCCAAGGCTTCAATTAGGTTTTGAGTGGAGAAGACCTGCATAATGCACCACTGACTACATTTGGCTACAGTCCTTCCGTGGGGTTACTATCTTGCTTGGCAGAATATGGAGCTGTGTAAGTCTTATTAAAAAAACTAGAAACCAAGCACATGGGTTTATTTTATTCACTGAGAAATCGACTGTGCTTTGAGACGGATCTGAAAATCCCAAAGACAAGAGAAACCAACTTTAATGCAGCCCTCACTTGATCCTGGACTGGCAAGTGCATTTTATCTGAGCCCTGTATTTCTTCATCTTACACTGCAAAAGTCTAGCGGCTCTTCTTCCCATCCCCAACTATGCTGGAGCCCAAAACTCAAAGCCAAACTCGAGAATAGTGAAACTCTGCCAACCAAGCCAAACCCTTTCTGAACAGCCACTGCAGGAATACCAGTCCTGTTGGTTTTACTGATTGTGTTGATTTTCCCTGAAGACAGTATAAAGGATGGCAAACGTTTTTATAGCTCATTTACGAGTAACTACCTGTGGAGGAAACCTCTCTGGTAACTTTTTTCCTCTGAGAAATGAAGATCTTCAAAGTCCCAAGGACCTACCACAGAAACAGCTGCAAAACGTTGTAACGACCCAGCCCTGGCCATACTCTTTGATCACTTTTTCAGATGTGGCTCGTCCAGACCCTCGCTCTCCACGATGGCCAGGGCTGGCTGAGCAGCGGGCTGACCCGCACCCTCCAGCGCTGCCCACGGACACACACAGCGGCTCCTCGGCAGCCTCCGTCCCCTCCAACACAGGCACAGCTGCTGCCTCGCAGTGGAGTCCCAGCACATCCTTCCGGCATAGCACCAAGATCATTTTCTTGGGTCTAATGGGGCCCGTGGAAGTGAGGGCCGGGGACCGGTGAGCCGCAGGCAGGCGGCAGAGGCTGAGTCTCGAGCCCTTAGAAACCTTCATGCCGAAAGGGGTGATGTTTGTGGGACCCTGACTGCGAGTGCCACGCACAAACACAGGGAGGGGGTCTCCTCGCGGGGGTGAATTAGTTCTCTGCCACTGATGAGAGCGGAAGAGAAAATAAGTAATGTCTGTCTTTCATCTGGGTTAAGAAGAGCTGAAAAAATACCAGTGAGTGAACGCAGCAATGGGCTTGCGTCGCCCGTTCAACGGATGCTAAATGTCACACCCTGAAATATCCTGATTCCGGACCAAATACGAGTACGTGGAGAAGCACAGGCACGTGCAGAGATCCCTGATCCGCTCTGATTTATCTCCTCTGCGCTTTTTGACGCCGCGCTTTTTTAAAACAGGGCTCCCCTGAGTAATGACCTGCGGGCAGCAGCTACGGTGCCGCCTCCCAGGCAATCTGTTACAGCAGACAAGAAACAGATTTCTCAGCCCGAACAGACTCCTCTCCAGCAGCGTGCATTTCCCGCTGGCTGCCTCCCGCGCCGTCACGGGGCGGGCAGCGCCTGGGTGTCACCGCGCTTCACCGTGCCGGAAGCGAGAGGAGCGACAGTCCTGGCGTGAAGGGCCCGATGCAGCAAGGACGGGCACTCAAACGCGTGGTTAGGAAAGACCGTGACCGTTCGTGCTGTATCGGATCCTCGGTGAATAGTCCCCTTCTCTCGTAATTTTTTTTTTTTTTTTTCTTCAGCCGGCATTATAACTCAGCATTGAAAACAAGGTGGGAAACCTTCAGTGGCCAGTTCAGGGCTCAAATCTCTGTTGCTTATGTATATACATACACTATATATATACGAATACTGTATAGATTCCCAGCCATTCACTTTCTGCACCTTATTATAGCTATAAAACAGAAAGATTGAGTGTGGTCAGGGAGTAAAATTAAAGAAAAGCAACAGGGCACCTGCAAACACCAAAACATTAGAGAAGAGAGAGAGCAATGCCACACAAATCCTTGGAGTCTGTCGGAGCAACTTCACTGAGGCGGCAGCAGGTACAAAGAGAATCCATCCAGGAAGGTGCAGGCCTTTCTCCTTCCCTCCTTTGGTACCACTGTTTATATCCCTTTCTTCATGTGTTGTATTTAATATCCAATATATAGATAATATATTTGTATGTAAGGCTACAGGATTGCGTTCACTTTGGCCTATCCACAGGCAAGTTGCCCTGTTATGCCTCCAAGCATCTATACCATATCATTCTGCCTATAACCTTAAAATTGAAATGCCATGTCATATTTTCTACCGTCAGTAGCAAGTGCTATCTTACCTTACATTCTATTATATCATCATACCTTCCTCACTGCTTGATAAGCTGTCAATATTGTTTTGGCATGAGAAATTTCCATCTCATGCATCAGATGATCTCCATGACCTTTAAGCGAGTTGCCAGTAAGATAATTTACTCATATTGTTGTGACAAAATAATATCTCTTCTGCCTGGGTCACATGACATGATCGTTACATGATTTTCCCAAAATGATTAAATTTTAAGCATTTTGGGGGTTGAAGACCTCTGTGGAAAATGGAAATTACTGGATTGCTTATCACTTCAGTTAACTACAAAGAGTTAAAAGAGGCGACTTGCCATTGCTTCGCCCAAGGAGCACATCCAGAATTCCCACACAACACAAGTCTCTTTATTAACTTAAGTTTCTTTTTTTACTTTTTTTTTTTCTTTAACTGCTCAGCCTTTTGCAAGGAATGTTTTAATACAATCGTCTTTGCAGCGTCTTGTATTAGCGGGAGGATGTGATCACAAATATCACATCCTTTTGGCATCTTTTTGGCTCTCTGCGCATAACAAAAATGTCAAACAGATTTTAATGAAAGGCTGCATGCTTGTGGGTATTGACGGTTTGACATAGAATCCTAATTTTCAGATGTCTTGTTCTTACTGTTTTTAACACACAAATACTTGCAGTGTAAGAGGAAGGCACCACAACCACGGACAGCCAGTATTTATATACCGTCCTCCTATTCTCAACGGGCTCTGCTCAGCAACATGCCCAATTTCTGTGGTTTTTGGCCCAAGAGTTTTTGCGGCTCGGCTGCAATGATGTCTAATCCCAGTTTAGAAACCAAATTATTTATTTTCCTCACCCGCAGAGCCTGGGTTCCTGCTGCTGCTGCACCCTCATGGGGGTGTGGGCAGAGGGCAGCCCCAGCCAGGGACGGGGCGCAGCAGGGGGGTGCGGAGATGACGGGGGGCCCGCGCGTGTCCCCGCAGGGAAGCATGTCCCGTCTGCGGGCATGCTGCATGCCGGCCTCACGGGCTGCAGAGACCATCCCACGAAGGACAGCAGGGACCTGGCGAGTTCCCTGCACCAGGCGTCTCTCGAGGTAGCCGTGCATAGGGGGTGCACATGCATATGTATCTGTGTTTATTTATTTAGCTGCGGTTGGGCTTCCTCCTCCTGCGCCCATCGCGCTGGAGTGAGTGACAGCTCTTTGTTCCTCTGTAGAGAAAACGTCAAGACTTCAGAAAAGGGGCGTGCGGCTCCCGCCATTAGTTCACTTGACTACTGCCTACCTCAAGCACCCTGCGCCGTTATCATCCTGCACCGTTATCCTCAGCTACCTATCCTTCTGCACATAAGTAAGGGAAGATCGGAGCAATTGTTTATTCAATGAGATATTAGAGAATAACAAAACTGAAAATTAGAGCTGAATGGCATCAGGAAACTCCACTGGGTAAGATATTCTCCAAAGTTTTTCACAGGCAAAAGTTTAAGGTGGCCATTATCATCTCTACCGGCTTTCACATCCCTCATGGCCATAGACTCCACCATCTCTTCTCCTTGCACCACTAGAGACGAGTGGCTCAGCTCTAGGACTTCCCTTCCTCCCCTCCCATGGCAGTGGGACAGAGCGGCTTTTCCTGGGCACCTGCTCCTTGGAAGTGCCCCGTTCTCCCCGTACGCTGCGCTCGTTACCCTCCGTGCTAATGACGCCTCCCAGCTTTGCGTGGTGAGCGAGCGGTGTCAGCACATTCCCTTGTCCTCAAGATCAGGTCAGAGGCTGATCCTGAGAGGCAACCACTGGCTTCTCCCTAGACCCGTGCTTTATCTTTCAGCGTGACCCAGCCCCATCTCCCTCCCCGGTCTTGCTGTTCAGGTACTTATCTTGTCTTAATAATTTCCCATGTGGCACTGTATCAAATACGTTACTGCGAGAGATGAGATCTACTTCATTTCTTTTATCTAGAAAATCAATGATCTTATCAAAGCAAGATATCAAGTTTGTCTGGCATAATGTATGCTTGGTAAAGCTATGCAGCATTTTAGACCATTTTTGCAATTACTTCTTTGCTTATTATTTCTTCAAAACCGTGTCCCAAGCTTTGCACCCAGCGGATCTGCTCAGCAGCCTCAATGACATGGCTCCAGGTCTGCATTGCTGCACAGCCACATGGCTTCAAACCGCTCCTGTGAGGGCCTCCTTCCTCATACCCTTTCATGTACTCGGACAAAAAAAAGTTACATGAAGGACTTGGGGTTTTTTTATTAATTACTGATTATTTTATCTGATGGGGTCTCGTTCATCTAAGGCTGTCCCATATCTCACGCCTCCATCACCTTCTCTGCCACTCTCCACTATAAGTGCAAGCTAGATGATCTAAGATAGCCTTGGGACAACATCTTTGTACTGCTTCCACGAACCTACCGCAGAGGCACAACTCCAAAGAGCAGGACACGAGCCCAAGTGGGCTTCAGACACCCAAGCCAACACGAGTGTTTTCTTTTAAGGCAATTTAAGCAAAGTTTGCATCGCTGGTGAAACGCTCACTGCAGCTCTGCAAATAACACCAGAGAGAACGGATCAATGTAATGCCCTATTGACAAAGTCTGAACTATAATACGTATATTTTGTACATTTTTATTGTGTTCATGTATGTTGATTCATCGCTGTTTTATCAATTAAAAAATGCTGCACAAAGTTTTACACTATAACTGTCACCAAAAATTATTTATTACCAGGGTAATAACAAATTTTATGCGGACAGAGATCCTTTGTGGTAAGATGCTGAACTCTAAAGAGACAGACAGAATTTCCTGCTCTATACAGCACCGGCCTAAGGAAAGCTACTAATTTCTGTCCACTGTATAGAGTCCGCAGGTGTGCACACATATAGCCGTGCTCATGAAGGTCGCGTAGGCATTTGCATCACATAGTTATAAAACTATTTCTTCCTTTAAAAAAAAAAAAAGTTAAAAGGCCTACGACATGCTTAAACCAAGACAGATTCAAAAAGCATGAAGTTAAACACTTGTCAAACTCGGAAGCCATTAATAGCCTCTCATCAATTATACCTCGCGAACAATTACGAAGGGCCAAATACTGCAGCCCTTTATCGAGCAGATCTCCCCTCGAGGTCACCGAGAGGGTTGCTCAATGAAGAGCTGCAGAATTTGGCCCAAACTTAGCAATTTACGTGTTGTGGTGTCTGTTTGCACAGCAGCGGCTTTGGCGCGGCAGGTCCCCAGCAGCGCGGCTGCCTGAGCCTCGGGGCCAGACAGCCCTTCCTCTGTCTTGGGGCCAGCACACGCACAAAACAGTGGAACTTCTGCTTGTCCCTGCAGAATAGTTGGGGATAAGGTACGAAGCATGCAAAAATAAACCCGTCGGAATATTTATTAAAATCTGTTTGGTTAAATTTACCGAAATGTACCACAAACTTCCAAAGGGAAAACGCCTCAACTTTTGAATGTAAAAAAGATGTAAATATATTCCTGGTAAACCTGACCTTTGTGTGCTGTACAAAATGACTATAGTCTTGTGTTTCAAAGATATTCTTCCTTGAAAAATATCCATTGTTATGGCATTTCCTTGACTAAGTAGAAATAGCAGAGGTCATGCTTCAGCTATACACAATAATATTATTTCTTTTAATATATAAATGTGCCAAAAGGTACATATATAAAGAACACTAATAGAGTTCCCGGAGCTGTTCTCTGCTTCCTATTGTTACAAACAATAATTTGAGGAGAGGAGAAAAAAAAAACCCACAAAGAAGGATTTCAGCTTAACACGAGCAATACTCCTCCTGCACATCTTTCCTTTTATGCAGTTTTGTTTCAGTGATTTGAGCATGTTCTAATTTTGTCATTCAAGCCATCTGACTTTCACTGCTCTATACAAACAAAACCTAATTTAGTCTGAGATGTTTTAAGTCATAACAATGACGGATGGCCAAGGTTCAGGTGTGCTAGAATATTTAAATACCTAGTCTATATTTTCCTGATATAAAGACAGGCAGCTTTTTGTACTCTGATTAATTATGATTTTGGGTCTGAAAAAAATAGCTCTTTCTATTCTACATTATTAATTGGTTATTTAATTAGGGATTCTGGTAGCTTCAGATGTTGGGTAGCTAAAATTGTGCTGTGGTTTAAAAAAAAAAAAAAAAAGACTAGCTCCATACTGTTGCCTTTTTGTATCTTATGAAGGTCACAATAAGATGTGATTGTTTGGCACAGCAGCAGTGAATTATGCCACCCAGACAAGCTTTTAACCTATGTGCCTTCACTCTGAGTGAGACACACAGGGATGTGCTCTCTTTAAACAGTTCTCTATTGAAGAGGATTCAATCACCATAATGAATCTGAGGCCAGGCAGCAATCTTCTTCACTGAAAGAATTTCTAAAAGATTGTAGAATTTGTAAAACGAACAGCTCACAGACTAAATGGCTGTGTGGGTGAATCAATTATTGCAGGGCTCGCAGTAGTCATAATATTTAGTACATATCATAGAGTGTTTCAGGTACAATAAGATATGCTAGTTTTTTCCCATTCCTGCTTGAAAGTGGTATGTGCTCCACCAACTTAGTCAATCTTCAGAATCTAGTTAGAACTAGTATTAAGTCAATAAAAAAATCCATCTGCAGCTGCAGTGCATGTACCAGGATCCAAGGGACTCACATTGCTAAACAGTAATTGTATTAAAACTTACAGCACTGAGCTGCTCATCGGGAAAACACATGATGTATCGTGAAACACAAAACACATGAAGGGCTGAAATATTTTTAGAGGTACAGTAGGGCCGATGCCGAACAGCTTCCTTATTAATACAATAATTATTTTATTTTGACAGCACCATTTATAACCATATAGTCTGTGTCCAGCTACCCGTATTTCCATTAATCAATGGATTTGAAGACAACTGTCATCATTTCCTTTTATTATGACTTATGGGTTCATTGCAGTTCACTTAAAAGTTGCGATGAGCAAGACACTGGTGGGCAAGAGCCAGACCTTCGCGGGCTGCCACGTGCTCGTGCCCGGCACTGGCCTGGATGGCAGCAAGCAGCCGTGCCCTGAGCGGTGCCCGCGGGCGCCGGGGGCATGTGGGACAAGCTGGGGGGGCCGAGGCGGGCAGCCGGGCAGGCTGGCCCCGGGAGAGGTGCCGAGGCCGTGCCGGTGGGTTGAAAAGCCGGACGGGCGCTTCAGCTCGCAGGTCGGACGCGCAAACCCCCGGCTCGCGGCAGGACGATGCTGGGGTGCTCTGGGAGAAGACGGGAAGGGCGCGACGCGGCCTTGAGAACGGGAACATTTCTGCTGAAACGAAAAGCCTTGATGGCACCGGAGTAGAGATCCGAAGAGCCCGAGGAGCCTTCCTGAAGCCTCCAGCCTGGCCACGAGTTTGCAGCACCCACGCCGCACCCAGCCGCCTGCGAGCAAGCCGGGACCCCCGGCGCGCGGCTCTGCGGTTTGGCCCCACCGAAGCCGAGTCACCGTGTCACGGAGCCGCGTCAGAAACCGCCAAATACGCGCTCACGTTGCGTACAACCTCCCCTAAAACGCATAGGGCTAGATGGCAAACAGGGTGTCCCTTTAATGAAACTACAACATATTAAAAATTATTACAGCTTCGTCTTTTCAGGTTTTAGACAATGTAATGTGATTTATTCAAAGAAATGCTGATGATTAGACATTAAATGGCACTAAATATTCCACTTCCTCTGCACTGCCTGATAAACTGGTTTCATTAACATTATAAGTAACAAAAGTTTCCATTTCAGTCGGCCCATTTTGTTTTCCTCACGATCTAAGTCGCAGCTGCACAGCACTATATTACAGGGACCTCGCAGAGCGGCAGCTTTGGGCTCTCCATCACTCCCCGCGGTTAAAGGGACCGAGCTCGGCATCCCGGCCCCCTCCTGCCGCAGGTCCCCGCGGACACCGGCAGCACCCTCCCCACCCAAGCCAAGCCGGCGCCTCGTCGTCCCGCTCCCCAGCCGGCGCGGGACACCCCCGCAGCGGGCTGAGGGCGTTCGTCCCCTGGGGCTCGCACGAGCACCCCAACTCCAATGGCACCGCCGTCACTTTTTTCCCGTCCCCCCCCAAGAGATTTTTCTTCAACCGCGAAGTCTCTCCCCATTAAATCACGTGCCGCAGCCTTAAGTGCGGGTTAACCCTGCGCCCCCAGTGGAGGCTACTATATTTGCCAATACCTCCGTGATTTATCGCTGCCAGCCCTATAGGAGAGCTCACATCTGGGTACATGCGGCCTCTACATAATTTCCAAATTCAGCCGTTCTGCCTGCTCCCTCGGAGACTTCGCTCGGGGTCTAAAGCTGCTGGGATTACGGCTAAGCCCCAGTTCAGGCCACTATGTCAGGCCCTGTCCAGGGCGTCGCGGCCCTGCGGCGGCAGGCGGGGATGCTCTCCCGCAGTACCGCCCGACGCGCTGTGGCCAGCATGGTCCTTTCCCCGGCTTTGGTCACGACCGCCTTCTTGCCGGGAAAACCTCCCTTCGCCATCAGCCACGGAGACGCTTTTTGAAAGGCCCTTTGAAAGTAAGACGGCGGTTTCAGCGCACGCCAGCCAACGCTGCCGTGTTTACCAAAACCTCGCCCCTGCCCTCGGCAGCGCTGCCCGCTCAGGGCGGCCCCGGCTGTATTTTGGGGGGGGGGCAGGGGTTGGTCCAGCCACCTCCTATTGCTCGCTACGCGGGAGAAAACAAAACTTCGGCACCCACAAAACGCTGACTCAGCGGGGCAAAGCAGCCCCGCTGGCTCGGTGTAAATCTGGAACAACTCCAAGAACACCAGTGGGCTGCCTCCAGATTTACCGCTGTGCATCCAAGCGCCGGATTTGGCCCCTCCATCCCGTGGGACGAGCATCTGCCCTCACGCCTTCCCCCCCGGGAGCACCCCGGCACCCACGCGGAGAAGACCCGGCAGTGCCGAGCCGGGGTGCCGCGTCCCTTCCTCCTCCCGCGTCTCGGGTAGCGTCTCCACGCACACATAGAGATATTTAGATAGCTATATATTATTGTTTATGTAAAGCCATAGCTTTCCCTTGATTGCAAGGCATGGTGGGGCTGCTGATGAGGTTTGCTGTTGACATTTCTGCATTAGCTGGCTTTTGTCAATCCTGGCAGGCTGAGAAATTCTATCTTAAGGGCTGTTCTTTATTAAATTTGCAAGATACAAAACTGTGACTGACTCTTTTCTTTGGTGAATGTATAAATAATAAATCCAGATCGCTAAAAATAACAATTAAAATATTGCTCAAATTTAAAAGCAAAAAAAAAAACCCAAAAATTGTCAATTTTCAGACAGCTTCGCAAGGACTGCGAGAGCAGGCAGAGGCGGTGGGCAGCGTCCCTCCTCGAGGGCTTCTGACAGCTGTCAGTATTCAAAGTGCTTGAGGAGGGGGACAGGGTTGGGGAAAAAAGAGCGCGCCTGAGCCGAGCCGCTATGCGTTTTACCAAACTTTGTCACAGAGTCTTTTATACGACTCCTTTATGCAGGATCTGTGACATAATTCCTATTTTTTTCCACCAGCCATTATATATGATAAATAAAACAATGCACTGAAAACACTGAAATCTCTCATCAATGTCTTTGTGAAAAGGGCCCAGATAAATGAGTCTTGGAATCAAAGGCAGATTACATGACTGACCATGTATCATCCTCTATGTATTGAACATAGTCTTTGTAAAGATAGAGCGGTAATAAAAAGTGGTATTGTGTGCTGTGAAAGGCTGTGTGGGTCTGTGCATGACTAATCTGTCTTTCTGCATTATTTTATTCAATCTTCTCTGACTTTATGCCTTTGACATTTTTGCTACACTCAGTAAATTTGAGTGAATAGGCAATTTTAAAGAATTTTTATAGGGCTTCAGAGAAGTCATACGCAGACTGTATCTTTGTTCAGATTTAACAGTTTAAATATTTCCTTTGTCTAGATGCAGAGTAATCTTTAGGCTGAGGAGGAGAGGGGGATGGGGTAGGAAATGCCTAAACCTCCCTTAATATTTTGGCAACCTTTTGGTGGAGCCGGCGGCGGGAGCGGCGCAGCGGGGCCCAGCCCGGAGGGCGTGGGGTGCCCCGGGGAGCAGGGGGTGACCCCGCCGGATCGGGCCCCGGCACGGCAGCCGGCCGGGCTGCGCTCAACTTTGCCGCCTCCGCCGATGGGCTGCGGGAATACCGGCTCCCGCCGCGCAGCTGAAGTGGGAAGCGGATGAAATGTTTAAAGGGCTATTGTGGATATAGGCTTAAATATGATCCTCTTGCATCAGCCAATTTCTCTGACAAGATATTGCAAGGGTTGCTGTTTCTTAGTAAATAATGATTTTATTGCATCTCTTTAATGAACTGATAACGTGATACACAGTAAATTATCTGCATCTATAGCATTACTGAGGATAAGCAGCGTGGTTTTAGTAATTTATACCACAGAGAGACATGCATTATAAAAATAGGAAAATTATTTCCTTTGTTAAATTGTGCAGAAGTCTTTACCTGAGGAACACCAGACAGATTAATCTCCGGAGATCCACTCGCTTGTATTTAAGCTGTTGAACTGTTCGCTGTTTTTCCCTCGGAACAGTTGAAAAAAACATTTTGCGAGCCAGAATTGACACTGTGGGTATTGTTCCTGCTCATACAAGTTATTAAAATAATTACTAAGCTATTTTGAGGTAACTTGAAGCTTTCTTTAAAACTTAGATCCAAATCTGAAGGAATTAGCATAAACGATCTGCATTGATGAAAACCGAGGCATCGCAGACGGCTCACCCGGGCACCTTCTGGCAACACGGCCCAGTCGCCGGCCGCGGCCCCGGGTGCCTGCGCGGCTGCGGCGGGCAGCGAGGCGGGCATGGCGAGGCGGGATGGGTTTTGGCAGCGGAAACCGGGGGATGCCACGTGCTGGAGAAGCCATGGCTCGTGGGGGGCCGCAGAGGGGCTCGCGCCAGACCCTGCACGGCCCCCGGCGCAGCACCGGCGGCGAGACCCGCAGCATCGCCCCGTGCCGCAACGCTCGGGCCCGCTCCCGCCCGGGGGGCAGAGGCACTTTCTGCGGGTGCGCCCCAAACGCCCTGGGCTCTGCAGGCCGGCTGCAGGCAGCCGGCGCGCACCGCCGCGGGGCTGCGCCGGCCCCGGCGGGATGCTGCCCTCCCGTTTCAGCCCGGGCGGTCGCCGATGCCGCCTTTCCTCACCAGCTATAAAGGCCGAGGGTGGCCAGGAATGCGGGGTCTGCCACCCGAGCAGGGCAGGGCGGGTGGTCGCTCCCCGCCGGCGTTAGTCTCCACAGGTGTGACACCGGAGCGCGGCACCGCTTGCCGGGGAATTCTTCCGAGCTGGCTGTAGGCTCCGGGCAGCTGAGGAGCGGGCCATGACACATCGGGGTTGGTTTGTTGGTTGCTTTGTTGGTTGGTTGGTTGGTTGGTTTGGGGGGGGGGGGGTGTTGCTTCTATTTTTTGTTTCAGCACCACCATTAACCTTTCAAAGAGATCAAACTGTACCGACAAGCCGGGACGCCAGAGCACTCCAGGGGCCGGGTGCCCCGACAACCCGCAGCCCACCCTTCCGAGATGAGCGCACCGCCGGCGGGTTACAATCTCTCCAGGTGTAATCACGCTTTGGCATCTTTCAAAATCTTAACGGGTAAAAATTCCCCATCTCGGTGCGAGATTGCATCGTGAATTCCCTCTGCCTCGTACAGCCGGGATGGAAAAATATGACTTTTCATCCTTGCACAACCCTTGATGTAAGTTTCTGAAAACGAGCGCTCTAGTAAGCCTAAAAATGTAGGATGATATGACTCATTTATAGATCTCTGATAATAGATGTGGTTTCTGTTACTCCGTTACCACATCAAGGATTACTCCTGCTCCTTCAGGAAGGACACGGCACCCTCCTCCTCACCAGCCATTACCATAAAGCGGGATAAACAACAAATACCACCTTATCATTAGCCGCATGGAGCAGCTCCCATTGATTTATGACGCTGAGCGCTGGAAGGCTGGATCAAGCTGCAAGTCCCTTTCTTGCGACGCTTATTTTCGCGAGGCCGTCGTAAAAATACAAGGAGCCACCTCACCTGGGTTTGGTTTTGTTTACAGAAGAAGTGTTTTACAACTTGCAGGAATTCTCCCCAATATTAGTTATTAACAACCCCAAGACGGCATTTGCATTTTTATAACCTTGTTACTTAAAAGTGAAGCGGTGGAAGGAAAGACTTAGCGATAGCGTTCCCTGCGCGCTTTAATCCCAGCCTGAGCTTTTTATGCTTGAGAGCACCTTATGATGCTGTAACTAACCTCAAACCTGGAGCAGCAGGAGGGCAACAAACCTCCGAATACAGCAATGTCATGCTTTACAGGCATACTCTCCGCAACAGCATGAATGGAGGGGGAAGGAAAAAAAAAAAAGAAAGAAAACCGTTGCCTAGGAAACGCTCTAGTCTTGGTAATTATTACTGTAACTGTCTGCACACCCCACCTATAACAGAAATGAATAATAAATTGCAATCACTGACTGGCAGCTTTCCGGCGTCGCCTCTGCTCAGCGCTGCTACCTACCGGCGCGCGCCGGGAACTGCAGCCCGCCGGCCGGGCCCCGCGCAGCGCGCGCGCCCGCCCGCGCCGGGGCCGCGCGGCCCCTTCCCGCCCCTCCGGCCCGGCCCGGCCTACCCGCCAGCGCCCCGCGCGCGGCCCGGCGGCGCGGGAAAACGCGGCGCGCGCGCGGGGCCGGCGGCGGGAGCGCGGTCGCCCTCCCCCCCCCCCCCCCCCCCGCCCCCCGGCCCGGCGTCCCGGGCCGCCTAACGCGCCGCGCAGCGCCGCGGGACTCGGGCGGGGGGGGCGGTGTGCGGCGGGCTGGCGCGCGCGGAGCGGTTTGCTGGGTCTGATTTAAAAGACGCAGCGGGAGTTGGCAAAATTCACGTATCATGGGGTTAACGTGGGCTAGAACGGAGCTATTTGTAACGCAGAAATACCGCGTACCAAGTACACACATCTGATTTCTTTTAATCCCGGCTCATTCTTTGCAGCATAAATCACTTCGTTAAAACGAACAGCTAAAACAGCTGGTTTAGACACTCTCCAAACATACCAAAATCTGCTGCTTTAAATGCAATGAAAAGCGCTAAGTGCAACTAGTCTTACAGGAGAGCGGCGACATAAATCCAGTTTACCTCCAAACGCTTGTCACGGGCTCCAGCGCCCCAGGCCTGGCCAGGCCCGCAGCTACCGGCACAGACCCTGCCTGGCCTTCAGCTCCTCCGGGCAGCGTTTCCTCGGCTCCGGAGGGGAAGCGTCCCCCCACATCACCCCTTCCCTGGCTATAGGCAGGTGCCCAACTTACTTGCGGCCAATTAAAGAGTCAAATTTCCGTCCCGGTGAGGAACGGAAGTGGAGCGGGTCATTAGCAGTGCGTAACTGATGCAATCATCATCGTCCACTCGTCCCCTTTGCCAGTTTTTCACTCACCTCCCACCTTTCCAGAAGCCCTCGGACCGCAGGCCTCGTGCAGCGACGTCTCCCCTCATGCTTTCTGCTGCTGCCTTTCCACCCGCCTGTGCAGCCGTGCCTGGCCGCGCTCCAGCGGGCACTGCTCGCCTCCGGACGCAGGGCCAGGGCTGGCGACAGGTCTTCCACAGGTGCCTTCCCGTGCCACCCCCGCAACCGGCCGCCAAAGCTGCCCCAGCCCCGGCCGGGCCACGTCCTTCCAACCTTTCGGGCAGTACCGGGAAGAACCAAAAGCCCCTTCCTCAGCCCCGTGCCCGGAGCCCTCCGCAGCGCTCCCCAGCAGACGAGAAGCCCTTCCGGCGGTGGCAGCAGGAAAAGCCACCACAGGTGTTTCAGAAACCGATTAAACTGTACCCTTACTATTATTTAAGTGAATAAAAACTCCAACTGCGGCATCGGGACCAAGACATTCATATCAACGGATTAACTTACTACCAGGAACCCAACATGCCTGAACTGTGGGGCACCGTCACTTCCTCCTGGTGTTTGCTTCACCTGTGTCTTGCTGGTCATCGGCATCCAACTTGTCGGCTTCAGCGTTGCACAAAAAGCAAATTTTAAGTCCTCACTGAGGTGGGCCTTCACCTGATCAGTGTTACTCTGCCTGGGTTTTGATCTGCTTTGGTAATTTGTTTTTTTGTTTAGCCTTTGCAAACATTCTCCAGAAATCCTACAGCCACCTCTTCCTGCTGTAGGCACCACGGGGTGAATCTACTGGTAAAGCCCACGTGAAGAGACCGAAGCCTGCAAACCCTCCGACAGTTAAATACACTGCAAAAAGGGCACAGACACATTCAGGCTCCCTATTAGGGAAAACGCTCATGTGCTTAGTTTTAAGCATGCGGTTAAATCCATTCTTCTTTGCAAAATCTTTTGAGACATAAGCACATGCCAAAGTGCATTCCTGAGTAAGGATGCTTCCCTGAACCGCGGCCATAATTCATTAAAACCCAAGGTGCATTTATCCTACTTTTTCCCGTGAGCGGGGATGTGAAAAAAGGGGAGGGGAGAAAAAGAAAACAAGCAAAGAATTAATTTTGATTTGAAACTGATCTATTGTGACAAGGGGCATTTGGTTTTGTTGAAGTAACTAGAAGAGGGAAGTATTTCAGAAGATATCTAAATAAATCTTTTTAAAGGGGTTTCTCTCGCTCCCCCCCGCTTTCTTTCTCTCCTTTTCCCTCTAATTATCCATGTCTGGTAGTCTTGGATCTCAACCCCTTGTTATTTAAAATACATATTCATGGAACTATATTTTACAGTTGCACTGTTCTGGTTACAAAATAGCTTCTACTTTTCTAGGACATAATTTCATTTTGTTTAGCCAAGAATTCATTAAAGAAGCTATAAATAACCTCCTTTAAATATTTAGCCGTGAATAGAGGGTGGACTGGCATTGATGGCTTATTTTAGTACTAATGCAATATGCTTTAAAAAAAAAAATCCGCATTTGAGCATGAATCAAGTTAATCATTAACACTTTCAACGTGATTCTCAGGATCCGCTTAAAATGGAGATTGCCCCCTCCCAGCCGGCGAGCTTCGGGCACGGGAGGACTGCACAGCTTTCCCTTCAGTTTTCATTTCAGCAAAACACAACTTGCTCCGTACCGCAGGGAAAATGCAGCCCCGCGGCTTCGGCGGGCTGCTCCCGCCGGCAGGCACCCCGGCTATCGGCCCCCGACGCGAGCCGGCCAGCGTCTTCTGCCCCTGAAACCACGCCACCCTCCCAAACACACAGCAGGGAACGGCCACCAGCGTTAGATGGAGCACAGCCTTCTTTAAAACTCCCTGTAGAAAAAGAAGTCCCAACGCCTCCACCTCCCTTTTAGGCACAGAGAGAAAAAGGTGTTGAGAAAGGGGGAGCTGGTGGTTGTTTCGACGCATGAAGCTGCACTATGAGCCAATTTGCTGTGGTCTGAGAGCGAAGGACAGGAGCGCAAGGCGCCGTTATTTTAGGGGGAGGTGAGGAAACGGTGTTAGCTGACGCCCTCTTCATGGACGGCCAAGATTTGGAAAACCAGATGCTGGTGGCTCTCAGGCTGCGTATTTACAAAGCCACAGAACTGCGGCCAAAAGCAAATCCTTCCTTATACCTCCCAAGCCCTTCTCCCTCACTTTTTTAGGCTGTGGTTTGATCACGTCAGCTGGAGAGTAACATCAGTTTAAGGTACTCCAACTCCCCAAGCCCTCCGCCAGCGTTTCCCCTTGTCCTTGCTCAACACATCACCCCTCCAACAGTGCCGATACAGACATGCTGAGAAAGAGATTAGGAAACTCACTAGCTTCAAAAAAACCACGCACAGCTATGGAAAAAAAAATCCAAACCCAAACCCAGTAGTTTGTTTTTTAAACCCAGCTCCATTGCCTGTTATCACCCAAGGGGTGGCCCCAACAAAAGCTGTGTCAGCACAAGGGAGGGGATGGCAAGAAGACAGGCAGGAGGTGCTGGGCAGGGACTCCTAAAGCCAGGACAAGAGAACGATACACAAAACTGCACCCCGAGTGCTGCAGTGCTTGTTGCATTTTGAAATACAGTTGAAGCATTAAGACATTTTTCCTTACTGCTGACTCCCTCTGGGCATTCCCAAGACAATTACAATGTTTTCTGAGTATACAAAAGAACTAGGAGATTTTGTAATCAGAGTCTAAGTTTATGCTTCTCTCCTTAAGAGCATTCAATTTCCATGGACATTCATTAGCAGGAGGTTAAAACACAATGGCAGAAGAGAATGGACTGCTTTTATGTCCATGTGGTAGTAAACACTTCAAGCCAGAAATCCAAGTTCAAAATAAAAACCTCTCGGTGTTGTTTCCAAATTAGTAGTAAAGTGAGAAAAAACACACAACTTTCACAGCTTTTTTACTGAAAATTTAATTTTACAAAATACCCTTTTCCATCAAAGAAACTTCCCTGCAATGTACATGAACCCAGCGTTTTATAGATCTGTACAGTGAGATATCAGAGAGGTTTGAAAGAAGGAAAAAAATTTTTAGCAGACACCTAGTTGCAAAACCTACAACAATGTGAATACAAGTGTGTCTTAAAATGCTAAAGCAAGTAATGCAATATAATTGGTGAATCTACTTGAAATGTGAAAAGTTTCCTTAAAATGGTCCATATGGTACGTAGAACACCACAGCTGGCACGAAACTGCCTGTATTTAGGTTTAAACACAAAAACAACGTATGTAAGGAACAGTTTTTGAAAAAGAACCCAAGTGCTGCTATCATAAGGCAAACATATACAAAGGTGCTGACAGCACACAGGGAAAGAGACAAAATAAGATGAACACTCAAGTGTTCAAACACTGAACTTTTTTTTTTTTTTTTTAACATTGCCAAAAAACGTTTAAAAGAGAACTGATGCCAAATTAACACAGGACACCCTTTTAACTAGCTAGGTGTAACGCATAGAGTTTTACATAACCTCAACAAATGTAAAACTAGGCAAGAGTACTCCAGCTTCAGCTGGCGAGGCAGGACCTAGTTAGTCTGCTGCATTCTGGCAGCTTTGAATTTTGAAATCCTCTTTGTAGTTTCTTCTGATGCTTCAGACAAAACTTCCTCTGATTTTCGCTCCAGAATGGTAGGCAGGACTGGGTGAGCAATGACTGGGTGTGGTATTAAGGAGGGAGACAAAGGCTCCTTTTCTATAACAGTTCCGGAAAATGCCTACAACAGAAGGGAATACTCAAAATGAGCTAATAAAATGCAAATGTGAAGCTATGCCCATAAGGTCATTACCCTATATTAGCCTGATTAGGATTGTTATTTCTTTTAATCAAAAGTAAAGAAATATCTTTAAATCAATGATTGTTCCTTGCATAAGTAACCAAATTGTAATTAACCTCAAAATACAGCTTGTTCAAAGATGACTGAATGAAAGACAGTGTCTTAAAAGTACTACTTAATCTCATTCCTACTGCATAAATGATCTAAAAATTTGCTTCCTCACTGACACATGCTCAAGAAATAGAACAGCTGATGTAATCTATAGTTTCATTTTGGATAAGAAATTGAGAGATTTTGCAAAGTTGGAATATGTCAGCATTTCATCATACATCATATTTCATGACTTAATATATTCTAATTGCATTAAGCTGACACAATGCATACAAACTGGCAAGCACATATTTTGTTTGTTCTTTTCTCCTTTACCAAATATGATCAAAAAATGGTGAAAGCAATTTATACTTAAGAGAACAGCAAACTTGCTTCCAACTATTTCTCTCTATGAAAGGTCTAATAAAAACATTTAATGTTTAAAGATGATACTTTATATGTGGCCGACTATATGACTTAATCCTGTTTAACTTAGCTAAGAAATGACCATGATTCTTGGAAAACGTTGGAAAAAAAGCAACTCAGAACTACTTTTCATAAACATATTTAAGACTATGTATTGAAAATGGAAAATTCTGAATGCCTAAGGACAAGGGGAAGCAGTTTACATCCAAGGTTTGATGCTCATACTGGGCACAAAGGAAAGCACACCAGATTTATTAACTATGCTTAGTTCTGCTTTTTCATAACTCAGTTACCAAGAAAAACAAATCAAAACAAACGGGCCCTTCTTTTCTTGCAGGACCTGCAAAAAAGCAGTGTTTTTTTGTTTTCTGCTCCAATAGCCAAAGTATGCCTAAAGTCGTGCCTGTACACAACTCTGTTGTTCTAACAACACGTCCATTTTCAAAAACAGGTAAGCAAAATACAACCTAAGAAGATGGTGGTAAAATTAGAAACAAAAAGAAAAAAAGTTAGTATGTTGCAAATGGTAATGGAGAAATAATGTATTTCAAACAGTGACAAAAACAACCAAAAGCAAAACAGCCGCATTTAAGAAGGCATGTCTTTAACTGGAGTGTTTTGCTCACTTCAGTTACTTAGAAAATACATTATATTGTAGAGAATAATCATGCCATATTCAGAAAATGGACTAATGGGTAACATCTAAAGTGTACTTAGATGTTTTATAAAAATATAGCACATATATTCCAGGAAGTATACAATGTGAAGTTCTAACTACAGATGGATCTTCCATCATGAATCTTCACATCCTGCCTGGATTCATCTATAGCTATTTGTATGAAAACTGACGATAAACAATAGCTTTTATGAGGAATTAATTTCTTATTAAAAAAAAATTCTAAAAAGTGTTTTCATTGAACTTCCCATTGCACTGGGAACTACTGAAAACTCAGTTTCATCTGTTTTGAAAAAATTAGTGTAAGTTCTTACAAAATAAAAATTAAGAATATTCTATGCCATGAATTTCAGAGCAGCGGCTACATTTAAGTCTTGTACTTATCCAGTCACTAAGCAACTGTGCATTTCCCCTTATGTCGTGCAGTCTCTTTCCTTTATGATGAAGCCCCGAACTTTCCAAATGTGTGAAAATAGATTTGTTTTGGATCACTAATGGCCCTAGTCAGGAATAGGATGAGTAGCGGTGTAATGCTTCCTTCCACAGGGCAACTCCTCTGCCTTTGGCAAGTCCAAATAATCACTCAGCTGATTATTTGTGTGTTTTAAAACTTAAAAACACCACCTGGAAACTAGCTCTCTTGTAGCTGTGCACCAGAATATTGATAAAACACAGGTTACAGAGAATTCAACCCTCCCTCTCATTAACAACGAAGCACAGATTTTTTTTTTTTTTTTAAATCCTTTGTCAGATCTTTACAGAAGAGCTTCAGCTCTCAGGAAAGCCACCTGACTCATCTCCTCCACTCTGCCCCTACGATGCGTGTGACAGAAGCTTGTCATCTGATAATGTCCTTCTGAAGCAAACCAGGTAGGAGTTTGAAAATTATTTTAAAGAAATCAAACTGATGGTATAGGCAACTACAGTCATTAGATTTCTCGGTTTTATCCCTGCCAACGATCAATAATTAATTAAAAACTGTACCTCAGTTGTCCCTGAAGACGGAGGAAGCTTTTTTGGTAGCTGCTGCTGCCCCTCCTCCTCCTCTTCCTCCAGTATGCCTTCGCTGTTGTCACTCTGAGTAGCTTCATCACAGCTAATACTCCTCTGAACTCCTCGTCTGTCATCAAACTCAGCAGCACTGTTCTCACTGGTATCGCTACAAACACTGTTCTCTCTGCTTCGAGACTTCAAAATTGATTTACGAGGGACATACTCTCCATTCACAACATCAACAAAGACTCTATAAAGGAAAACGTTAGCTTTAATAAACTATTTCAGGATCAGATGACAAATTTACAGCGATCTTGCTTTGTTTTTTGTACAAATTAATTATGATGTGCTTTTCCAACTTTTTTGCTGCAGAATTGCAATACTGTACCTTTAGAGGCATTTTATTTACCAAGGTACAAGAATCAATTCTGCAGAGCAAACACTGTTTTGCCCTTTATTCAAGCATTAAGTTGGCACACTCTTTCAGGAGAAAATGTATAGTTCTTTGAAAAGTTGTAGAGAACAGAGTAGTGCGAGTTACAAAAAGTTAGAAAAAAGGTAAGCTAAACAATTGTCAGGGCTGTTTCTGTCAGAAAACAGGTGGTTTTCTAGAATGAAGTTTTTGTCAAATGTAGAATATAAAAACAAATACATGAAACATTCATTGCACATGGAAAGTATGAAGCTTTTTCCTCAGAAGTGCCACAATTTTCTGCTTTCAGTTAAAAAAAAGAATTTTAAAAATCAGCTTTTAAGATCAGATCAACATGAAGACACTTTTCAAGTTTTAACAGACCATAAACTGATAAAGAGGCCTCTTCCTACAGTTTGTACTCCATCTCCATAACTTAAAGAAGTCAGGGGTGGATGGAGAAGAAAGAGTGTCATTAGAAAACAGTGCCAATTTTACCAAACTCATAAAGGAGGAACCCAATGACTGGGTGAGTTTTAAGGGTGTTACTTGTTTTTTAGCTACTTTATTCATCAGGCACTCATGGGAACACCTGTATATCTCTACAGAAGATGGAGTTCCTGTGCAGAGCTCAGGACAGCAGGACAGCTCAGGGACAGCACCATGAAAGAATCCTTTACCTCATCTTCAGCCCTAGCAACTGTCATTATAGGACGGGTTTTAACTTTTCACTCTTTATGACACATTTTTTAAAATGTTTAGTTGCCTGAATACACCAACATACAAATGCAGTGTGATTTTCACGAGCAATTTGTCAACCAATCTAATAGGTGTCTACGTTCATCTTTACAAATCTAAATACTTCTTTTAACTCTCCCGTCACCTTAGTTTAGTATTTTATACAGTCCATTAAGCCCAACATTATTTTTCAAGCTGAGTGTGGGTGCTCCACTGGTGAGCACTTCTTTTTACAGAGAGACAGTGATGGACTAAAGTCAGGGAGAGAGAATGCAAAAGAAACTATGCAAGCAAAGATCTGAGTATATTCTGCAGATGCTGGGAAGAAGAGAGAAAACCCAGCAATTAGTAACTGGGAAAGGAAGAGTATTACAAGTGATAGATCTGGTCAGTTACGTTTGAAAACAAACACGGAAGCAAATTACATGGCATTAACCAGAATACACAACAGAGTGCTGTATTCCTTTATACAGATGATATACGCTGGCAAATTTACCTCAATTTCAGAAGCTCTGAAAAAGTAGATAAATAATGAACTGCTAGTGGAAAAGGAAATTTTAAGCTCAGAAATGTCTTATGAGTATAAAAGCACACAACTATGCAGAAGCCACAATCCTTAATTTTTAAGTAATAGATTCAGTTCCGGCTGTTTCTTTGAGGAAATAGTAGGCTCAGTTTCATACTATAGGTGAACAGAAAAAGAGAAGGTCTGCTAAGGGGAAAGCTCATGCCCCAGTGCCGTAAATTACACACCGGTAAATGTCTGCTGGGGTTTTGATGTTAGGCAGTTCTGGAGTTGCATGGCCATTGCCATTGCTGTTCTTCCTTTTACGCTTGGCCTCTTCTTTCTTTTCACTGAATTTCAAAGTAGTATTTTTTCCTGTGTTTATTCTTACCTGAAAATTGAACACAAATGATGGTCTAGACCATAAAAATCAACAATCACCAGTCTGCAGATCAACTGACTTCTGACATTCTCCTATCCATGCAACCGGGGACTACGAAGCACAGATAAGTTAAAACAAATGTATGAACGGTAACATTCATAGTGTGAACAGATTATTCTTTACCACTTGCACTAGGCTAGGGCATTTCTTTGCACTAATGTGCTTACCCTGCACAACAGCTGAGCTGTTAAACAGTCAATTTCAAGTCAAGTAAAAAGTCATTTTAAATACTCCTAGACAGGATACTTACTACCTTTTACAACAGCCAGAAGCCAGAACAGCAAGGTATATATTTGAAGATCATTTTTTTAATACCATATTTGAAACTGCAGCATTTAAACAGTGCGTTTCAAGCATTGGGAAAAAAATCCAAATAAATGTCATCTACACTTAGCATTCTACATTATCTACATTATCTAACATTTTCTGGTTTAGATATGGTATATATATATGTTTATGCAGTCTCTTGAGAGAAAGATAAAAATAATGGAAGTACAAACCCTTTTAGGTTCAACAGTGTGAGAGAAAAAAATAGTTGGAACAGAGCTATCTCCAACATCTATGTCATCTTCATCATCACTGTGATAATAAGTAGAGCCATTAACTTGGCCACCAAACAAGTCTGAATTTGATACTTCTTTATGAAAGTTGCCCTGAGTAATACAGTCTTCTGCTCTATATGTCCCATTCAGATCTGTCCTCTTATCTTCTTTCTCCTCTTCAGAGGAGGTTGTATCTTCTCCATTTGTTTCAACTGTATCAGGCATCCTATGAAATGAAAAATATCTAAGTGAACTGAGGCAGTGCATACTCTTGAGACACAGGCATACAAAATAATGAACAAGCCTGTACATAATTTTCTTTACCCAGGTACTATATTTTTAGCCAGATTGTGGAACCTTTTTATACTCCGTAAGAATGTCCTTTCCATGTCAACTGGAAATACCAAAACTGTGACGTTCTGGCTAATGACATATATATTGCTTTAGGATCAGAACAGATCTAAGGATGCATTAAACACAAAATGTGGAACTCCTATATTGTAAACGATGGATTTTCCTAGCCTGTGGGAAATGGATTTTACTTCCCCCTTTTTAATAACACCTCAAAGAAAAAATACTGTAATGGCGGACTGCTGTGGTTGCACAGAGGCAGATATTAGCACCTTTGGCCTCGCAATGCACGCTTTGTTCATGTTCCACCCTCCTTCCACCTATTATAATTTTAACTGCATCAGTCTAGTCAGCTGTTTGCGCTTATGATGAGATCCTTTGCGTACAAACTGAATCACACACTATAGCTTTCTGAACTCCAAACCTGAATGTGCTACAGCAATACTGTACCTGTCAAGTTCACCAAGTATCTCTTCTTGTCTCTCCAGCTCTTCTAAGCGGGCCCACAGCTCCTCCTCTGACTGAAAACGGCCTATTGATTTTGTATCACTTCCATTTTCTGGAAAATCTACCTCAAAAATGTTTGATACTTTTGGCTTTGAATGAGGTTTGTGAGCAGTTCGGTATTTTCCTGCATAACAAAATATAAGATGCAATTAAGGAATTAAAGAATATGGGCAGAACATTTTCCATTTCAAATTATTGTTTTAACTGTTTAAGTGAAACTGTCAATGAACCAGAGCACCAGCACAGGCTAATAGTCTCCGGATGTTACAGAAATACCGAGGAAAAGCAGAAATGTTTATTTACAAAGCAGGAGACACTGATCCTATGACAGTTTTATTACAATGTGGGTTTTTTTACCTCTTGTGCCGAACAGTAGACTTTGATTTGCTCTGATAGACAGCAACATGTGAATGTGACATTTGCTCACTGTCCCATTAATAGCACAGTTTATTAACTTAGAAAGCAAACCTAGTTTGTACGTTAGCTCATTTGAACAAAGTCACCTATATTTAAAGAGCAGAGGTTTTTTGGTTTGGGTTGTGTTTTTTTTAAGTTTACAACAAAGATCATTAAAAAATATCTTCAGAGTCATATGGAAAATCTGACCAAAATCCAGTCATTATGAATCACTTATTTTGGTGAAAAAGACCCACACTGAAAAAGCATACAAAAACGTGCCTTTCAAAAATAATAAATATAAATCCCTTTAAAGCTTCAGAGGTGACCTGAGATACACACTTGTGAGTAAGTGGTAGTCACTAACAAGTTCTTGCTGGCATTTGAAAGCTTTGCTACCTAGTAAAATGGTGCATCCACTGAGGATGGGGAATACTTTTTACTGTTTGAGTGCTGTCTAGCACATGGGGAACAAACCGCCTGCCAACAATACTAATGCTTTAGCCCTGTCTGTGTGGAGGGCAGGACTGCCGCTTCAATCCCCTGTCTCCCCGAGACCGGCAGCTCCCGGGGGCACCGCCTGTTTCTGCATGGTCCCAGGCAGGTTCCCAGGGGAAGTTCCCCGCTCTCTGCCCATCAGCACCTGCACCTCTTTACAGGAGTGAGGACACTTCCCCTTCCATCACTGCCACAAATACACCCAGCATTTTGTCTGTACAGTGGGACTCCAGTATCCCTACAAGTCTTCATGAAACTCTGCTTTGTGCATCGGAACAACAGTAATACAAATGTCTTTGTTATTCAACTTGAATCCTTCAAGTTTCAAAATCTCCTTCTATTAACCAATTCTGTGGTCATTTTTTTTAAATTTTAAGAACTTGTGGCTTAAAGATATCCTTAGTCAAATATGTCAGCTTATACTTTAATCCCAAGTTAAATACAAATTCAATAGCAACA